>NC_041390.1:469934286-470024336 GCF_002162155.2 Triticum dicoccoides
AAGGGGGGGATGCGGCCAGCCCATGTAGGGCTGGTTCCCCTTTCCTCTACAGCCCATTAGGCCCTCTGAGAGAGGTGGCCCCTCCCGGTGGACCCCAGGAACCCCTCCGGTGGCCCCGATACAATACCGATATGCCCCCGAACCTTTCTGGTGACCGTATGACAACTTCCTACATATAAATCTTCACCTCCGGACCATTCCGGAACTCCTCGTGACGTCTGGGATCTCATCCGGGATTCCGAACAACATTCGGTAATCACATACTAGTCTTCCTAACAACCCTAGCGTCACCGAACCTTAAGTGTGTAGACCCTACGGGTTCGGGAGACATGTAGACATGACCGAGACGACTCTCCGGTCAATAACCAACAGCAGGATCTAGATACCCATGTTGGCTCCCACATGCTCCACGATGATCTCATCGGATGAACCACGATGTCGAGGATTCAATCAATCCGTATACAATTCCCTTTGTCAATCAGTACGTTACTTGCCCGAGACTCGATCGTCGGTATCCCAATACCTTGTTCAGTCTCGTTACCGGCAAGTCACTTTACTCGTACCGTAATGCATGATCCCGTGATCAACCACTTGATCACATTGAGGTCATTATGATGATGCATTATCGAGTGGGCCTAGAGATACCTCTCCGTCATACGGAGTGACAAATCCCAGTCTCGATTTGTGCCAACCCAACAGACACTTTCGGAGATACCTGTAATGTACCTTTATAGTCACCCAGTTACGTTGTGACGTTTGGCACACCCAAGGCACTCCTACGGTATCCGGGAGTTGCACAATCTCATGGTCTAAGGAAATGATACTTGACATTCAGAAAAGCTACAACAAACGAACTACATGATCTTTGAGCTAAGCATAGGATTGGGTCTTGTCCATCACATCATTCTCCTAATGATGTGATCCCGTTATCAATGACATCCAATGTCCATAGTCAGGAAACCATGACTATCTTTTGATCAACGAGCTAGTTAACTAGAGGCTCACTAGGGACGTGTTGTGGTCTATGTATTCACACATGTATTACGATTTCCGGATAACACAACTATAGCATGAACAATAGACAATTATCATGAACAATGAAATATAATAATAACCATTTTATTATTGCCTCTAGGGCATATTTTCAACAGTCTCCCACTTGCACTAGAGTCAATATTCTAGTTACATTGTGATGAATCGAACACCCACGCAGTTCTGGTGTTGATCATGTTTTGCTCTAGGGAGCTGTTTAGTCAACGGATCTGCTACATTCAGGTCCGTATGTACTTTACAAATCTCTATGTCTCCATTTTGAACACTTTCACGAATGGAGTTGAAGCAACGCTTGATATGCCTGGTCTTCCTGTGAAACCTGGGCTCCTTGGCAAGGGCAATAGCTCCAGTGTTATCACAGAAGAGAGTCATCGGGCCCGACGCATTGGGTATGACTCCTAGGTCGGTAATGAACTCCTTCACCCAGACTGCTTCTTGTGCTGCCTTCGAGGCTGCCATGTACTCCGCTTCACATGTAGATCCCGCCACAATGCTTTGCTTGCAACTGCACCAGCTTACTGCCCCACCATTCAAAATATACACGTATCCGGTTTGTGACTTAGAGTCATCCAGATCCGTGTCGAAGCTAGCATCGACGTAACCCTTTACGACGAGCTATTCGTCACCTCCATAAACGAGAAACATTTCCTTAGTCCTTTTCAGGTACTTCAGGATATTCTTGACCGCTGTCCAGTGTTCCATGCCGGGATTACTTTGGTACCTTCCTACCAAACTTACGACTAGGTTTACATTAGGTCTGGTACACAGCATATCATACATGATAGACCCTATGGCTGAGGCATAGGGGACGACACTCATCTTTTCTCTATCTTCTGCCGTGGACGGGCATTGAGCCGTGCTCAATCTCGTACCTTGCAATACAGGCAAGAACCCCTTCTTTGACTGATCCATTTTGAACTTCTTCAATATCTTGTCAAGGTACGTACTCTGTGAAAGACCAATGAGGCGTCTCGATCTATCTCTATAGATCTTGATGTCTAATATATAAGCAGCTTCTCCAAGGTCCTTCATTGAAAAACACTTGTTCAAGTAGGCCTTTATGCTTTCCAAGAATTCTATATCATTTCCCATCAACAGTATGTCATCCACATACAATATGAGAAATGCTACAGAGCTCCCACTCACTTTCTTGTAAATGCAGGCTTCTCCATAAGTCTGCATAAACCCAAACGCTTTGATCATCTCATCAAAACGAATGTTCCAACTCTGAGATGCTTGCACCAGCCCATAAATCGAGCGTTGGAGCTTGCACACCTTGTCAGCATTCTTAGGATTGACAAAACCTTCCGGCTGCATCATATACAATTCTTCCTTAAGGAATGCCGTTTTGACGTCCATTTGCCATATCTCATAATCATAGAATGCGGCAATTGCTAACATGATTCGGACGGACTTCAGCTTCGCTACGGGTGAGAAAGTCTCATCGTAGTCAACCCCTTGAACTTGTCGATAACCCTTAGCGACAAGCCGAGCTTTATAGATGGTCACATTACCATCCGCGTCTGTCTTCTTCTTAAAGATCCATTTATTTTCTATGGCTCGCCGATCAACGGGCAAGTCAGTCAAAGTCCATACTCCGTTTTCATACATTGATCCTATCTCGTATTTCATGGCTTCCAGCCATTTGTCGGAATCCGGGCCCGCCATCGCTTCTTCATAGTTCGAAGGTTCACCGTTGTCTAACAACATGATTTTCAAGACAGGGTTGCCGTACCACTCTGGTGCGGAACATGTCCTTGTGGACCTACGAAGTTCAGTAGCAACTTGATCTGAAGTTTCATGATCATCATCATCAACTTCCTCTCTAGTCGGTGCAGGCACCTCAGGAACATTTTCTTGAGCTGCGCCACTTACCGGTTCAAGAGGTAATACTTCATCAAGTTCTACCTTCCTCCCACTTATTTCTTTCGAGAGAAACTCTTTCTCTAGAAAGGACCCATTCTTGGCAACAAAGATCTTGCCTTCGGATATGAGGTAGAAGGTATACCCAACAGTTTCTTTAGGGTATCCTATGAAGACGCATTTTTCCGACTTGGGTTCGAGCTTTTCAGGTTGAAGTTTCTTGACATAAGCATCGCATCCTCAAACTTTTAGAAACGACAGCTTAGGTTTCTTCCCAAACCATAATTCATAAGGTGTCGTCTCAACGGATTTCGACGGAGCCCTATTTAAAGTGAATGCGGCAGTCTCTAAAGCATAGCCCCAAAATGACGGCGGTAAATCGGTAAGAGACATCATAGATCACACCATATCTAATAGAGTGCGATTACGATGTTCGGACACACCATTACGCTGAGGTGTTCTAGGCGGCATGAGTTGTGAAACTATTCCACTTTTTCTTAAGTGTGTGCCAAATTCATGACTCAAGTATTCTCCCCCACGATCTGATCGCAAGAACTTGATTTTTCTGTCACGTTGATTCTCAACCTCACTCTGAAATTCCTTGAACTTTTCAAAGGTCTCAGACTTGTGTTTCATTAAGTAGACATACCCATATCTACTCAAGTCATCAGTGAGGGTGAGAACATAACGATAGCCACCGCGAGCCTCAACACTCATTGGACCACACACGTCAATATGTATGATTTCCAATAAGTTGGTTGCTCGCTCCATTGTTCCTGAGAACGGAGTCTTGGTCATTTTACCCATGAGGCATGGTTCGCATGTGTCAAATGATTCGTAATCAAGAGACTCTAAAAGTCCATCTGCATGGAGCTTCTTCATGCGTTTGACACCTATGTGACCAAGGCGGCAGTGCCACAAGTATGTGGGACTATCATTATCAACCTTACATCTTTTGGTATTCACACTATGAATATGTGTAGCATTACGCTCGAGATTCATTAAGAATAAACCATTCACCATCGGAGCATGACCATAAAACATATCTCTCATATAAATAGTGTTGGAAATATGCCCTAGAGGCAATAATAAAAGCATTATTATTATATTTCCTTGTTCATGATAATTGTCTTTATTCATGCTATAATTGTGTTATCCGGAAATCGTAATACATGTGTGAATAAAAGACACCAACATGTCCCTAGTAAGCCTCTAGTTGACTAGCTCGTTGATCAACAGATAGTCATGGTTTCCTGACTATGGACATTGGATGTCATTGATAACGAGATCACATCATTAGGAGAATGATGTGATGGACAAGGCCCAATCCTAAACATAGCATAAGATCGTATAGTTCGTTTGCTAGAGTTTTCCAATGTCAAGTATCTTTTCCTTAGACCATGAGATCGTGTAACTCCCGGATACCGTAGGAGTGCTTTGGGTTTGCCAAACGTCACAACGTAACTGGGTGACTATAAAGGTATACTACGGGTATCTCCGAAAGTGTCTGTTGGGTTGACACGGATCAAGACTGGGATTTGTCACTCCGTATGACGGAGAGGTATCACTGGGCCCACTCGGTAATGCATCATCAAAATGAGCTCAAAGTGACCAAGTGTCTGGTCACGGTATCATGCATTACGGTACGAGTAAAGTGACTTGCTGGTAACGAGATTGAACGAGGTATTGGGATACCGACGATCGGATCTCAGGCAAGTAACATATCGATTGACGAAGGGAATTATATGCGGGGTTGCTTGAATCCTCGACATCGTGGTTCATCCGATGAGATCATCGAGGAGCATGTGGGAGCCAACATGGGTATCCAGATCCCGCTGTTGGTTATTGGCCGGAGAGTCTTCTCGGTCATGTCTACACGTCTCCCGAACCCGTAGGGTCTACACACTTAAGGTTCGGTGACGCTAGGGTTGTAGGGATATGTATATGCAGTAACCCGAATGTTGTTCGGAGTCCCGGATGAGATCCCGGACGTCACGAGGAGTTCCGGAACGGTCCGGAGGTAAAGAATTATATATAGGATGTGCTATTTCGGGCATCGGGACAAGTTTTGGGGTCACGGTATTGTACCGGGACCACCGGAAGGGTCCCGGGGGTCCATCGGGTGGGGCCACCTGCCCCGGGGGGCCATATGGGCTGTAGGGGTTGCGCCTTGGCCTATATGGGCAAGGGCACCAGCCCCAAGAGGCCCATGCGCCTAGGGATCAAGGAAGGGAAGAGTCCCAAAAGGGGAAGGCACCTCCTAGGTGCCTTGGGGAGGAGGGATTCCTCCCTTGGCCGCACCCCTCCTAGGGCCGGCGCCCCCCCCCCCTTGGACTCCCTATATATATTGGGGAAGGGAGGGCCTCTCATAACACATCTTTGGTGCCTCCCTCTCCCTCTCCAACACATCCTCCTCCTCCATAGTGCCTCGCGAAGCCCTGCCGGAGTACTGCAGCTTCATCACCACCACGCCGTCGTGCTGCTGCTGGAGCCATCTTCCTCAATCTCTTCTCCCCCTTGCTGGATCAAGAAGGAGAAGACGTTACGCCGACCGTACGTGTGTTGAACGCGGAGGTGCCGTCCGTTCGGCGCTAGGATCTCCGGTGATTTGGATCACGTCGAGTACGCCTTCCTCATCCCCGTTCTTTGAACGCTTCCGCGCGTGATCTACAAAGGTATGTAGATGCAATCCGATCACTCATTGCTAGATGAACTCCTAGATGGATCTTGGTGAAACCGTAGGAAAATTTTTGTTTTCTACAACGTTCCCCAACAGTGGCATCATGAGCTAGGTCTATGCGTAGTTCTCTTGCACGAGTAGAACACAAATTTGTTGTGGGCGTAGATGTTGTCAACTTTCTTGCCGCTACTAGTCTTATCTTGCTTTAGCGGTATTGTGGGATGAAGCGGCCCGGACCAACCTTACACGTACGCTTACGTGAGACCGGTTCCACCTACTAACATGCACTAGTTGCATAAGGTGGCTGGCGGGTGTGTGTCTCTCCCACTTTAGTTGGAGCGGATTCGATGAAAAGGGTCCTTATGAAGGGTAAATAGAAGTTGACAAATCATGTTGTGGCTTTCACGTAGGTAAGAAAACGTTCTTGCTAGAACCCTATTTCAGCCACGTAAAACTTGCAACAACAATTAGAGGACGTCTAACTTGTTTTTGCAGCAAGTGCCTTGTGATATGATATGGCCAAAGTTGTGATGAATGATGAATGATATATATGTGATGTATGAGATGTTCATGCTATTGTAATAGGAATCACGACTTGCATGTCGATGAGTATGACAACCGGCAGGAGCCATAGGAGTTGTCTTTATTTTTTGTATGACCTGCGTGTCATTGAGAAACGCCATGTAAATTACTTTACTTTATTGCTAAACGCGTTAGCCGTAGTAGTAGAAGTAATAGTTGGCGAGCAACTTCATGGAGACACGATGATGGAGATCATGATGATGGAGATCATGGTGTCATGTCGGTGACAAGATGATCATGGAGCCCCAAGATGGAGATCAAAGGAGCTATGTGATATTGGCCATATCATGTCACTATTATTATTTGATTGCATGTGATGTTTATCATGTTTTGCATCTTGTTTACTTAGAACGACGGTAGTAAATAAGATGATCCCTCATAGTAATTTCAAGAAAGTGTTCCCCCTAACTGTGCACCGTTGCGACAGTACGTTGTTTCGAAGCACCACGTGATGATCGGTGTTAGATTCTAATGTTCACATACAACGGGTGTAAGACAGATTTACACATGCAAACACTTAGGTTGACTTGACGAGCCTAGCATGTACAGACATGGCCTCGGAACACAGAAGACTGAAAGGTCGAGCATGAGTCGTATAGAAGATACGATCAACATGAAGATGTTCACCGATGTTGACTAGTCCGTCTCACGTGATGATCGGATACGGACCAGTTAAGTCGGATCATGTTATACTTAGATGACTAGAGGGATGTCTACTAAGTGGGAGTTCATTGAATAATTTGATTAGATGAACTTAATTATCATGAACTTAGTCTAAAATCTTTAAAATATGTCTTGTAGATCAAATGGCCAACGTAGTCCTCAACTTCAACGCGTTCCTAGAGAAAACCAAGCTAAAAGACGATGGCAGCAACTACACGGACTGGGTCCGGAACCTGAGGATCATCCTCATAGCTGCCAAGAAAGATTATGTCCTACAAGCACCGCTAGGTGACCCTCCCGTCCCACAGAACCAAGACGTTATGAACGCTTGGCAGACACGTGCTGATGATTACTCCCTCGTTCAGTGTGGCATGCTTTACAGCTTAGAACCGGGGCTCCAAAAACGTTTTGAGAGACACGGAGCATACGAGATGTTCGAAGAGCTGAAAATGGTTTTTCAAGCTCATGCCTGGGTCGAGAGATATGAAGTCTCCGACAAGTTCTTCAGCTGTAAGATGGAGGAAAATAGTTCTGTCAGTGAGCACATACTCACAATGTCTGGGTTACATAACCGCTTGACTCAGCTGGGAGTTAATCTCCCGGATGACACGTGAAGGAAATATGCCCTAGAGGCAATAATAAAGTTATTATTTATTTCCTTATATCATGATAAATGTTTATTATTCATGCTAGAATTGTATTAACCGAAAACATAATACATGTGTGAATACATAGACAAACAGAGTGTCACTAGTATGCCTCTACTTGACTAGCTCGTTAATCAAAGATGGTTATGTTTCCTAACCATAGACAAAAGAGTTGTTATTTGAGTAACGAGGTCACATCATTAGTTGAATGATATGATTGACATGACCCATTCCATTAGCTTAGCACCTGATCGTTTAGTATGTTGCTATTGCTTTCTTCATGACTTATACATGTTCCTATAACTATGAGATTATACAACTCCCGTTTGCCGGAGGAACACCTTGGGTGCTACCAAACGTCACAACGTAACTGGGTGATTATAAAGGAGCATTACAGGTGTCTCCAAAAGTAGATGTTGGGTTAGCGTATTTCGAGATTAGGATTTGTCACTCCGATTGTCGGAGAGGTATCTCTGGGCCCTCTCGGTAATGCACATCACATAAGCCTTGCAAGCACTGCAACTAATATGTTAGTTGTGAGATGATGTATTACGGAACGAGTAAAGAGACTTGCCAGTAACGAGATTGAACTAGGTATTGGATACCGACGATCGAATCTCGGGCAAGTAACATACCGATGACAAAGGGAACAACGTATGTTGTTATGCGGTCTGACCGATAAAGATCTTCGTAGAATATGTAGGAGCCAATATGGGCATCCAGGTCCCGCTATTGGTTATTGACCGGAGACGTGTCTCGGTCATGTCTACATTGTTCTCGAACCCGTAGGGTCCGCACGCTTAAGGTTACGATGACAGTTATATTATGAGTTTACATGTTTTGATGTACCGAAGGAGTTTGGAGTCCCGGATGAGATTGGGGACATGACGAGGAGTCTCGAAATGGTCGAGACGTAAAGATTCATATATTGGATGATATGGTTAGGCCAAGGGGTCAAGCCCATGAGGCTTTAGATCGGTGCAAAAGGAGTTTTGCGGAGGCCAGGGGGGCCAAACGCCGAAGACCCTGGCGTCTGGCCCTGGGCCAGACGCCGAGGCCCATGGCGTCTGGGCCAGACGCCAAGGATTGTGGCGTTTGGTCCTGGAGTCCGAGTGGGACTCTTGCCTTTCGGGAAAAACCGACTTTGAGGAGGCTTTTGCTCCAAGTTTCGACCCCGGGGCTCAACATATAAATAGAGGGGCAGGGCTAGCACCAAAGACACAACAATTGATCCCTTGGATCTCTTAGCCGTGTGCGGTGCCCCCCTCCACCATAGTCCACCTCGATAATATCGTAGCGGTGCTTAGGCGAAGCCCTGCGACGGTAGAACATCAAGATCGTCACCACGCCGTCGTGCTGACGGAACTCTCCCTCGACACTCGGCTGGATCGGAGTTCGAGGGACGTCATCGAGCTGAACGTGTGCTAGAACTCGGAGGTGCCGTAGTTTCGGTGCTTGATCAGTTGGGCCGTGAAGACGTACGACTACATCAACCGCGTTGTGCTAACGCTTCCGCTTACGGTCTACAAGGGTATGTAGACAACACTCTCCCCTCTCGTTGCTATACATCACCATGATCTTGCGTGTGCGTAGGAAATTTTTTGAAATTACTACGAAACCCAACAGTGGCATCCGAGCCTAGGTTATTTATGTTGATGTTATATGCACGAGTAGAACACAAGTGAGTTGTGGACGATACAAGTCATACTGCCTACCAGCATGTCATACTTTGGTTCGGCGGTATTGTTGGACGAGACGACCCGGACCAACCTTACGCGTACGCTTACGCGAGACCGGTTCCCTCGACGTGCTTTGCACATAGATGGCTTGCAGGCATCTGTCTCTCCAACTTTAGTTGAACCGAGTGTGGCTACGCCCGGTCCTTGCGAAGGTTAAAACGGAGTCTATTTGACAAACTATCATTGTGGTTTTGATGCGTAGGTGAGATTGGTTCTTACTTAAGCCCGTAGCAGCCACGTAAAACATGCAACAACAAAGTAGAGGACGTCTAACTTGTTTTTGCAGGGCATGTTGTGATGTGATATGGTCAAGGCATGATGCTGAATTTTATTGTATGAGATGATCATGTTTTGTAACCAAGTTATCGGCAACTGGCAGGAGCCATATGGTTGTCGCTTTATTGTATGCAATGCAATCGCGATGTAATGCTTTACTTTATTACTAAACGGTAGTGATAGTCGTGGAAGCATAAGATTGGCGAGACGACAACGATGCTACGATGGAGATCAAGGTGTCGCGCCGGTGATGATGGTGATCATGACGGTGCTTTGGAGATGGAGATCACAAGCACAAGATGATGATGGCCATATCATATCACTTATATTGATTGCATGTGATGTTTATCTTTTTATGCATCTTATCTTGCTTTGATTGACGGTAGCATTATAAGATGATCTCTCACTAAATTATCAAGAAGTGTTCTCCCTGAGTATGCACCGTTGCGAAAGTTCTTCGTGCTGAGACACCACGTGATGATCGGGTGTGATAGGCTCTACGTTCAAATACAACGGGTGCAAAACAGTTGCGCACGCAGAATACTCAGGTTAAACTTGACGAGCCTAGCATATACAGATATGGCCTCGGAACACGGAGACCGAAAGGTCGAGCGTGAATCATATAGTAGATATGATCAACATAATGATGTTCACCGATGAAACTACTCCATCTCACGTGATGATCGGACATGGTTTAGTTGATTTGGATCACGTAATCACTTAGAGGATTAGAGGGATGTCTATCTAAGTGGGAGTTCTTTAAGTAATATGATTAATTGAACTTTAATTTATCATGAACTTAGTCCTGATAGTATTTTGCAAATTATGTAGTAGATCAATAGCTCGCGTTGTTGCTTCCCTGTGTTTATTTTGATATGTTCCTAGAGAAAAATTGTGTTGAAAAATGTTAGTAGCAATGATGCGGATTGGATCCGTGATCTGAGGTTTATCCTCATTGCTGCACAGAAGAATTATGTCCTTGATGCACCGCTAGGTGACAGACCTATTGCAGGAGCAGATGCAGACGTTATGAACGTTTGGCTGGCTCAATATGATGACTACTTGATAGTTTAGTGCACCATGCTTAAACGGCTTAGAATCGGGACTTCAAAGACGTTTTGAACGTCATGGACCATATGAGATGTTCCTGGAGTTGAAGTTAATATTTCAAGCAAATACCCGAGTTGAGAGATATGAAGTCTCCAACAAGTTCTATAGCTAAAAGATGGAGGAGAATCGCTCAACTAGTGAGCATGTACTTAGATTGTCTGGGTACTTCAATCGCTTGAATCAAGTGGGAGATAATCTTCCAGATAAGATAGTGATTGATAGAATTCTCTAGTCACCACCACCAAGTTAGTAGAACTTCGTGATGAACTATAATGCAAGGGATGACGTAAACAATTCCCGAGCTCTTCGTGATGCTAAAATCGACGAAGGTAGAAATCAAGAAAAACATCAAGTGTTGATGGTAGACAGAGACCACTAGTTTCAAGAAAAGGGCAAAGGGAAGAAGGGGAACTTCAAGAAGAACGGCAAGCGAGTTGCTGCTCAAGTGAAGAAGCCCAAGTCTGGTCCTAAGCCAGAGACTAAGTGCTTCTACTACAAAGGGATTGGTCACTGGAAGCGGAACTACCCCAAGTGATTGGCGGATAAGAAGGATGGCAAAGTGAACATAAGTATATTTGATATACATGTTATTGATGTGTACTTTACTAGTGTTTATAGCAAACCCCTTAGTATTAGGTACTAGTTCAGTTGCTAAGATTAGTAACTCGAAACGGGAGTTGCAGAATAAACAAAGACTAGTTGAAGGGGAAGTGACGATGAGTGTTGGAAGTAGTTCCAAGATTAATATGATCATCATCGCACACTCCCTATACTTTCGGGATTAGTGTTGAAACTAAATAAGTGTTATTTGGTGTTGGCGTTGAGCATGAATATGATTTGATCATGTTTATTGCAATACGGTTATTTATTTAAGTAAGAGAATAAACTGTTGTTCTGTTTACATGAATAAAACCTTATATGGTTACACACCCAATGAAAAATGGTTCATTGGATCTCGATCGTAGTGATACACATATTCATAATATTGAAACCAAAAGATGCAAAGTTAATAATGATAGTGCAACTTATTTGTGGCACTGCCGTTTGGGTCATATCGGTGTAAAGCGCATGAAGATACTCCATAAAGATGGATTTTCGGAATCACTTGGTTATGAATCATTTGATGCTTGCGAACCGTGCCTTTTGGGCAAGATGACTAAAACTCCGTTCTCCAGAACAATGGAACGTGCTACTGACTTATTGGAAATAATACATACCGATGTATGCAATCCAATGAGTGTTGATGCTCGTGGCAAGTATCATTATTTTCTGATCTTCACAGATGATTTGAGCAGATATGAGTATATCTACTTAATGAAACACAAGTCTGAAACATTTGAAAAGTTCAAAGAATTTCAGAGTGAAGTGAAAAATCATCGTAACAAGAAAATAAAGTTTCTACAATCTGATCATAGAGAAGAGTATTTGAGTTACGAGTTTGGCCTTCAGTTAAAAAAACAATGTGAAATAGTTTCACTACTCATGCCACCTGGAACACCACAATGGTGTGTCTGAACGTCATAATTGTACTTTATTGGATATGGTGCAACCTATGATGTTTCTTACCGATTTACCATTTTCGTTTTGGGGTTATGCATTAGAGACAGCCGCATTCACGTTAAATAGGGCACCATCAAAATCCGTTGAGACGACTCCTTATGAACTGTGGTTTGGCAAGAAACCAAAGTTGTCGTTTCTTAAAGTTTGGGGCTGCGATGCTTATGTGAAAAAACTTCAACCTGATAAGCTCGAACCCAAATCGGAGAAATGTGTCTTCATAGGATACCCAAAGGAAACTGTTGGGTACACCTTCTATCACAGATCCGAAGGCAAGACATTCGTTGCTAAGAATGGATCATTTCTAGAGAAGGAGTTTCTCTCGAAAGAAGTGAGTGGGAGGAAAGTAGAACTTGATGAGGTAATAGTACCTTCTCTCGAATTGGAAAGTAGTTCATCACGGAAATCAGTTCCAGTGATTCCTACACCAGTTAGTGAGGAAGCCAATGATGATGATCATGAAACTTCAGAACAAGATACTACTGAACCTCGTAGATCAACCAGAGTAAGATCCGCACCAGAGTGGTGTAGTAATCATGTTCTGGAAGTCATGTTACTAGACCATGATGAACCTACGAACTATGAGGAAGCGATGATGAGCCCAGGTTCCGCGAGATGGCTTGAGGCCATAAAATCTGAGATATGATCCATGTATGACAACAAAGTATGGACTTTGATTGACTTGCTCGATGATCAGCAAAGCCATGTTAAATAAATGGATCTTCAAGAGGAAGACGGACACTGATAGTAGTGTTACTATCTACCAAGCTCGACTTGTTGCGAAAGTTTTTCAACAAGTTCAAGGTGTTGAATACGATGAGGTTTTCTCACTCGTATCGATGCTTAAGTCTATCTGAATCATGTTAGCAATTGCCACATTTATGAAATCTGGCAAATGGATGTCAAAACTGCATTCCTTAATGGATTTATTAAAGAAGAGTTGTATATGATGCAACCAGAAGGTTTTGTCAATCCTAAAGGTGCTAACAAAATGTGCAAGCTCCAGCGATCCATCTATGGACTGGTGCAAGCATCTCGGAGTTGGAATATACGCTTTGATAAGTTGATCAAAGCATATAGTTTTATATGGACTTACGATGAAGCCTGTATTTACAATAAAGTGAGTGGGAGCACTACAGCCTTTCTGATTAGTATATGTGAGTGACATATTGTTGATCAGAAATGATGTAGAATTTTTCTGCAAAGCATAAAGGAGTGTTTTAAAGGAGTTCTTTAAAAAGAAAAGACCTCAGTAAAAGCAACTTATATATTGAGCATCAAGATCTATTGAGATAGATCAAGACGCTTGATAAGATTTTCAATGAGTACATACCTTGGCAAGATTTTGAAATAGTTCAAAATGGAACAGTTAAAGAAAGAGTTCTTGCCTGTGTTGCAAAGGTATGAAATTGAGTAAGACTCAAATCCCGACCACAGCAAAAAATAGGAAGAGAATGAAAATTCATTCCCTATGCCTCAGTCATAGGTTCTATAAAGTATGCTATGCTATGTACCAGACCTATTGTATATCTTGCTCTGTATCTGGCAAGGGAGTACAATAGTGATCTAGGAGTAGATCACTGGACATTGGTCAAAAATATCCTTAGTAAGGACTAAGGAGATGTTTCTCGATTATGGAGGTGATAAAAGAGTTTGTTGTAAAAGTTACATCAGTGCAAACTTTTACACTGATCCAGATGACTCTAAGTCTCAATCTGGATACATATTGAAAGTGGGAGCAATTAGCTAGAGTAGCTCCATGCAGAGCATTGTTGACATAGAAATTTGCAAAATACATGAGGATCTGAATGTGGCAGACCCGTTGACTAAGATTCTCTCACAAGCAAAACATGATCACACCTTAGTACTCCTTGGGTGTTAATCACATAGCGATGTGAACTAGATTACTGAATCTAGTAAACCCTTTGGGTGTTGGTCACATAGCGATGTGAACTATGGGTGTTAATCACATGGTGATGTGAACTATTGCTGTTAAATCACATGGCGATGTGAACTAGATTATTGACTCTAGTGCAAGTGGGAGACTGAAGGAAATATGCCCTAGAGGCAATAATAAAGTTATTATTTATTTCCTTATATCATGATAAATGTTTATTATTCATGCTAGAATTGTATTAACCGGAAACATAATACATGTGTGAATACATAGACAAACAGAGTGTCACTAGTATGCCTCTACTTGACTAGCTCGTTAATCAAAGATGGTTGTGTTTCCTAACCATAGACAAAAGAGTTGTTATTTGAGTAACGAGGTCACATCATTAGTTGAATGATCTGATTGACATGACCCATTCCATTAGCTTAGCACCTGATCGTTTAGTATGTTGCTATTGCTTTCTTCATGACTTATACATGTTCCTATAACTATGAGATTATACAACTCCCGTTTGCCGGAGGAACACCTTGGGTGCTACCAAACGTCACAACGTAACTGGGTGATTATAAAGGAGCATTACAGGTGTCTCCAAAAGTAGATGTTGGGTTAGCGTATTTCGAGATTAGGATTTGTCACTCCGATTGTCGGAGAGGTATCTCTGGGCCCTCTCGGTAATGCACATCACATAAGCCTTGCAAGCACTGCAACTAATATGTTAGTTGTGAGATGATGTATTACGGAACGAGTAAAGAGACTTGCCAGTAACGAGATTGAACTAGGTATTGGATACCGACGATCGAATCTCGGGCAAGTAACATACCGATGACAAAGGGAACAACGTATGTTGTTATGCGGTCTGACCGATAAAGATCTTCGTAGAATATGTAGGAGCCAATATGGGCATCCAGGTCCCGCTATTGGTTATTGACCGGAGACGTGTCTCGGTCATGTCTACATTGTTCTCGAACCCGTAGGGTCCGCACGCTTAAGGTTACGATGACAGTTATATTATGAGTTTACATGTTTTGATGTACCGAAGGAGTTTGGAGTCCCGGATGAGATTGGGGACATGACGAGGAGTCTCGAAATGGTCGAGACGTAAAGATTCATATATTGGATGATATGGTTAGGCCAAGGGGTCAAGCCCATGAGGCTTTAGATCGGTGCAAAAGGAGTTTTGCGGAGGCCAGGGGGGCCAAACGCCGAAGACCCTGGCGTCTGGCCCTGGGCCAGACGCCGAGGCCCATGGCGTCTGGGCCAGACGCCAAGGATTGTGGCGTTTGGTCCTGGAGTCCGAGTGGGACTCTTGCCTTTCGGGAAAAACCGACTTTGAGGAGGCTTTTGCTCCAAGTTTCGACCCCGGGGCTCAACATATAAATAGAGGGGCAGGGCTAGCACCAAAGACACAACAATTGATCCCTTGGATCTCTTAGCCGTGTGCGGTGCCCCCCTCCACCATAGTCCACCTCGATAATATCGTAGCGGTGCTTAGGCGAAGCCCTGCGACGGTAGAACATCAAGATCGTCACCACGCCGTCGTGCTGACGGAACTCTCCCTCGACACTCGGCTGGATCGGAGTTCGAGGGACGTCATCGAGCTGAACGTGTGCTAGAACTCGGAGGTGCCGTAGTTTCGGTGCTTGATCAGTTGGGCCGTGAAGACGTACGACTACATCAACCGCGTTGTGCTAACGCTTCCGCTTACGGTCTACAAGGGTATGTAGACAACACTCTCCCCTCTCGTTGCTATACATCACCATGATCTTGCGTGTGCGTAGGAAATTTTTTGAAATTACTACGAAACCCAACAGTGGCATCCGAGCCTAGGTTATTTATGTTGATGTTATATGCACGAGTAGAACACAAGTGAGTTGTGGACGATACAAGTCATACTGCCTACCAGCATGTCATACTTTGGTTCGGCGGTATTGTTGGACGAGACGACCCGGACCAACCTTACGCGTACGCTTACGCGAGACCGGTTCCCTCGACGTGCTTTGCACATAGATGGCTTGCAGGCATCTGTCTCTCCAACTTTAGTTGAACCGAGTGTGGCTACGCCCGGTCCTTGCGAAGGTTAAAACGGAGTCTATTTGACAAACTATCATTGTGGTTTTGATGCGTAGGTGAGATTGGTTCTTACTTAAGCCCGTAGCAGCCACGTAAAACATGCAACAACAAAGTAGAGGACGTCTAACTTGTTTTTGCAGGGCATGTTGTGATGTGATATGGTCAAGGCATGATGCTGAATTTTATTGTATGAGATGATCATGTTTTGTAACCAAGTTATCGGCAACTGGCAGGAGCCATATGGTTGTCGCTTTATTGTATGCAATGCAATCGCGATGTAATGCTTTACTTTATTACTAAACGGTAGTGATAGTCGTGGAAGCATAAGATTGGCGAGACGACAACGATGCTACGATGGAGATCAAGGTGTCGCGCCGGTGATGATGGTGATCATGACGGTGCTTTGGAGATGGAGATCACAAGCACAAGATGATGATGGCCATATCATATCACTTATATTGATTGCATGTGATGTTTATCTTTTTATGCATCTTATCTTGCTTTGATTGACGGTAGCATTATAAGATGATCTCTCACTAAATTATCAAGAAGTGTTCTCCCTGAGTATGCACCGTTGCGAAAGTTCTTCGTGCTGAGACACCACGTGATGATCGGGTGTGATAGGCTCTACGTTCAAATACAACGGGTGCAAAACAGTTGCGCACGCAGAATACTCAGGTTAAACTTGACGAGCCTAGCATATACAGATATGGCCTCGGAACACGGAGACCGAAAGGTCGAGCGTGAATCATATAGTAGATATGATCAACATAATGATGTTCACCGATGAAACTACTCCATCTCACGTGATGATCGGACATGGTTTAGTTGATTTGGATCACGTAATCACTTAGAGGATTAGAGGGATGTCTATCTAAGTGGGAGTTCTTTAAGTAATATGATTAATTGAACTTTAATTTATCATGAACTTAGTCCTGATAGTATTTTGCAAATTATGTAGTAGATCAATAGCTCGCGTTGTTGCTTCCCTGTGTTTATTTTGATATGTTCCTAGAGAAAAATTGTGTTGAAAAATGTTAGTAGCAATGATGCGGATTGGATCCGTGATCTGAGGTTTATCCTCATTGCTGCACAGAAGAATTATGTCCTTGATGCACCGCTAGGTGACAGACCTATTGCAGGAGCAGATGCAGACGTTATGAACGTTTGGCTGGCTCAATATGATGACTACTTGATAGTTTAGTGCACCATGCTTAAACGGCTTAGAATCGGGACTTCAAAGACGTTTTGAACGTCATGGACCATATGAGATGTTCCTGGAGTTGAAGTTAATATTTCAAGCAAATACCCGAGTTGAGAGATATGAAGTCTCCAACAAGTTCTATAGCTAAAAGATGGAGGAGAATCGCTCAACTAGTGAGCATGTACTTAGATTGTCTGGGTACTTCAATCGCTTGAATCAAGTGGGAGATAATCTTCCAGATAAGATAGTGATTGATAGAATTCTCTAGTCACCACCACCAAGTTAGTAGAACTTCGTGATGAACTATAATGCAAGGGATGACGTAAACAATTCCCGAGCTCTTCGTGATGCTAAAATCGACGAAGGTAGAAATCAAGAAAAACATCAAGTGTTGATGGTAGACAGAGACCACTAGTTTCAAGAAAAGGGCAAAGGGAAGAAGGGGAACTTCAAGAAGAACGGCAAGCGAGTTGCTGCTCAAGTGAAGAAGCCCAAGTCTGGTCCTAAGCCAGAGACTAAGTGCTTCTACTACAAAGGGATTGGTCACTGGAAGCGGAACTACCCCAAGTGATTGGCGGATAAGAAGGATGGCAAAGTGAACATAAGTATATTTGATATACATGTTATTGATGTGTACTTTACTAGTGTTTATAGCAAACCCCTTAGTATTAGGTACTAGTTCAGTTGCTAAGATTAGTAACTCGAAACGGGAGTTGCAGAATAAACAAAGACTAGTTGAAGGGGAAGTGACGATGAGTGTTGGAAGTAGTTCCAAGATTAATATGATCATCATCGCACACTCCCTATACTTTCGGGATTAGTGTTGAAACTAAATAAGTGTTATTTGGTGTTGGCGTTGAGCATGAATATGATTTGATCATGTTTATTGCAATACGATTATTCATTTAAGTAAGAGAATAAACTGTTGTTCTGTTTACATGAATAAAACCTTATATGGTTACACACCCAATGAAAAATGGTTCATTGGATCTCGATCGTAGTGATACACATATTCATAATATTGAAACCAAAAGATGCAAAGTTAATAATGATAGTGCAACTTATTTGTGGCACTGCCGTTTGGGTCATATCGGTGTAAAGCGCATGAAGATACTCCATAAAGATGGATTTTCGGAATCACTTGGTTATGAATCATTTGATGCTTGCGAACCGTGCCTTTTGGGCAAGATGACTAAAACTCCGTTCTCCAGAACAATGGAACGTGCTACTGACTTATTGGAAATAATACATACCGATGTATGCAATCCAATGAGTGTTGATGCTCGTGGCAAGTATCATTATTTTCTGATCTTCACAGATGATTTGAGCAGATATGAGTATATCTACTTAATGAAACACAAGTCTGAAACATTTGAAAAGTTCAAAGAATTTCAGAGTGAAGTGAAAAATCATCGTAACAAGAAAATAAAGTTTCTACAATCTGATCATAGAGAAGAGTATTTGAGTTACGAGTTTGGCCTTCAGTTAAAAAAACAATGTGAAATAGTTTCACTACTCATGCCACCTGGAACACCACAATGGTGTGTCTGAACGTCATAATTGTACTTTATTGGATATGGTGCAACCTATGATGTTTCTTACCGATTTACCATTTTCGTTTTGGGGTTATGCATTAGAGACAGCCGCATTCACGTTAAATAGGGCACCATCAAAATCCGTTGAGACGACTCCTTATGAACTGTGGTTTGGCAAGAAACCAAAGTTGTCGTTTCTTAAAGTTTGGGGCTGCGATGCTTATGTGAAAAAACTTCAACCTGATAAGCTCGAACCCAAATCGGAGAAATGTGTCTTCATAGGATACCCAAAGGAAACTGTTGGGTACACCTTCTATCACAGATCCGAAGGCAAGACATTCGTTGCTAAGAATGGATCATTTCTAGAGAAGGAGTTTCTCTCGAAAGAAGTGAGTGGGAGGAAAGTAGAACTTGATGAGGTAATAGTACCTTCTCTCGAATTGGAAAGTAGTTCATCACGGAAATCAGTTCCAGTGATTCCTACACCAGTTAGTGAGGAAGCCAATGATGATGATCATGAAACTTCAGAACAAGATACTACTGAACCTCGTAGATCAACCAGAGTAAGATCCGCACCAGAGTGGTGTAGTAATCATGTTCTGGAAGTCATGTTACTAGACCATGATGAACCTACGAACTATGAGGAAGCGATGATGAGCCCAGGTTCCGCGAGATGGCTTGAGGCCATAAAATCTGAGATATGATCCATGTATGACAACAAAGTATGGACTTTGATTGACTTGCTCGATGATCAGCAAAGCCATGTTAAATAAATGGATCTTCAAGAGGAAGACGGACACTGATAGTAGTGTTACTATCTACCAAGCTCGACTTGTTGCGAAAGTTTTTCAACAAGTTCAAGGTGTTGAATACGATGAGGTTTTCTCACTCGTATCGATGCTTAAGTCTATCTGAATCATGTTAGCAATTGCCACATTTATGAAATCTGGCAAATGGATGTCAAAACTGCATTCCTTAATGGATTTATTAAAGAAGAGTTGTATATGATGCAACCAGAAGGTTTTGTCAATCCTAAAGGTGCTAACAAAATGTGCTGACGGAACTCTCCCTCGACACTCGGCTGGATCGGAGTTCGAGGGACGTCATCGAGCTGAACGTGTGCTAGAACTCGGAGGTGCCGTAGTTTCGGTGCTTGATCAGTTGGGCCGTGAAGACGTACGACTACATCAACCGCGTTGTGCTAACGCTTCCGCTTACGGTCTACAAGGGTATGTAGACAACACTCTCCCCTCTCGTTGCTATACATCACCATGATCTTGCGTGTGCGTAGGAAATTTTTTGAAATTACTACGAAACCCAACATTTGCCTTCGGGTTTAGTTTTAAACCTTAATAATTGTTATTTAGTGCCAGCTTTGAGCATGAACATTGTATCAGGATCTCGTTTAATTCGAGATGGCTACTCATTTAAATCCGAGAATAATGGTTGTTCTATTTATATGAGAGATATGTTTTATGGTCATGCTCGGATGGTGAATGGTTTATTCTTAATGAATCTCGAGCATAATGCTACACATGTTCATAGTGTGAGTACCAAAAGATGTAAGATTGATAATGATAGCTCCACATACTTGTGGCACTGCCACCTTGGTCACATAGGTGTCAAACGCATGAAGAAGCTCCATGCTGATGGACTTTTAGAGTCTCTTGATTACGAATCATTTGACACGTGTGAACCATGCCTCATGGGTAAAATGACCAAGACTCCGTTCTCAGGAACAATGGAGCGAGCAACCAACTTATTGGAAATCATACATACTGATGTGTGTGGTCCAATGAGTGTTGAGGCTCGTGGTGGCTATCGTTATGTTCTCACCCTCACTGATGACTTGAGTAGATATGGGTATGTCTACTTAATGAAACACAAGTCTGAGACCTTTAAAAAGTTCAAGGAATTTCAGAGTGAGGTTGAGAATCAAGTGACAGGAAAATTAAGTTCCCGCGATCAGATCGTGGAGGAGAATACTTGAGTCATGAGTTTGGCACACACTTAAGAAAATGTGGAATAGTTTCACAGCTCACGCCGCCTGGAACACCTCAGCGTAATGGTGTGTCCGAACGTCGTAATCGCACTCTATTAGATATGGTGCGATCTATGATGTCTCTTACCGATTTACCGCTATCTTTTTGGGGCTATGCTTTAGAGACTGCCGCATTCACTTTAAATAGGGCTTCGTCGAAATCTGTTGAGACGACACCGTATGAATTATGGTTTGGGAAGAAACCTAAGCTGTTGTTTCTGAAAGTTTGGGGATGCGATGCTTATGTCAAGAAACTTCAACCTGAAAAGCTCGAACCCAAGTCGGAAAAATGCGTCTTCATAGGATACCCTAAAGAAACTATTGGGTATGCCTTCTACCTCAGATCCGAAGGCAAGATCTTTGTTGCCAAGAATGGATCCTTTCTAGAGAAGGAGTTTCTCTTGAAAGAAGTAAGTGGGAGGAAAGTAGAACTTGATGAAGTATTACCTCTTGAACCGAAAAATGGCGCAACTCAAGAAAATGTTCCTGAGGTGCCTGCAACGACTAGAGAGGAAGTTAATGATAATGATCAAGATACTTTTGATCAAGCTCCTACTGAAATTCGTAGGTCCACAAGGACACGTTCCGCACCAGAGTGGTACGGCAACCCTGTCTTGGAAATCATGTTGTTAGACAACGGTGAACCTTCGAACTATGAAGAAGCGATGGCGGGCCCGGATTCCGACAAATGGCTAGAAGCCATAAAATCCGAGATAGGATCCATGTATGAAAACGAAGTATGGACTTTGACTGACTTGCCCGTTGAGCGGCGAGCCATAGAAAATAAATGGATCTTTAAGAAGAAGACAGACGCGGATGGTAATGTGACCATCTATAAAGCTCGGCTTGTTGCTAAGGGTTATCGACAAGTTCAAGGGGTTGACTACGATGAGACTTTCTCACCGGTAGCGAAGCTGAAGTCCGTCCGAATCATGTTAGCGATAGCCGCATTCTATGATTATGAAATATGGCAAATGGACGTCAAAACGGCATTCCTTAATGGTTTCCTTAAGGAAGAATTGTATATGATGCAGCCGGAAGGTTTTGTTGATCCTAAGAATGCTGACAAGGTGTGCAAGCTCCAACGCTCGATTTATGGGCTGGTGCAAGCATCTCGGAGTTGGAACATTCGCTTTGATGAGATGATCAAAGCGTTTGGGTTTACACAGACTTATGGAGAAGCCTGCGTTTACAAGAAAGTGAGTGGGAGCTCTGTAGCATTTCTCATATTATATGTAGATGACATACTTTTGATGGGAAATGATATAGAACTATTGGACAGCATTAAGGCCTACTTGAATAAGAGTTTTTCAATGAAGGACCTTGGAGAAGGTGCATATATATTAGGCATCAAGATCTATAGAGATAGATCAAGACGCCTCATAGGTCTTTCACAAAGCACATACCTTGATAAGATATTGAAGAAATACAATATGGATCAGTCTAAGAAGGGGTTCTTGCCTGTGTTACAAGGTGTGAAATTGAGCTCAGCTCAATGTCCGACCACGGCAGAAGATATAGAAGAGATGAGCGTCATTCCCTATGCCTCAGCCATAGGTTCTATTATGTATGCCATGCTGTGTACCAGACCTGATGTAAACCTTGCCGTAAGTTTGGTAGGAAGGTACCAAAGTAATCCCGGCAAGGAACACTTGATAGCGGTCAAGAATACCCTGAAGTACCTGAAAAGGACTAAGGAAATGTTTCTCGTTTATGGAGGTGACGAAGAGCTCGTCGTAAAGGGTTACGTCGATGCTAGCTTCGACACAGATCTAGATGACTCTAAGTCACAAACCGGATACGTGTATATTTTCAATGGTGGGGCAGTAAGCTGGTGCAGTTGCAAGCAGAGCATCGTAGCGGGATCTACATGTGAAGCGGAGTACATGGCAGCCTCGGAGGCAGCACATGAAGCAATTTGGGTGAAGGAGTTCATCACCGACCTAGGAGTCATACCCAATGCGTCGGGGCCGATCAAGCTATTCTGTGACAACACTGGAGCTATTGTTCTTGCCAAGGAGCCCAGGTTTCACAAGAAGACAAGGCACATCAAGCGTCGCTTCAACTCCATTCGTGAAAATGTTCAAGATGGAGACATAGATATTTGTAAAGTACATACGGACCTGAATGTAGCAGATCTGTTAACTAAACCTCTCCCTAGAGCAAAACATGATCAACACCAGAATTCCATGGGTGTTCGATTCATCACAATGTAACTAGATTACAGACTCTAGTGCAAGTGGGAGACTCTTGGAAATATGCCCTAGAGGCAATAATAAAAGCATTATTATTATATTTCCTTGTTCATGATAATTGTCTTTATTCATGCTATAATTGTGTTATCCGGAAATCGTAATACATGTGTGAATAAAACACACCAACATGTCCCTAGTAAGCCTCTAGTTGACTAGCTCGTTGATCAACAGATAGTCATGGTTTCCTGACTATGGACATTGGATGTCATTGATAACGAGATCACATCATTAGGAGAATGATGTGATGGACAAGACCCAATCCTCAACATAGCATAAGATCGTATAGTTCGTTTGCTAGTGTTTTCCAATGTCAAGTATCTTTTCCTTAGACCATGAGATCGTGTATCTCCCGGATACCGTAGGAGTGCTTTGGGTTTGCCAAACGTCACAACGTAACTGGGTGACTATAAAGGTATACTACGGGTATCTCCGAAAGTGTCTGTTGGGTTGACACGGATCAAGACTGGGATTTGTCACTCCGTATGACGGAGAGGTATCACTGGGCCCACTCGGTAATGCATCATCAAAATGAGCTCAAAGTGACCAAGTGTCTGGTCACGGGATCATGCATTACGGTACGAGTAAAGTGACTTGCCGGTAACGAGATTGAACGAGGTATTGGGATACCGACGATCGGATCTCGGGCAAGTAACATACCGATTGACGAAGGGAATTGTATGCGGGGTTGCTTGAATCCTCGACATCGTGGTTCATCCGATGAGATCATCGAGGAGCATGTGGGAGCCAACATGGGTATCCAGATCCCGCTGTTGTTTATTGGCCGGAGAGTCGTCTCGGTCATGTCTACATGTCTCCCGAACCCGTAGGGTCTACACACTTAAGGTTCGGTGACGCTAGGGTTGTAGGGATATGTATATGCAGTAACCTGAATGTTGTTCGGAGTCCCGGATGAGATCCCGGACGTCACGAGGAGTTCCAGAATGGTCCGGAGGTAAAGAATTATATATAGGAAGTGCTATTTCGGGCATCGGGACAAGTTTCGGGGTCACCTGTATTGTACCGGGACCACCAGAAGGGTCCCGGGGGTCCATCGGGTGGGGCCACCTGCCCCTGGGGGCCACATGGGCTGTAGGGGTTGCGCCTTGGCCTATATGGGCCAAGGGCACCAGCCCCAAGAGGCCCATGCGCCTAGGGTTCAAGGAAGGGAAGAGTCCCAAAAGGGGAAGGCACCTCCTAGGTGCCTTGGGGAGGAGGGATTCCTCCCTTGGCCGCACCCCCCCTAGGAGATTGGATCTCCTAGGGCCGGCGCCCCCCCTTGGACTCCCTATATATATTGGGGAAGGGAGGTCCTCTCATAACACATCTTTGGTGCCTCCCTCTCCCTCTCCAACACATCCTCCTCCTCCATAGTGCCTGGCGAAGCCCTGCCGGAGTACTGCAGCTTCATCACCACCACGCCGTCGTGCTGCTGCTGGAGCCATCTTCCTCAACCTCTTCTCCCCCTTGCTGGATCAAGAAGGAGAAGACGTTACGCTGACCGTACGTGTGTTGAACGCGGAGGTGCCGTCCGCTCGGCGCTAGGATCTTCGGTGATTTGGATCACGTCGAGTACGCCTTCCTCATCCCCGTTCTTTGAACGCTTCCGCGCGTGATCTACAAAGGTATGTAGATGCAATCCGATCACCCGTTGCTAGATGATCTCCTAGATGGATCTTGGTGAAACCGTAGGAAATTTTTTTGTTTTCTGCAACGTTCCCCAACAAATAGAACAACCATTATTCTCGGATTTAAATGAGTAGCCATCTCGAATTAAACGAGATCCTGATACAATGTTCATGCTCAAAGCTGGCACTAAATAACAATTATTGAGGTTTTAAACTAATCCCGTAGGTAAATGTAGAGGTAGCGTGCCGACGGCGATCACATCGACCTTGGAACCATTCCCGACGAGCATCGTCACCTCGTCCTTCGCCAGTCTCCGCTTATTCCGCAGCTCCTGCTTTGAGTTACAAATGTGAGCAACCGCATCGGTATCAAATACCCAGGAGCTACTACGAGTACCGGTAAGGTACACATCAATTACATGTATATCACATATACCTTTCGTGTTGCCGGCCTTCTTGTCCGCTAAGTATTTGGGGCAGTTCCGCTTCCAGTGACCACTTCCCTTGCAATAAAAACACTCAGTCTCGGGCTTGGGTCCATTCTTTGGCTTCTTCCTGGCAGCTTGCTTACCGGGCGCGGCAACTCCCTTGCCGTCCTTCTTGAAGTTCTTCTTACCCTTGCCTTTCTTGAACTTAGTGGTTTTATTCACCATCAACACTTGATGTTCCTTTTTGACTTCTACCTCTGCTGATTTCAGCATTGAATATACCTCAGGAATGGTCTTTTTCATCCCGTGCATATTGAAGTTCATCACAAAGCTCTTGTAGCTCGGTGGAAGCGACTGAAGGATTCTGTCAATGACCGCGTCATCCGGGAGATTAACTCCCAGCTGAGTCAAGCGGTTATGCAACCCAGACATTTTGAGTATGTGCTCACTGACAGAACTATTTTCCTCCATCTTACAGCTGAAGAAATTGTCGGAGACTTCATATCTCTTGACCCGGGCATGAGCTTGAAAAACCATTTTCAGCTCTTCGAACATCTCATATGCTTCTTGTCTCTCAAAACGCTTTTGGAGCCCCGGTTCTAAGCTGTAAAGCATGCCACACTGAACGAGGGAGTAATCATCAGCACGTGACTGCCAAGCGTTCATAACATCTTGGTTCTGTGGGACGGGTGCGTCACCTAACGGTGCTTCTAGGACATAATCTTTCTTGGCAGCTATGAGGATGATCCTCAGGTTCTGGACCCAGTCCGTATAGTTGCTATCATCGTCTTTCAGCTTGGTTTTCTCTAGGAACGCGTTGAAGTTGAGGACAACATGGGCCATTTGATCTACAAGACATATTGTAAAGATTTTAGACTAAGTTCATGATAATTAAGTTCATCTAATCAAATTATTCAATGAACTCCCACTCAGATAGACATCCCTCCAGTCATCTAAGTATGACATGATCCGAGTTAACTAGGCCGTGTCCGATCATCATGTGAGACGGACTAGTCAACATCGGTGAACATCTTCATGTTGATCGTATCTTCTATACGACTCATGCTCGACCTTTCGGTCTTTTGTGTTCCGAGGCCATGTCTGTACATGCTAGGCTCGTCAAGTCAACCTAAGTGTATTGCGTGCGTAAATCTGGCTTACACCCGTTGTATTCGAACGTTAGAATCTATCACACCCGATCATCACGTGGTGCTTCGAAACAACAAACTTTCGCAACGGTGCACAGTTAGGGGGAACACTCTCTTGAAATTATTTCGAGGGATCATCTTATTTAAGCTACCGTCGTTCTAAGCAAATAAGATGTAAAACATGATAAACATCACATGCAATCAAATAGTAACATGATATGGCCAATATCATTTGCTCCTTTTGATCTCCATCTTCGGGGCTCCATGATCATCATTGTCACCGGCATGACACCATGATCTCCATCATCATGTCTTCTTGAAGTTGTCTTGTCATCTATTACTTCTACTACTATGGCTAACGCTTTAGCAATAAAGTAAAGTAATTACATGACGTTTACGTTGACACGCAGGTCATAAATAAATAAAGACAACTCCTACGGCTCCTGCCGGTTGTCATACTCATCGACATGCAAGTCATGATTCCTATTACAAGAACATGATCATCTCACACATCACATATATCATTCATCACATCCTTTGGCCATATCACATCACAAAACACTTACTGCAAAAACAAGTTAGACGTCCTCTAATTATTGTTGCAAGTTTTTACGTGGCTGCTATAGGATTCTAGCAAGAACGTTTCTTACCTACGCCAAAACCACAACGTGAATTGCCAATTTCTATTTACCCTTCGTAAGGACCCTGTTCATCGAATCCGATCCGACTAAAGTGGGAGAGACAGACACCCGCCAGCCACCTTATGCAACTAGTGCATGTCAATCGGTGGAACCAGTCTCACGTAAGCGTACGTGTAAGGTTGGTCCGGGCCGCTTCATCCCACGATGCCGGCGAATCAAGATAAGACTAGTAACGGCAAGTAAATTGACAATATCGACGCCCACAACTGCTTTGTGTTCTACTCGTGCATAGTAACTACGCATAGACCTAGCTCATGATGCCACTGTTGGGTAACGTAGCAGAATTTTAAAATTTTCTATGCATCACCAAGATCAACACACGTACGGAGCGAGGACGTCTCCCGAGCCTTGATCCAGCAAGGAGGAGGGAGAGGTTGAGGAAGAGGGCTCCAACAACAGCACGACGGCGTGGTGGTGGTGAAGCTGCAGTACTCCGGCAGGGCTTCGCCAAGCTCTTACGGAGGAGGAGAGGTGTTGGGGAGGGGAGGGGCTGCGCCTTGGATGTTATGTGCAGCCCTCCCCTTGCCCCTCTATTTATAGGGGAAGGAGGAAGGGGGCCGACCCCTTCTAGATGAGATCTAGAGGGGGGGCAGCCAAGGGGAGGGGGCTTGCCCCCCCCCCCCCAAGCAAGGGGGCGCCCCCTTTAGGGTTTCCCCCCCAACCCTAGGCGCATGGGCCCAAGGGGGGGATGTGGCCAGCCCATGTAGGGCTGGTTCCCCTTTCCTCTACAGCCCATTAGGCCCTCCGAGAGAGGTGGCCCCTCCCGGTGGACCCCGGGAACCCCTTCGGTGGCCCCGGTACAATACCGATATGCCCCCAAACCTTTCCGATGATCGTATGACAACTTTCTACATATAAATCTTCACCTCCGGACCATTTCGGAACTCCTCGTGATGTCCGGGATCTCATCCGGGACTCCGAACAACATTCGGTAATCACATACAAGTCTTCCTAACAACCCTAGCGTCACCGAACCTTAAGTGTGTAGACCCTACGGGTTCGGGAGACATGCAGACATGACCGAGACGACTCTCCGATCTATAACCAACAACGGGATCTGGATACCCATGTTGGCTCCCACATGCTCCAGGATGATCTCATCGGATGAACCACGATGTCGAGGATTCAATCAATCCGTATATAATTCCCTTTGTCAATCGGTACATTACTTGCCCGAGACTCGATCGTCGGTATCCCAATACCTTGTTCGATCTCGTTACCGGCAAGTCACTTTACTCGTACCGTAATGCATGATCCCGTGATCAACCACTTGATCACATTGAGCTCATTATGATGATGCATTACCGAGTGGGCCCAGAGATACCTCTCCGTCATACGGAGTGACAAATCCTAGTCTCGATTCGTGCCAACCCAATAGACACTTTCGGAGATACCTGTAATGTACCTTTATACTCACCCAGTTACGTTGCGACGTTTGGCACACCCAAGGCACTCCTACGGTATCCGGGAGTTGCACAATCTCATGGTCTAAGGAAATGACACTTGACATTCAGAAAAGCTAGAGCAAACGAACTACACGATCTTTGAGCTAAGCTTAGGATTGGGTCTTGTCCATCACATCATTCTCCTAATGATGTGATCCCGTTATCAATGACATCCAATGTCCATAGTCAGGAAACCATGACTATCTTTTGATCAACGAGCTAGTCAACTAGAGGCTCACTAGGGACGTGTTGTGGTCTATGTATTCACACATGTATTACGATTTCTAGATAACACAATTATAGCATGAACAGTAGACAATTATCATGAACAATGAAATATAATAATAACCATTTTATTATTGCCTCTAGGGCATATTTCCAACACACACGTTATCGGAGGAGCACCAATAAGGATGATGTAACGCCCCGAGACCGATGTGCCAGGTGTCGTTCAGTTATTCGCTGGTGTTGCCTTGTCATTGCTTGCGTGTCATGCATTGCATATCATGTCATCATGTGCATTTCATCTGCATACGTGTTCATCTCATGCATCCGAGCATTTTCCCCGTTATCTGTTTTGCATTCCAGCGCTTCGTTCTCCTCCGGTGGTCATTTCTACCTTTCTTTCGTGTGTGGGCATTAAACATTTCCGGATTGGACCGAGACTTGTCATGCGACCTTGGTTTACTACCGGTAGACCGCCTGTCAAGTTTTGTATCATTTGGACTTCGTTTGATACTCCAACGGTTAACCGAGGGACCGAGAAGGCCTCGTGTGTGTTGCAGCCCAACACCCCTCCAATTTGGCCCAAAACCCACCTTACTCTGCTCCATCATCTAGTGCGTTCGATCACGATCGCGTGGCCGCAAACCGCACCTCATTTGGACTCTCCTAGCTCCCTCTACCTATATATATGTGTCTCCCTCCAAAATCCTCGCGCAGATCTAACCCTAGCTTCTTCCCAGTCCGCCGCCGGACATGTCCGCGCCCGCCGGACGCGTCCAGCCTCCACCTCACGCTATCCAATCAGAAGCCGCCACATCGCCCCGCCGCCACTCTCCTCCAACCACAGCGCGCCATGTCAGCGCCCACGCCGCCCCACTTCGCCGTCGGCCCGCGGAGCCCATTTGGGGCCCGCGCGGGCCCAGTTTCGCCGCCGCCGCACAGGAGCGCCCGGCTCCCCTTCGCCTTGCCGGATCGGCGCGCCGCCGCCGCCCCTTTGCCGGCCATCGCCGGAGCTTCGCCCAGCCGCTTCGCCAGGTCACCAGCGCCGCCATCCTCTTCCTCTCTGCTTCTCTCTCTCATGAGCGTCCTCTCTCTGTTCTCCCCAGGGGTCCTCGCCGGAGTCCCATGCCTCATGCTCGTCGCCGGAGTGGACGGGTCTCGCCGGAGCTGCCGCCCTCTCGTCGAACCTGGACTCCCCGTCGTCCTTGGGCGTCCTCCGCCCCAGATCCGGTTGCCCCGCCGCCGATCTACCCGTTTCCAGCGCCTCCCGCGCGCCCCCGGCCTTCGCAGCCCTCGCCGGAGTCCCTGTACTGCCGCGCCGCCGCCATGGCCGTCCTCGGCTTCGAGCTCAGGAGGAGCACGATGGGGCTCTCGCTCACCTGTGCCTCGTGGGCCGGCCCATCTCTCCAGCTTCCCCGGCCCAGCTCCAGATCCGCGCCGCCCTTCCGGCCTGCCTCCTCTTCCTTCACGGGCCGCAGCCCAGGGGTGAGACACCCCCAGCGCCCCGCCTCTTTTTTTTCCTTCCTGCTGTTGGGCTAGTCCATTTCGGCCCGTGATGTTTTTTTTAGCACCTGGGATTTTTCCTAATTATTCCAGAGATTGCCGGTTTTGCAGAATAGTCCCCCTAGTTCATGCATTTAATAACTCACTAACCGTGCATCGGATTAAAATGATTTATATATGAAACTTGTTCAGAATTTTGTGTAGATTAATAATATCCAACTTTCATCCATGTTTAAAATATTTAAAATGTTTTTTGCATTAATTTGCTCCTATGTCATGCTAAAATGGTTTAATTCATAACTAAATAACCGTAACTCGGAATTTAATAAATTTTATATGTAATTGGGGTAGAATTTTGTCTAGTTTAACATGGTGCACTAATCTTGCATGCTTAACAACTCTAAAATTATGTTTAGGGCAGAACAGTACCAAACCTAATTTATGCTCATGAGGAGTTTCCGGATTTGTTGTTCGTTGCTCCCGGCCTCATTTAAACTTGCCTAGATAGGTAGTTTTGTTGTGCTTCACCCTCTTGCCATGTTTAACAACATTTAATATTGTTGGGTACATAAACGGGATCAAACTAAATAACTTATCGTGGTGTTCCACTTAATTTGTAGGATTGTTTGTGCACTTTGCCATGCCATGCATACTTAAACCGGACATGCATCATACTTGATTGTGCATCATGCCATGATTATGTGTTGGTTGTTTACTATGTTGTTTGCTTCTTTCCGGTGTTTGCTTCTTTGGGTTGGTTCCGGTCACGTCGTGTTTGTGAGGACCCGTTCGTCTTCATCCGTGTGTCTTCTTCATGGACTCGTTCTTCTTCCTTGCGGGATCTCAGGCAAGATGACCATACCCTCGAAATCACTTCTATCTTTGCTTGCTAGATGCTCGCTCTTTTGCTATGCCTATGTTGCGATACCTACCACTTGCTTATCATGCCTCCTACTTTGTTGCACCAAGCCCCTAACCCACCTTGTCCTAGCAAACCGTTATTTGGCTATGTTACCGCTTTGCTCAGCCCCTCTTATAGTGTTATTAGTTGCAGGTGAAGATTGAAGTTTGTTCCTTGTTGGAACATGGAGATCGTTCCTTGTTGGAACATGTTTACTTGTTGGGATATCACAATATATCTTACTTAATTAATGCATCTATATACTTGGTAAAGGGTGGAAGGCCCGGCCTTATGCCTGGTGTTTTGTTCCACTCTTGCCGCCCTAGTTTCCGTCATATCGGTGTTATGTTCCCGGATTTTGCGTTCCTTACGCGGTTGGGTAATAATGGGAACCCCTTGACAGTTCGCCTTAAGTAAAGCTCCTCCAGCAATGCCCAACCTTGGTTTTACCATTCGCCTCACCACCACCTACTTTTCCCTTGGGAGTCGCTCTCTCGAGGGTCATCTTTATTTTAACCCCCCCGGGCCAGTGCTTGTCTAAGTGTTGGTCCGAAATGGGCAGCCTGCGGGGCCACCTCGGGGAAACTTGAGGGCTGGTTTTACTCGTAGCTTGACCTATCCGGTGTTGCCCTGAGAACGAGATATGTACAGCTCCCATCAGGATGTCGGCGCATCGGGCGGTGTTGCTGGTTTAGTTTTACCCTGTCGAAATGTCTTGTTGTACTGGGATACCGAGTCTGATCGGAACGTCTCGGGAGGAGGTCTATTCCTTCGTTGACCGTGAGAGCTTGTCATGGGCTAAGTTGGGACACCCCTGCAGGGATTTGAACTTTCGAAAGCCGTGCCTGCGGTTATGGGCAGATGGGAATTTGTTAATGTCCGGTTGTAGAACACCTGAATTTGACCTTAATTAAAATGAATCAACAGCGTGTGTTACCGTGATGGTCTCTTTCCGGCGGAGTCCGGGAAGTGAACACGGTGTTGGAGTTATGCTTGACGTAGGTTGTTATAGGATCACTTCTTGATCATACTTTTATCGACCGTGCTTTGCCTTCTCTTCTCGCTCTCTTTTGCGAATAGGTTAGCCACCATATATGCTAGTCGCTTGCTGCAGCTCCATCTCATACCTTTACCTTCCTATAAGCTTAAATAGTCTTGATCGCGAGGGTGCGAGATTGCTGAGTCCCCGTGGCTCATAGATACTTCCAAAACCAGCTTGCAGGTGCCGATGAGTCCGCGCAGATGACGCAACCAAGCTCAGGAGGAGCTCGTTGAAGATCTTGTCCTTTGTGTTGTTTCGTTCTAGTTGATCAGTAGTGGAGCCCAGTTGGGGTCGATCGGGGGCCTTTGTCGCATTTGGGGTTCTTCTTTTATTTTGGTTCCGTAGTCGGACCTTGATTGTATCTGGTTGATGTAATGCTTTATTCATGTAATTGTGTGAAGTGGCGAGTGTAAGCCAATTATGTATCCCTTTCCCTTATGTATTACATGGGTTGTGTGAAGATTACCTCACTTGCGACATATGCCTTCAATGCGATTATGCCTCTAAGTCGTGCCTCGACACGTGGGAGATATAGTCGCATCGAGGGCGTTACAAGTTGGTAATCAGAGCCTTCCCCAAGCTTAGGAGCCCCCTCTGATTGATCGTTTTTAGCGGCCGAGTTGTGTCTAGAAAAATGTTTTGAGTCATTTAGGAATTATATATCGGAGAGTTTAGGAGTTCTTTTTACTTCCCAGTCCCTTCATCGCTCTGGTAAGGCATCCTGACGTAGAGTTTTGACTCTTCTCTTCTCAAATTTCACTAAAATTTTTTTTAGGATCACGCGAGTATCTTGGAATCGTTCCGATGACTTATGATGAGAATATTGTCTTGGTGCCTCCTGTCAGGGGTTTAGTGGAAGTGTCCCGGGGAGTTGAGCTCTGAGGTGTTGTCATCATAATTTTATCGTTGCAATTCTGGAATACTTGAGATATGTTCGCCGACATCGAAAATCTCTTTTATGCAGTTCGTTGGTGAGATAACCTCGACGCCACCCAGTACTGGGGCGGGAGTTCGGGAGTATCGCCATAACTTGTATAACGGATGCTTTTCGAAGGTTGAGGTAGATGATTTCCGAAGGTTTCCTGGTTATGTGTTGAAGGATGGATACAGCTGGATGTAGGATTTGCTAGTTTGGGTGAGATATTATGCTTCCCCTATATCCCCAACACGTGATTGCATAACCGGAAAATTTCGGGAGTTTCATAAGTGGGAATTCAAGTAGCTCTTAGGATATCTTTCCGATGGATGTATGATATGAAATTGGGGTTCGACGTCTAGTGGTCCACCTATTCACGGTCGGTTTTACAGTGGTCTCGTTGTATCTTAAAGAGTCCTTGGCTATGCCGACTCGGGGACGCTTCGTATGTCATGTGCACTGCCTTGTACATGATGGTGCTGTACGATCGAGCCCGTGTAGGCCCCACCACGCAAACTTCAGACGAAATCTCTATCATATGTTTGTTCCGGCTTATTTTGCAAGCCAATCCTTTGTTTTGTTTTTGAGATGTGGTTTTCGAGTTGCTTCAATGTCAAGTGTTGATTCCATACCTTTCCTAAACGGTGTTCTCACTTTCCTATGTGGATACTAATACTTCATGATAATCGATATTGCCTTGTCAATCCTTTTTCAACCGGCGTGTTTTCTCTTCAAGTGGATCCGATCATTTCAACATCAGCAAGATCAATTATCAGTCCTTCTCGACGTTGTTTGTTTCATCTGTCCTCAAGTTGCCTTTATTTTTCCCACCCACCCACCCCCTTTTTCTTCAAGGGTTCAGATTTCTTAATCACTATCCATCTTATTCATGTGAAGCCTCTTCTTTCTTTTCAATCAATATTCTTATCCGGTGATTCTCATGAAGATCCTAACGGAGCTTTCAGTTATCATTCTTTGTTTCTTCTCTTCTCCGGTGGTTTCAAGTCAAGCTTTGTTGATCATATCCTTTCCTCGTTTTAATGTTTTCTCATGCCGGTGCAATTCTTAATCGTTCACCTCTCGCTATTCTATTGTTCCGGAGTGCTCAAGGTATCTCAGAAGATTCGTTTCCATTCTCAATCCTTTCAAGCTCTTTCAAGATTGTTATCTCAGTCAAGCCATGTAATTCAACCGGTGCAATCTCTCTCTTTAAATCTTTTTCAACGGTGTTTCTTTTGAGTGGGCCCTCACCCACAGGTCTTTTTCCAGGATCTTACCTGACTCTTCTTATTTTCCTGGAGCTATCCTCAGATTTCCTTTTGAAGTTTGACGTAAGAATGAGTTATCATCAGTCAAATGTATTTCTCCAAGTTCTTTCAAATTCTTTTCATCGTTGGCTCAACCTCTTCGTTTGATTCTTCCGGAGTGTCTAAATAATTCTTGGTGGTGTTTCTCGTTGTCATTCTCATCATTTGAAGACCGAAGAAGAGTTTCTCTTTAATCTTGCTCTATTTTCTTCAAGATTCGTGATTCTAGCTTGTTGTCATCCTCTCGTAATTGTTTTGATCGTGAGAATTCTTTTCCCCTTCTGGAGCAATTTAAGAGTCTTCTCAGTTTGTTATCCGGAGTACATCAAGTCAGGTTTATTCTTTCTCAGCTCTCAGTTATCATTCTCCGATCTTACCGGTGCAGCGTTCAAGTGATCTCTAATCGGTCCATGATCTATTATATTAAATTCCATCTAAATTCTCTCAAGTACCTTCGTTCATTTGCTAATTCTTACCGGTGATGCACCCCTACTTCGATCATTTTCAATTCTTACGGTGGTCCGTTTAAGAGTTCTCTTCCTTGGTCACCATATCAATTTATTCGTTGTTTCAACCCTACCGGTGGTTCGTTCGATATTTTCTCAAGTTGGCGCCGTATCTATCCTAATCCTTTCTTCGAGAATAAGTAGTATGCCAAATCCGTTGATTGTCATCAATTTAATTGGTGAAGTATAAGCATAATGTAATTCTAATTCTTGTTCTATCCAAGTGGTTAATTCCCTATACCGGAGGCTCATCAAATTCTTGTTTCCATTTGTTCATCTTTCTTTACCGGAGTGCCAAGTTTTCTCTTTATCTCGTTGCTAAGCTTCATCTAATCATTGCAAGGCTTCAACCTTACTCTTCTCATCTTCCTTTCCGTTTGATCATTCTTTTGTTACCGGAGTTCGTCATGAAGGTTCTACATGATGGTTCATCAAGGATTTAATTCTTTCTCGAAGTGTTCATCGAGATTCTTTTCAAAGGAGCTCAAGCTTTCTTCATATTGTAATCCGGAGTGCTTTCTTCAGTCCGTATCATTGGAGGTGGTATTATGTCATTCTTGGTAATGGGAATTCATGTTTCATGATTCACATGTTGTCAAGAATGAGGTATTTTAAATCCACCAATCTATTCATTGGAGTTATCTTGGGCTATATTTCACCTAAAGCCTTCCTTTAAGGATTGTCGCTCTTATGGTGTTTATCAAGGATCCAAGTTCTTCATCTATCCTTCCCGGTGAAATTACTTTCTCGTCAATTGGTTCATATCAATCCAATTCTTTTTCCGTGAATGGCAGGTTGTCACCTCATAATTTTGAGATGTATTCCATAAGACCATATCAAGCTTATTTTTTTCGTTGTTGGTTTTCCAACAACTCCGTTCGACCCTTCTCCAAAAATGCCTTGTCGAGTTCTTTTGTGGCAGAAGTTGGCATTTTCTTCTCCATTCTTTTATTTCAATTATCTATATTCTATTTCTTTCTTTCGGAGGCATTGTGATGTTGCTCTCTTCAACTCATCTTCTTGTTTCCTCAGGATCATGTTTTTTCCTTTGATTATCCGTTTAACCGGAGTGTTGTGTCATCTCTTCTAGTTCTTTTCGCCTTATCAAAGTTTTTCATCTCTTTTAAACCGGAGTGCTGTCCGAGATCTTTCTTACCCCTTGTTTCAATTCATTCAATAGTTACGGAGGCAGTGTATTGTGATTTCATCAAGTATCTTCTCATCTTATCAAGTTATTATTCAATTCCTTTTCTTTTCAACCGGAGTGTTGCCCGAGTTTTGGTTTTTCCTTGATCCCCTTCCTTAACCGGAGTGTTTTTCTATATATATCTTCCCTTCAACCTCAAGGTTTCGCAATGCTCTTTGTCCCTCGTTTCTAACGGAGTGTTTTCGACCTAGTTCACCTTCGTTGTACTCTTTTCTTGAATTTGTTCAACCTCGCAAGGTCCTTGGTTTCACTCGTTTGTCAAAGAAGCAACTTAGTGTACCTATTCTCTTTCTCCTCCGTTTTCCCTCCGGTGCCATTCTAGATCTCGGGACGAGATCCTCTCGTAGTGGTGGAGTGTTGTAACGCCCCGAGACCGATGTGCCAGGTGTCGTTCAGTTATTCGCTGGTGTTGCCTTGTCATTGCTTGCGTGTCATGCATTGCATATCATGTCATCATGTGCATTTCATCTCCATACGTGTTCGTCTCATGCATCCGAGCATTTTCCCCGTTATCCGTTTTGCATTCCGGTGCTTCGTTCTCCTCCGGTGGTCATTTCTACCTTTCTTTCGTGTGTGGGCATTAAACATTTCCGGATTGGACCGAGACTTGTCATGCGGCCTTGGTTTACTACTGGTAGACCGCATGTCAAGTTTCGTATCATTTGGACTTTGTTTGATACTCCAACGGTTAACCGAGGGACCGAGAAGGCCTCGTGTGTGTTGCAGCCCAACACCCCTCCAATTTGGCCCAAAACCCACCTTACTCTGCTCCATCATCTAGAGCGTTCGATCACGATCGCGTGGCCGCAAACCGCACCTCATTTGGACTCTCCTAGCTCCCTCTACCTATATATATGTGTCTCCCTCTGAAATCCTCGCGCAGATCTAACCCTAGCTTCTTCCCACTCCGCCGCCGGACATGTCCGCGCCCGCCGGACGCGTCCAGCCTCCACCTCACGCTATCCAATCAGAAGCCGCCACATCGCCCCGCCGCCACTCTCCTCCAACCACAGCGCGCCATGTTAGCGCCCGCGCCGCCCCACTTCGCCGTCGGCCCGCGGAGCCCATCCGGGGCCCGCGCGAGCCCAGTTTCGCCGCCGCCGCACAGGAGCGCACGGCTCCCCTTCGCCTTGCCGGATCGGCGCGCCGCCGCCGCCCCTTTGCCGGCCATCGCCGGAGCTTCGCCCAGCCGGTTAGCCAGGTCACCAGCGCCGCCATCCTCTTCCTCTTTGCTTCTCTCTCTCATGAGCGTCCTCTCTCTGTTCTCCCCAGGGGTCCTCGCCGGAGTCCCATGCCTCGTGCTTGTCGCCGGAGTGGACGGGTCTCGCCGGAGCTGCCGCCCTCTCGTCGAACCCGGCCTCCCCGTCGTCCTTGGGCGTCCTCCGCCCCAGATCCGGTTGCCCCGCCGCCGATCTACCCGTTTCCAGCGCCTCCCGCGCGCCCCCGGCCTTCGCAGCCCTCGCCGGAGTCCCTGTACCGCCGCGCCGCCGCCATGGCCGTCCTCGGCTTTGAGCTCAGGAGGAGCACGACGGGGCTCTCGCTCACCTGTGCCTCGTGGGCCGGCCCATCTCTCCAGCTTCCCCGGCCCAGCTCCAGATCCGCGCCGCCCTTCCGGCCTGCCTCCTCTTCCTTCACGGGCCGCAGCCCAGGGGTGAGACACCCCCAGCGCCCCACCTCTTTTTTTTCCTTCCTGCTGTTGGGCTAGTCCATTTCGGCCCGTGATGTTTTTTTTCAGCGCCTGGGATTTTTCCTAATTATTCCAGAGATTGCCAGTTTTGCAGAATAGTCCCCCTAGTTCATGCATTTAATAACTCACTAACCGTGCATCGGATTAAAATGATTTATATATGAAACTTGTTCAGAATTTTGTGTAGATTAATAATATCCAACTTTCATCCATGTTTAAAATATTTAAAATGTTGTTTGCATTAATTTGCTCCTACGTCATGCTAAAATGGTTTAATTCATAACTAAATAACCATAACTCGGAATTTAATAAATTTTATATGTAATTGGGGTAGAATTTTGTCTAGTTTATCATGGTGCACTCATCTTGCATGCTTAACAACTCTAAAATTATGTTTAGGGCAGAAAAGTACCAAACCTAATTTATGCTCATGAGGAGTTTCCGGATTTGTTGTTCGTTGCTCCCGGCCTCATTTAAACTTGCCTAGATAGGTAGTTTTGTTGTGCTTCACCCTCTTGCCATGTTTAACAACATTTAATATTGTTGGGTACATAAACGGGATCAAACTAAATAACTTATCGTGGTGTTCCACTTAATTTGTAGGATTGTTTGTGCACTTTGCCATGCCATGCATACTTAAACCGGACATGCATCATACTTGATTGTGCATCATGCCATGATTATGTGTTGGTTGTTTACTATGTTGTTTCCTTCTTTCTGGTGTTTGCTTCTTTGGGTTGGTTCCGGTCACGTCGTGTTTGTGAGGACCCGTTCGTCTTCGTCCGTGTGTCTTCTTCATGGACTCGTTCTTCTTCCTTACGGGATCTCAGGCAAGATGACCATACCCTCGAAATCACTTCTATCTTTGCTTGCTAGATGCTCGCTCTTTTGCTATGCCTATGTTGCGATACCTACCACTTGCTTATCATGCCTCCTACTTTGTTGAACCAAGCCCCTAACCCACCTTGTCCTAGCAAACCGTTGTTTGGCTATGTTACCGCTTTGCTCAGCCCCTCTTATAACGTTATTAGTTGCAGGTGAAGATTGAAGTTTGTTCCTTGTTGGAACATGGAGATCGTTCCTTGTTGGAACATGTTTACTTGTTGGGATATCACAATATATCTTACTTAATTAATGCATCTATATACTTGGTAAAGGGTGGAAGGCTCGGCCTTATGCCTGGTGTTTTGTTCCACTCTTGCCGCCCTAGTTTCCGTCATATCGGTGTTATGTTCCCGGATTTTGCGTTCCTTACGCGGTTGGGTAATAATGGGAACCCCTTGACAGTTCGCCTTAAGTAAAGCTCCTCCAGCAATGCCCAACCTTGGTTTTACCATTCGCCTCACCACCACCTACTTTTCCCTTGGGAGTCGCTCTCTCGAGGGTCATCTTTATTTTAACCCCCCCGGGCCAGTGCTTGTCTAAGTGTTGGTCCGAAATGGGCAGCCTGCGGGGCCACCTCGGGGAAACTTGAGGGCTGGTTTTACTCGTAGCTTGACCTATCCGGTGTTGCCCTGAGAACGAGATATGTGCAGCTCCCATCAGGATGTCGGCGCATCGGGCGGTGTTGTTGGTTTAGTTTTACCCTGTCAAAATGTCTTGTTGTACCGGGATACCGAGTCTGATCGGAACGTTTCGGGAGGAGGTCTATTCCTTCATTGACCATGAGAGCTTGTCATGGGCTAAGTTGGGACACCCCTGCAGGGATTTGAACTTTCGAAAGCCGTGCCCGCGGTTATGGGCAGATGGGAATTTGTTAACGTCCGGTTGTAGAAAACCTGAATTTGACCTTAATTAAAATGAATCAACAGCGTGTGTTACCGTGATGGTCTCTTTCCGGCGGAGTCCGGGAAGTGAACACGGTGTTGGAGTTATGCTTGACGTAGGTTGTTATAGGATCACTTCTTGATTATACTTTTATCGACCGTGCTTTGCCTTCTCTTCTCGCTCTCTTTTGCGAATAGGTTAGCCACCATATATGCTAGTCGCTTGCTGCAGCTCCATCTCATACCTTTACCTTCCTATAAGCTTAAATAGTCTTGATCGCGAGGGTGCGAGATTGCTGAGTCCCCGTGGCTCATAGATACTTCCAAAACCAGCTTGCAGGTGCCGATGAGTCCGCGCAGATGACGCAACCAAGTTCAGGAGGAGCCCGTTGAAGATCTTGTCCTTTGTGTTGTTTCGTTCTAGTTGATCAATAGTGGAGCCCAGTTGGGGTCGATCGGGGGCCTTTGTCGCATTTGGGGTTCTTCTTTTATTTTGGTTCCGTAGTCGGACCTTGATTGTATCTGGTTGATGTAATGCTTTATTCATGTAATTGTGTGAAGTGGCGAGTGTAAGCCAATTATGTATCCCTTTTCTTTATGTATTACATGGGTTGTGTGAAGATTACCTCACTTGCGACATATGCCTTCAATGCGATTATGCCTCTAAGTCGTGCCTCGACACGTGGGAGATATAGTCGCATCGAGGGCGTTACAGATGATGAACCTCTCTGTGATCGTGTTCCCCTCCGACAGAGTGCCGGAATCGGGCTCTAGATTGGATCTCGTGGTTCTGGAACTTGCGGCGGCTGAAATTATGTTTCGTCGACTCCCTTAGGATTTCTGAAATATTTAGGTATTTATAGAGCCAAGAGGAGGTGGAGGAGACCCCCATGGGCCTCACAACCCATCAGGGCACGCCAGGGGCCTCTAGCGCGCCCTGGTGTCTTGTGGGCCCCACGGGCCTCCCCTTTGGTGCTTCCTTGACTCCCAAGTTGTCTTCTGTCCAAAAAAAATCTCTAAAAAGTTTCGCTGCGTTTGGACTCCGTTTGATAGGAATATTCTGCGAAGTAAAAAAACAAACAAAAAAACAGCAACTGACACTGGACACTATGTCAATAGGTTAGTTCCCCAAAAGATATAAAGTTGCTATAAAATGATTGCAAAACATCAAAAATGATAATGTAACAGCATGAAATGAAAAAAATTATAGATATGTTGGAGACGTATCAGGAACGCGCTCCAGAACAATGCTCTATATGACCATACACTTTTGGCGGCTCAGATCCATATGAAGACCTTGATAGAATGTTATTATCACATTTCAAAATAATAATAATAACAATAACAATGATAATAGTAATAATAAAAATCGAGTTTACTTTTGATGGAATGGATTGAGCGGAAGTGTCCTTCTGCTCTCAGGTGCATGTGCACTCACGGTAATAGTAAAGTAAGATTTTTCTTTAAGGAAATGTGATATTTTTTGTAAGAAACATCATTTCTTTTGCGAGGATTGTAACAAACATCGTTGAATGTCTCACATTCGTGCAAAGTTTCGTGATGGAATGAAATACATGGAGGATTGGTGAGAAAAGAACATTGCTTCAAAATATTTTCACAAATAGAAATTTTGGAGCTTTGATTTTGCTTTTTTTAATCTAGAGCACTGATCATATTTTTTTATCACAAACTTTGCACACATGTGAAACAATCGATAATGTTTGTACAGAAAAGTTCAGTTTTTTTCTTGCCTGTTTTTTTTCGTATTTTACTGTTCATACTGTTCATACGGGTGCATATGCACCCTGGACTAGACACTCCACATACAGGTCATATTTGTATGGTCATATTCTTTTGACGATGTTACTAGATGTGTGGACCTTTTATGTCAGTTGGTAGATGGGTCTTCGCTTCAATGACAAGCCCGTGTGTAGGTGACACGTGTCATGTGGTCCACCGTGTCGTCGATACATGTAGGGCTTTAGTACATTAAAACGAGAAATTGCTACTGAGATGGATATGGATTATCTATGCTCGAACTCTGATACACTCACATGAACAGTAAATCTGAAAAATAGTAAAAACAGTTAAAAAAATCTAAATACTTTTATGTCAACGTATGTTCTAACATCCTTTCGGAGCACTTATTTTCTGTTTTTCGACACAGACCACTATGCATGTTTTTTGGTGGCGAAATTTTGTAGGATGGCAGAGATGTTCATAAAAGGAAAACTCATTTTTTTATATTTTTGTTACTGTACAGTTGTTTCGGAATTTTGTGCATTTGTGCGGGTATTTGAGTGACACTTCCGAGTGTACGCAACCTTCCAACGCTGTAGTAGGCAGGGCGGTTGGTGGTGCGAAAGCTCCGTCCAAATCCGAACCTCCTCCAGAGTCCAAACCCCAACCTAGGAAATGGAGGCGCTCGTGGTGCGGAAGCTCGGCGATCCCACGCTGCCTCCCGGCGGCGAGGACTCGCCGTTTGCGGCGGTCTCCGGTGACCGACCAATTCCGGAGCTGTCCTCGCCGACCTCCGTGCGGGTGCGCGTGGCGGCAACCAGCCTCAATTTTGCGACGTTCCTACAAGTGCAGGGCAAGTACCAGGAGCGCCCCCCGCTGCCCTACGTCCCGGGGTCCGACTACGCCGGCGTCGTCGACGCCGTCGGCCCCGGCGTGCGCAGATTCCGCCCCGGCGACCGCGTCTGCTCCCTCGCTAGCGTCGGGTCCTTCGCCGAGCTTGTCGTCGCCGACGAGAAGGCTCTGTGAGTTTGTTCTCCCTCTCCTGGTTGGCAATTTCTGTAGCTAGTTACTCTTTGTTAGCTTCCGGTTGTTTGATCCACACAGATATTTTCTTCTTAGATGGACGCTCGAAGTATTTTGGTTTAATGCGTTAGCATTTGGTGCGAATCAGATAGCATAGACTTAGCAAAGGACCAAATGTATCACAATCTATAGAAAAATCAGCTTAAACGAGGCAACTTTAAAATAGCAAAACCTTCTAGTTATTGCGGTGAGTTTTACTGTTAAATCGGTACCATTTTATGGTGTTCCAGATACGCAGTCCCTGATGGATGTGACCTCGTCGCTGCTGGAGCATTACCTGTTGCATTTGGTACATCACATTTGGCCCTTGCCCACAGAGCTCAACTAAAGGCTGGTCAGGTGGGCTCCCCATTTGCTTCCGACATTATTTATGTGCCATTCTATCTGATATCTATTGAACATTCTTTATATGCAATTCTATATGTACTCCCTCTGTAAAGAAATATAAGATAAACGATCTTATATTTATTTACAGCGGGAGTATATGATATGCACTGCACATTCTTTATGTGGCATTCTTAATTGGTCTTTTACTTGGAGATGCACTGAATTAAATTTTAACTGTGCATTTACACTGGTTCAAATTCTACTTGGATTACGAATTATAAACAATGGTGTATCTGAATATGAATTGAGTTGGGTAACACTCCAATTCCTAGGAAGTTTTTTTTTTCGAGAATGACGGGGGAGCGGAAGCCCCATCGGTTGTTATATTACTCGAAACGACGTGGTGTCATACAATGTTTTCCATCGAGGAGATAAAAAACAACAATATAAAGAGGCAAAGAAACAAAAGAGAGAGAGAGAGGTAAACTAAGTGCCCGAGATAAGGAAGGAGCGGAACAGGAGGAGCTGTTCGCTCGATCCAGTCTCAAAACGTTTGGACCAAAGAAGCGCATCGTCGGCCGCGCGCCGGAGAACGTCACCGGTCGTGCAGCTGATGGAGTTGAAGACCACATTGTTCCTGGCTTTCCACACGTCCCAAAGCAGCATGTAGAGGCCATCTCGCCAGGCAGAACCATTAATTTGCGGCGCGGGCGAAGTAGAGAGAATTTCACCCACGGAGAGAAAGGGGCCGAAGCCAAGTCTGGCCCAGACCGGTGCCACACGAGGACAGGCAGCGAAGAGATGGTCCGCCGTCTCCGCCGCATGGCAGGAGGCACAAGTCGATGAAGGAGCGCAGTCTTTGGCGTACAGATTAGCCCGAGTGCTAAGCCGATCGCCAACCAAAAGTCTTGCAAAGATCTTGATTTTTCCAGGGAGCCGAGAACCCCAGATGTCGATGGAGTCCTGATCGAGCACGCCGTGTGGTGACAGGACGCGGAAAGCAGCCCGCGAGCTGAAAGCAAGGTTGCCTCCCCACGCCATGAAGCGGCGGTCATGCACGGCCAGCAGACGAACATCCCGCAGGAGTGCGTGCACGGCTCCAAGCTGAACGCCCGCCACCGTGGAAAGCCTCGGCTGAAGCGCGGGGCCGTCCTCCATGACCGCAGCAACCGAGGCGTTGGGCCGCGTTGAGTGGGAGAAGAGCGCCTCGAAGGTGAAACAGAGCGCACCCCCTGGGAGCCACCGATCCTGCCAGAAGGAGGTAGTGCGCCCATCACCAAGCTGCACCCGAGTGATGGATCGGTAGATCGGTAGCGCTGCCTGGATGATCTTCTGGAGGAACGAAGGCGCCGAGCAGGGGTCCCCAACATCGCCCCTGACGTGACGGAGGAACCAGAGCTTCCAGGGCGGGGAGCCGGGCCGATGAAGAGCGTCGACGAAGTTGAGAAGGAGGCACATATTTTGTCTCCGGAGGTCGCGCATGCCGAGTCCGCCTTCCTGCACATCAACGCACACCTTGTCCCAAGCAATTAAACAACGAGCACCGGAGCAAGTATCCTTGCCGGTCCAAAAGAAAGCATGTCGCCGACGATCGATTGCCTCAAGCACTCCAGGGGGCAGCATATAGGAACACATGTAATAGGTGGCAAGGTTATTTAACACCGCATTGCAAAGGACAAGCCTACCGCCCGAGGAAATGAGAAGAGCGCGCCAACCGGACAAATTGCGGTCAAATGATCTGATGAGGGGGTCTGTTAGGAGCTAGGGTTCTGTTGGTTCTAGGGCGGAGATTGTAGGGGAAAGATGGAGGAAGACGAGGTCAAGGGCGCGGCGGCCGCCGGCTGGGCGCCGTCCTTGCGTGGTGGAGAAGAGGCGGCGGCGGCGCAAGAGGCGGCTAGGGTTAAGTCTCCCGGCTCCCTAAGGGAAGCCGAGCAAATACTGATTGCTTCTTGCTTGATTAGATTGATACATCTCCTCTCCTTATATAGAGAGGTTTACTTGACTCCTAAGCAAACGACCCTAATACCGATAAGATAACTGGGCTAAGCCCCTAATAACGATAAGATAACTTGGGCCACAGCCCACCTAATATGTCGGTCATAACACTTCTCCCCGCCTGCACAAACAGCTCGTCCTCGAGCTGTAAGGCGGGGAAGCGCTTACTGAACTCCTCGAGGTGATCAACCAGCATCAAACACCTCCGCGACAGCTGGGGCGGCCAGGTCGCCGAGCCCGGCGGCGACGGCGTCCTCCTCAATGTAGTCTGCAGCCTCCAGGTAGAAGAGTCGGGGGCAGACGTGGCCGGGCATGTAGGTCTCGTCGCAGTTGAAGCACAACCCTTGGCGGCGACGCTCGAGTAGCTCGGCCGAGGTGAACCGGCGGAACGGGCGCGCCGCGGTCGCGGCAAGGTGTGCTGCGGAAGCCTGAGCAGGCTGACCCTGCTCGGAAACATCCGGCCAGGGTGGCAGCCCAGCGGCCCGGGATGGTGATGCCTGCTGGATGGCCACCGCGCGGCGCTCGAACGCGCGGGCGTAGTACATGGCCGTCTGGAGGTCCTGGGGTCCCTGCAGCTCGACGTCCACGCGGATATGATCTGGCAGACCGCCGACGAAGAGTTCGGCCCGCTGGTGAGCCGTCACGGCGGACGCGTGGCATGCCAGGGCCTGAAAGCGGTCGATGTAGTCCTGCACCGTAGAGGTGAAGGGAAGGCGGCCCAACTCCGCCAGCCGGCTCCCACGTATCGATAATCCGAAGCGAAGGAGGCAGAACTCGCGAAAACGCTCCCATGGGGGCATGCCGCCCTCGTCCTGCTCGAGGGTGTAGTACCACGTCTGTGCGGCGCCGCGGAGGTGATAAGAGGCGAGCCAGGTGCGGTCCGACGCGAGCGTCCGTTGCCCCCGGAAGAACTGCTCGCACGGGTTGAGCCAGTTGAGGGGGTCCTCGGCGCCGTCGTAGGTGGCGAAGGCGAGCTTGGCGAAGCGCGGCGGTGTCTGAGCATGACCGCCATGAGTGTACGGCTCGGCGGTACGGAGCAGCGAAGAGGATGGCATTGGTCCGATGTGCACAGGTGGTCCGCAGGAAAGCGGTGGCCCGTCGAAGCCAGCGTGGAAACCCGCGGAGCCGGAGGGCCTGTCGTACGACAGGGAGGGCGCCGGCTGGTCGACGGCCATGGTGTAGACTGGCGGTGGTGACGTCCCGGGCAACCAGGCCGGAAGCTGGGATGGCGAGGGCGGGAACTGCACTTGCTGAATCGGCACGCCCGCCGGCACGGTTGTAGTCAGCCCGGTGCTGGGCGGTGGAGGCGCCGGCAGCGGCAGCTGCTGCTGCCTGGAAACGGCGGAGGTGGCGGGTGCGGCGATGGCCGCGGCCGGCCATTGTGGCCAGATCGGGGCGGTGGCGGGGGCTGGCTGTAGCTGCAGCGGCCCGACCAGCGTCACGGTGGCCCCGGGGTGCGGCGGCTGCCAGGGCTGCCAGGGCGGTGGCGGCGACGACCCGGGTGGCGTGGGTGACGCGGCGAGGGCCGGCGCCGGCCACTGCGACCATTGGGGCGCGGCGGCAGGCGGCGGCTGAAGCGGCCAGTGGTGGTGTAGAGGCCCCGTCGGCGCCGCGGGTGCCGAATACCACGGCAGGGCGGCCGGCCCGGTCACGGCGGCCGGCGACCCGTAGGGGCCGGCTAGGTATAGTTGTATCCCCTGGACGGAGGTGACGAGATCGTTGAGGACCCCGGTGATCTCCACCGGGGAGTAGACGGCGGCCGATGGTGCGGTGGAGGGCGCCGTCATCTGGGTGGTGGCGGCGCCGGAGAATGCGACCAGCGGCACGGACGGGGAGGGCAGCGGCACGGTGGAGAAGGCCAGCGGCGTGGTGGTGATGGTCGGCAGCGGAAGCGACGGGATGGGCGGCGGCGAAGACATGATCGGAACTGAGCTACCTGATACCAAGGTGTTAGGAGCTAGGGTTCTGTTGGTTCTAGGGCGGGGATTGTAGGGGAAAGATGGAGGAAGACGAGGTCAAGGGCGCGGCGGCCGGTGGCTGGGCGCCGTCCTTGCGTGGTGGAGAAGAGGCGGCGGCGGCGCAAGAGGCGGCTAGGGTTAGGTCTCCCGGCTCCCTAAGGGAAGCCGAGCAAATACTGATTGCTTCTTGCTTGATTAGATTGATACATCTCCTCTCCTTATATAGAGAGGTTTACTTGACTCGTAAGCAAACGACCCTAATACCGATAAGATAACTGGGCTAAGCCCCTAATAACGATAAGATAACTTGGGCCACAGCCCACCTAATATGTCGGTCATAACAGGGTCATAGGCAGAGATGGGGAGTTTGAGAGGGGAGAGAGGGAGACCTAGGTAGGGTTGGGGGAAGGTGGAGATAGGACATCCGAGGATGGAGGCCATTTCGGTCGACAGCTCGGGGGCGCAATGCATGGGAATGAACCCGGACTTATGAAAGTTAATAGAAAGCCCTGTCGCGAGGGCAAAGGCATCGAGAGTTTGTTTAAGATGAGTGACGGAGGGAATGTTGGCTCGACAAAGGATAAGGGTATCGTCGGCGTACTGCAGGACGGGGCAAGGGAGGGAGGGGTCGATTGGGTGCACTAGTTGCCCGGAAGTGCTGGCCGCCCTCATGAGGCGCTGAAGGACATCAGCAACAATAATAAAGAGATAAGGGGATAGGGCATCGCCTTGGCGAAGGCCGTTCCGGCAAAGGATCCAATCCCGAGGAACATTGTTAAGAAGAACTGACGTGTGTCCGGTTGAGAGGATGGCATGGATCCATCCACACCAACGGTCGTCAAACCCCCGCGCGGACAAGATCGTGAGAAGGCTAGACCAGTTGACAGAGTCAAAAGCTTTGCGGAAGTCGATTTTAAACACCACAGTGGGGACCTTGCGCGCGTGGCAGGCATGGAGGAGGTCAGCGGCGTAAACGATGTTCTCCGAGATGCGCCTTCCGGGAAGGAACCCCGTCTGGTCCGGATCCACCAGGGAGTGGATGTGCTGCTGAAGGCGGGAGCAGAGGGCCCTTGTGATGGATTTCATGATGCAGTTTTGCAGCGAGATAGGCCGGAAGTCTGAGGGGGAGCGAGCCGCCTCAGTTTTTGGCAGGAGAACTAGGAAGGCACGGTTGATTCTAGTAAGATCGATAGTGTTGGCAAAGAAGTCGTGAAAAACAGCCTGCACATCAGCAGAAAGGACGTCCCAAAAGGAGACATAGAATGACGGTCCAAAACCGTCCGGCCCGGGGCTAGACAGACGGTTCATGTCGAAAAAGGCGCTTCGCACCTCGTCCGCGGTAAAGGGGGCTGAGAGGGAGTCGGAGAGAGGAGTTGTGTCGGGGTACAAGTCGGAGAGAGAGAAAGTCCAGGCACAAGGGGTCGTGGTGCCGAGAAGAGTTTTGTAGTAGTCCCGGAGGACGGTCGCCTTGCCCTCATGAGAAGTGATTTCGGGGCCCTCGAAGGAGAGGACAGGGATGCAGTTCCTACGGAAGCGAGCGGAAGCAGACGCATGAAAAAACCCAGTGTTTTCGTCACCGTCGATGGCATAGCGGCATTTCGCTCTAAGTTTCCAATAGGAGACACGCTCCTTAACAGAGGCATGCAGAGCTGCAACTGTGAGGGTACGAAGAAGGGCCTCAAGAGTAGAGAGGTGACGGATCTCCTCAATACGGTCAAGGATGTCAATGAGCACGCGGTAATCGTTCTCGCGCTGGGCAGCCGGCGCAACTCGTCTAGCCCAACGTTTACAACTGAGGCGACATTGACGAAGCCGTGCCACAAGACGGGCAGTGGCATCAGCCCGAAACGCAGATAGCCAAGTGGAACGAATGGAGTTTCGGAAGGACGGATGAAGCGTCCAAGAGTTCTCGAACCGGAAAATACGTGATCTGGGGGCCGCCGAGGAGATGCAAGCAAGCAGGGGGACGTGGTCAGAGGTGGAGCGTGTAAAAGATGAAAGTGTGGAGGTGGGGAAAGCAGAGTCCCAAACGGTGTTAACGAGAACACGGTCGAGGCGAGCAAGAGTCGGGGAGGTTTGCCGGCTAGACCACGTAAACTGACGATCACGGAGAGGAAGGTCGATGAGCGCGAGATCGTTAATGAAATCATTGAACCATTTAGCCTCCGAGCGAGAAAAGTTGTCGTTGCTACGGTCATCAGGCGACCTAATGAGATTAAAGTCTCCCAAGATTGTCCAGGGAACGGGGTTGTGAGGTGCATGGCCGGCCAACTCGGCGAGAAAGGCTTCTTTGGCGCCGTGGGCGCAGGGGGCATACATGTTGGTGATCCTAAGGGGAGAGCTATCTAGGCAGATAGAGAGGTCAACGGAGAGAGCATGAGAGGTGGCAAAGTGGTGGGAAAAGGAGAAGACATTAGCGTTCCAGGCCGAGCAAATCCCTCCCGACGCGCCGACTGAGTCGATGGAGAGAAAATTACGGAGAGAGGGAGGAAGGAACGAGTATTCCTAGGAAGTTGCAATATGTGGACTCTCAGATTTTGCTCGTACGTTAGTCCTAATCCTAGCTGTTGTAAGAGGCCAAAGTCATTTCTTGGTCTTCAACTTTGAAAGTCGTTCCCTTTAAGCCTTAAGTTTTTAAAGTTCCATTTGAAAGTTTTCAACTTCCATGGTTGGTCACTTTTAGGCCTCAAATTGACTGTAAATGGGGTGATGTGTTCTCTTCAAATGACTTTGTATTTTTGGTATCACTTTGTACAGACTATGTTATGGGATAAACAGTAATATCTGATGGCCTATGCAAAAGATCAATTTTGCTCACACGTTTTTTAGGGATTATTCCGTTTGAGCTCCAGATCCTCATTTTCCAGCTCCATGCTCCTGACTCTTCAAGGATCCACTTAACTAGGGATCTGCTCTAATTAATGATTCATGAAAGCTGTTAGATAGCAGGTCCGTTCCCAAAACATAAACAGTGTATTTTGGAAGCAAACAGACCATACCGCCTCTAGTTGTTACACAAACATAGCAACTCTAGGATTGCAGCATTCCAGTGGGCAAAAATCGATTCAGCAACTAGATACACTTCTGAAAGTTCAATCATACATTCATCAACCAGATCATAACTGTACATGGTTACATTGCATTGTCTCGTATTGTGATGGCAATGGGAGAAGAGAAGTTGCACGGTGGTAGGAGATTTTTATTTCTTTTGCGGGGGAATTTTGCGTTCTAGTTGATGGAACTACTATATTGCCTACTGTTAATATGCACATATATAAAGACCTGCAGTGAAGGATGTTAATTGTATATGCAGGTTCTCTTAATATTTAGGGAACGATTATTTATTAAGCATGTATATACCCCAACAAATATAAAAAATAAGTACAGTATGCGTTATGCATTTATCTGCTGTACCCCCTAGGCTTTGGTGATTCTCACTAATCTAAGTTGTAATATCAGGTGCTACTTGTACTTGGTGCTGCCGGCGGTGTTGGGGTATCTGCTGTACAGATAGGAAAAGTATGCGGTGCTATTGTTATTGCAGTTGCCAGGTGATTAGCAGTTTAGCACAACAAATTAAATTCTTCAATCCTTGTTATGTATTCTGGGTCATAGGTTGTTGTTATGTTACTTCATATTTGACTAATTTTTCTGGTCCATAATATTATTCGTATTGAGTTCAGGGGAGTTGAGAAATTGCAGTATCTCAAGTCAATAGGAGCCGATCATGTGATTGACTCGAGCAAGGAGAATGTTATTGAAAGTGCCAAGTCCTTTTTAAAGGCTAGTGGTCTCAAAGGTGTCGATGTTTTATATGACCCTGTTGGTGGCAAGCTTACTCAAGATAGCTTGAAACTTCTCAATTGGGGTGCACATATTCTGCTCATTGGATTTGCTAGTGGGGATATTCCAGTTATTCGAGCTAACATTGCACTTATTAAGGTATACTGGTGTATTGAGACATGAAGGTTAAGGTCTTCTGCTTTATATGTAGAATTGACTCAATGTTGGCTTTCAGTACTTATCTTAATTGCTCTGTGTATTGGTCTTTTTACTGCATTGCTAGAATCAGAAGAGCCTACTACATGTACCTAGAATAGGCATTCGACATGACAAACTTTAGCTTGCTAAAGAAGAGACACACCACTCAAGTCTGTTGATTCCTGCAACATCATATTGAAACTAATTTGAGAATCCATCAGTCAGTACCATGGATGCAATCATACAAGTTCATATCAAAATCATAAATGCAAGATAATGCAATACGATCAATCAATGTGAAGTTGTATTTATTTCAGTAAGTTAGTTGATAGCACTAGAATATAAGATGGCAATATTCGGAATTCAGTATATTTAGACGTTACAGCACTAGAAAAGAACTTACGTAGTAAGGATACTGTGAATAGTGATAGAACTGCTTTCTGCAGAATACTACTAGCTAATGGTGGTGTGATGTTTCAGAACTGGACAATTCATGGTCTGTACTGGGGAAGCTACTTAACTCACCGGCCAGCAGTACTCATCGACTCACTTAACGAACTCCTGTCATGGCTTTCAAAGGGTTTGATAACAGTTAAACTTTCACACACCTACAGGCTCGCTGAGGTAAGCGACATTAATAAACTTCACAATAGTTGCAGCAGGCTGGAATTTCTCGTTTAGTCATTACATGACTACCTGTGGTGCTTGCCTCTGCATACCTTAACATATCCTCATGTCAGAATTTTATGGTGTCTAAGGGCGTTTTGTGAACTATGGTTGGGTAAATTGTAATTGCATTGTTTACACCATTTGACTGCCATGTCGCCTATCTATATTCATTACATTGCTATCATTTGGTGCTTACAAATTCATAGTATTTCTGTTTGTGTGCTAGGCTGCTGGAACTATCTAAGAGAACACCACTTCTCCGTGTCTATGCGTCGACATTAATGTTTTGTTTCTAACATAAAAATTTCTACCAGCATAATTTGACCTAACGTGGTGGTTTTCATCACTTTATTTCTGGTATAAATGTATATCAGGCCATCCTTAGCAGAAATGTAAGTGGTCGGTGGTCATGCTCTTATCAGAGTAGTAGTTATACTCGTATATCGAAGCTCTTAAATAGTTCTTGGATCAAATCCAAGATTGCATGTACCATCTTCCAATATGTGGAGATTTACCGTATAACTTTTGAAAATTTTACAGGCCCATCTCGCTTTTGCTGACTTGAGAGATAGGAAAGCGGTCGGTAAAGTGATGATCGTTATGGGCTCCTCAGCAAAATCAAGACTTTGATGGATGAGTTCCCTAGGGTACCGGTTAGTTCTTTTCAGCTCCTGATTCTGGAGAATCGGATTCTGAGAAACTACCCACGGAATTAGCTGTGTGTAGAATCTGTTGTCCAATTCTTTTCAGCTGTTGCAGTCTGAGATTGCTGTATAATTTGTGTGCTGAAAGCCGTCGGATTGTTCTATAAGTATGCCAGGCTACCATAAATTTCATACAGGAGGGTGGCTGAATAATCCTCTGGGTGAATAAAAGCTTTGGGTGCTATGTAAAGTTTCTGCAAATTCTCTTATCTATACCATCTATATAGTGTGCTAATAGCTTCAAATATTAGTCGTTGGATATGCCCATCCAACGGTCAAGAGATAGCAAATCCAAGCATTATCATCTGTTGGATAAAGTTTTCAACACATAGGATTTTGCCACATGGCCTTCCAATTGAACCCCCAACTCTACCATCTCATGTGTTCTAGAAGCATCTATCCACATGCTTATCTGATGCTAACAATCTGGAGGTAAGAACCAAGTTGGATCTTGTCCAATATGATTTTAGGAAAGAAAAAAATATATTCAAATGTATTTTTCTATGCTTTTTATGTATATTTAAATGACGTGCAAAGCACGAACAATTTGCTAGTGTTGATAACAGCATGATAGGTTACCGAGATACAGTACTAGCTACACGAGCATGAACCTGGGTGTGCGTGCACCCAAATTGAAAATAAAAATTAAGAAGTCAAATATTTTTGAAACATTTTGGCAACATACATGGTCTGGCATAATACTCATGTTTAAAATTTCAGGACAAAATGATTTATGCTGTATTCTATCGTATTACATAGTCTGGCATAATACCTGGCCATCCCTCGGGCCGGGCTTCGGGCCAGGCCAAACAAAGCCCGACACAAAAAACCCAGGCCCGAGCTTGGCCCGGCCCAGTTGTCAGGACTAAAAATTGGGCCCGAGCTTGGCCGATCATGCTAAAAGCCCGTCGGGCCTCGGGCCACGGACCGGGCCTCTTCCTTAAATGGCACAAATGACAGGCCCGGGCCCGGCTCAGGCATCGGGCTCAAAACCTAGGCCCAAGCCCGGCTCGTGGACAAGGCCGGGCCGGGTCGGGTTTTTTCGGGTCGGGCTGCCCATGGCCAGGACTAGCTGGGGATACTACAATCCCTCTAATCATCCAACCACAGGTTGGTTCGCACGTCCAGACAAGTCTAGTAGCCTCTCGGACCTAGCCAAAGTAGCAGGCTAGAATAAAAGCAACTACAACTACAAAGAGTAGAAGAAAGGAAGGCTGCACCAGGCAGCAAGTGGTTTAGCAAAACATCCAGAGCCAGCAAGCGAACAAGGGGAAACCTAGGCTATTACAACAAGATGTCATCCTCGCGCAGGAACTGAGATCACCCGGAGTGCGCCTTGAGCATGAGGCCAGCCAGTCCCCCTTTCACTCCAGCCTTGGTCCTCCCTACCACGCGATGCGCAGCAGCTCGCCTCTCCGCCGGTCCAGCGGTCCAGCGGGAGGAGACAACGCCGTAGTAACACCGATTGGTCCCCTGTACATAAGATCTTCCACTGATATAGCAGAGCACAAGCTCTCCCCAAGATCACCCGTATACTTGTCCACGGCACGCCATGAAAACAGATATCGTTACATATGGTCCAAATGCTTCAAATGGTAGCAATACAGGCAATGTTAATAACAGTCTTTTTTATTATTAGCACCCCATAGTTCCGACAGGGTTGTCATGCATTGTGGATATCCAAAATCAAAAGATTCAGCAACAATTTTCCAAATCTCTTTTGCAACCACACACAAAAACAAAAACAAATGGTTCACAAATTCATTTTCACAAGAAAACAAATAGGTTTTGTCATTCATAGGACGTCTCTTGGCCATGTTATCTCTAGTAAAGATCTTATTATGGAAGGCTAACGATATAAATACCAGGTATCTATGTGGTACCAAAATTTTGCAGAAGTTCTTCCAAATAGGAGTAGAAACCCCACCCCAATTGATCATATTATATAAGGACTTAACAGAGTAAATCGCAGACGCCTCCAGCATCCAAATAGGGTGATCCTTTTCATCCCTAAGAATATTAGTAGAGAGCAGTTGAAGCAACTCCTGCCATCTGACCAGGAAGTGCACATCCACACACCACTCGAAAGTAAGTTTCAGGGTCACACCATCCCTTACTTGTGCTACAGTACATTCTTGCTGTTGGCAAATGTCATAAACCTCCCAGAATTGGGTTTTTAGACATGAGTCGCCAGCCCAAGTATCATGCCAAAAGCTAATACTATGTTCATTCCCTAGTTTCCATTTATAAAATGGTCTAGCTCCAGCAAACGCCCAGGTGACTCCTTTCTAGAAAGGGGACCCAACATCAGGATTGGCACAGAGCAACTTAGGCTTGTCAGTCTTGTATTTGTGATTAACTAAGTTTTTTCAGTCTTTGTCACCACCCAAGAAGAATCTTTTAGACCACGAGGCTAACAAAGCCATGCTAAATTCTTGTAGATTAACCACACCTAAACCACTAAAATCTTTTTTTGGGATACAAACCCCCAATTGGCCAGGTGATATTTATGATTATCACCCAAGTTCCCCCAGAAGAAGTGAGCCATTTGTGAAGTAATCGCCTTAATAGCCCATTTGGGAAATTTTATAACGGACATTAGGTACATTGGGATGCTAGCAATACAGGTTTGTAGCAACACCAGCTTAGCCTCATAACTGAGTAGCTTGCCTCTCCACGCACAAATTATTTTAATGATCTTATCAATAATGGGCCGAAGGTCCTCTCTCCTCAATTTTATATAGTGTAGTGGGACCCCGGGTATTTGAGAGGGAAAGACCCAATTTTGCAGCAAAAGATTTGCGATATCATTTTTTTACGTGTTTCATCTAAATTAATGGGGACCAACTCACATTTGTCATAGTTGATCTTTAACCCAGAAAGGTTCTCAAAGCAAGCTAGCAACCACTTGAGATTTTTGCATGATCAACGTCAGGATCTAAGAAGAGTACAATATCGTCGGCATATTTGTAAACTAATCATGCTATTAGGAATGATGTGAGGAATAATCCCCGAATTTTTTCCCCTAACGGCCTTGGCTAAAATTCTAGAGAAAACATCCGCAAATAGATTGAAAAGGATGGGATAGATGGGACCCCCCTGTTTCAATCCTTTGCCACCCACAAAATATGGGCCAATAGTATCATTAATCTTAATAGAAAAAGAGATGTTCTAGAGTATTGATAAGATCGAACTTATCCATTTAGTCCCAAAGCCTCGAGAAGTTAACATTTGACCAAAAAGTCCCAATTAACTCTATCATACGCTTTCTCACAGTCCAATTTTAGGACAACCCTAGGCTTGCCTGTCTTGTGAAGCTCATGGATAGCTTCATGAGCAGTAACTGCGCTTTCTAAAATAAATCTGGCTCTAACAAAAGTAGAGTGACATGGAGAGAGCGATCTATTTCCAATAGGAGACACTCTGTTGCACATAGCTTTACTAAAAATCTTTATTGAGCAATTGCTAAAAAGATAGGTCTAAAATTCTTCATATGTCTACTATCTGGTTCTTTCATAATAAGAGTAACAGTAGATTAGCTGGGTCTTTGTATATCTAAAGCACCACATTCAAAGTCCCTTACCAAGGCCATAAAATCTTTTTTATCACTTCCTAGAAAGTTTGATAAAAAAGAAAGGACAAGCCATCAGGACCAGGAGCTCCATTAGCATAAGATCCCATAATGGCTTCTTTGTTTTCATCTTCTGTAAAAGGTTTCTCAAGGATTTCATTCTCAGCTTCTGTAACAAGTTCTTTAGCAGACCAAAACTGATCACCCAAATGAATATTAGGTTTCAGTTCAAAACCAAAAAGGTCTTTGTAAAAATTAGTAGCAACCTCTAACATATCTTTTGTGGAATGAATGGGGCAATCAGGGCCTTCTAACACAGACATATGGTTTTTCCGCCTACGCTGGTTAGCCACAACATGAAAATTAGATGTGTTTTTATCACCCTATAATATTTTCCGGTCTCTGGATCTCTGCCACATGGTAGTATTTTTTCTTTCATATTTCCTCCAGTTCCTTTTTGATTTCATTCATCCTGAGGATATCCTCAGCAGAGACCCTATTTTGCTCAGAAAAAACATCAAGAATATCAAATTCTTGCAGGAGATTCTTCTTTTTTCCTCAAATAGCAGCCTCAAGGTTGATACTCCAACCTTTTAGCTTTTTGTCTGAAGAGTTTAGTTTTAAACTACCATGTTTCATGGAAGAACTATAAGGAGGGGGAGTAGCCCAAACTTGTTTTACCATTTTAGAGAAACCAGGTTGTCCCAACCACCATTTTTCAAATTTGAAAGGTTTGTTCATTTTACTGCTCCCAATTCCAGTGTATAGAAGGAGAGGGGCATGATCACTGCCAATTCTAGGGAGGACACAAAGAATGGTTAAAGAGAAATGACTATCCCAGTCAGTAGTGGAAAACACTCTGTCAATAGTAGCAAAAACATGGTTACCTTGCTTATTCCCCCAGGTATAAACCCTATTAGCCAACTTCATCTCCATGAGCCCCCATTTATTGATCCAATCATTAAATAAGAAAGCCCAGGAGTTGTTAATATTGCCAGATGATTTCTCCTTGGCTTCTCTTATCAAGTTAAAATCACCTCCAAATAGAACAGGATAGGATAACCCATCACACACTTCATGCAATTCAGCTATAAATTCTACCTTGTCAACAGCATAAGTTGTACCATATACTACCACTAGGTGCCAACAAAATCATTTTTCAGAGTAACAACTAGACAATACTTTCCGCACATAACACCAATACACTCAAAAGAGCACATTTTGTCCCGAAATTTTAAACGTGTGTATTATGCTAGACTATGTTTGGCACAAAAATGCTTTGAACTTTTGTTTTGTTTATTTCTTTTATTTCTATTTTGCTGAATTAGTGGTGTGTAGACCCATGTCCCAAAAATCCACATCGAGTATGGTGGTTTATTACTGCAGTGAATCATCAAGTTTAGGCAGAAGAGCTCGTATACAAACTGGTGGTTTCTAGTTGGTGCATAATAGCCCATTCAAAAACAGCCAAGATGACCGACATAATGGTAATGTGGTGATTAAAGAGATTGTATTTAAACCAACATGCAACTAAAACTAACAAAACTAGAAATATGCCCGTGCGTTGCTGCGAGATTTGTATAAAATAATAACGGTGCAAAACGTAAACCAACCTGTGGTTGGAGTGATAGCCTGGTCCTCGCATTTTCCTGGATTTATTTCAGGATTTCTGATGATGCACGTTTAGTGAGAGGAGGCTACAAGGCGCCTGTAGTGACTTGGTCAATCTCAAGATGATATGCCGGCTCACTCTCTTGAATGTGCTCATAAGGATATGGTCTACGTGTGTATTTATGAGATAAGTGTATGTGTATATATTTGAGCATTTGGGTTTGTATTGTGTTCTAAAAAAAGGGTTCAAAACTCTAACATGCATGAACTGTACAAAAATATCTCCTACGGATGTTCGTTTTAACTGTGCAAAATTCTAACATGCATGAACTGTACAAAATATCTTTTACAAATATGTGTTTTTAGTGATTTTGAAAAATGCATAAGGGATCAACCTATTGAAGTATTGTGTCATCGCAAAAAAAGAAAAAATGAAGTACTACTGGGGAATGGCCCTTGCACGGTCGCAATATCCCTTCCTCTCATCCCTGCCGACAAGCGTCGTGGGATCTCCACCATTGCGGTGCTTACGGCTTGGTCCATTTGGCGCCATCGTAATGCTATGATCTTCGACAAGATAGCTCCCTCCACCGCCGCTCTACTAGAGGCAATTCAAGAAGAGGCACGCTCCTGACCCGCGCCGGAGCTAAAGGGCTTAGCACTATTATTCCTGTAATGTAACTGATCTTGTAGGGCTGAGCATCCCTTCCCCCTGCTCGCTTGCATCGTCGTAGCGCTTTCTTATGCATGCAACCGCGATGTAAACCTGTACTTTCTATCCCCTATCAATGCAAAAATACGCTTCCAAGCGTATTCGCGAAAAAATATATACACACATACACTCATCCATATGAACACACATGCAGACCCTATCCCTATGAGCACCTCCAAGAAAAACCTTCAAAGAAATGGCACAATTATATCTCAAAATAAAAAGGTTTTTTAACTGACCATTTCTAAAAACAAGTGTTGTCATCTTCCAAAAGTTATCGATGCCTCCTTGCTCCGCTCATATCCACTTATCCAGGGGTTGTGCCTAAAAGAAAAAAAGGAGGCCAGCGGTAGCTAGCAATGACCCCATATCCATCCCAAGCACCCGGGTGCACTGCCCGGTCACTGCCCAAGCGCAAAAATCATATCCAACCACGCCGCTCAAATTCGACCCAAACGCTCGGATTGACCGACAGTCCCCATATCCGGTCCATATCTAGAACGAATATGGGACACCCGGACGCGTTTGCCACATAGCACAGACCTCAAGGGCCACATAGTCATAGGCAGAGACTGTCGGTCCGACGGACGCCTCCTTTGGTTCTCGCTGCAGACGCATTCATAGAGTCATGTGGTTCCGCTCCAGCGTGCCGCCTGAGGGAGCATGTCCGGCTATTTAAGCCGAACGGCGGCAACCCAACCCTAGCCCATCCCCATTCCTTCACTCTCCCTCCCACCCGCGCCGCCAACTTCCATCCACCTCGTAGTCGCCATCCATGGCCTGACAGAGGATTGCCACCTATGCCATGTTGACGTTGGAACACCAGTTGTAGCTCGAGGAGGAGATCCGGGCAAGGCACACTGCTCGTGTCGCTGCCAACCTGCCTCAGGATTCGCCGAAGTAGGAGGACCAAGATGAGGAGGAGGAGCCGAAAGTGGAGCAAGACCGATGAGGAGGAAGATCTGGAGGAGGAGGTGGAGCCGATTATGAGCTTCGCCATGGAGGACGCCATGACGGAGTTCGAGGTCACCCTAGCGTAGGAGTTGGTAGAGTAGACCGCTATCCTCAAGTCCATCCAAGATGAGGCCTATGTGGAGGCCAACCGCACTTCATCCGACACCACAGGGCGGAGATGTCGAGCTCTTTGCCTCTACAATGGCTTGGAGTCAAAACATCAGCGAGTTAGAGTGACACATAAGGTGAATGACTGACTCAGACGTACTGCCATAACTCCAAGGGGTTAAACGCATTGTATATGTCCGTGATCCACTTTTCATTAATGATGGTCTCACATATGGTAGGCCACTTCAAATTCGCCTCGAGACTAGGAGAAGTAGCTCGAGCGTGATCTCAAAGATCGACCAGCCCTAGATCCATTGGTCCTCCCAAAAGAGAAGAGAGCAGAGGCTCCATAACCTAATATGAATATTTTGGCTTCAAGCAACTCCAAGATCCACCTTGAAAGTACTTTCTCGCGACAACCACAAATGGTGATGCTCTCTCCCAAGGATATTTCTGCAAAGCTCAACCGTAACTTCTTTGATTGTGACTATGCTAGGGGGACAATGAGGTTAGGGCATATACAATGGCAAACATCGAATGGAAGCCCCTATTTATCTGCGGACACGTCCGAATGTGTCCACGAATACCTCACTTTTTGGGTAATCCAATGGTATTCCTCAATTGTCCGCCCCTTTGTCCAATGAAGAGAGGAGGGACCGTTAAAAGCTCCAGGACCAGACGGCTGTCACACCCTAGCTAGTCATGCATTAGAGTGTTGCATCATGTTTACTCTTTCATCAGAAACTTGAAATGGGGATTTGTGAAACCCTCAGAATCATTTTTGAAAATGACCCAAATAAAAATTTCTCCAAAAGGGTCCAAGAAAATGCTCATGTTGCTCTCTGAAAATATTGGACAGAGATAAAAATCAAACCAATATTTTTAAGAGCTCATAGGTATTTATTTTGGGCATTTGGAATTAATGCATAAATATTTGCATTGGAAATATATTAGTTATATATATTAATATATGTCCAAAAATTATGCCACCTGTTGGGGAGCTCTGGAATAATATATCTAGCTCCTGCAAAAATTGGCATAAGATAATAAAATGATTTAATATTTTATTTAAATCAAAACAAATGTCAGAAATTAGAAAACAGAAATAAATAAAAGGAGAAGCTTACCTGGGGCTCCTCCCTGTGCAGCCCAGCAGCAGCTGGCCGGCCCAGCCAGCAGGCGGCCCAGCCCGCCTCCCTCCTCTGTCGTCTTCGTCCTCGACAGAGGGAGGGGAGTGTGCCCGGCGCGCGCGCGCGCCACCGCGCCACGCCACCAGCTCGCCTGCCTGCCTGCCCCTCCCCTCCTCGTCTGGATGGCCTGGAACGACGCCACGCCCCCCCGTACTCTCTCACTCTCCCCCGGTTCTTCCTCTCCTCTTCCTCGCTCTCTCTCTCCCGTGTCCGAACGCACCGTCGCCGCCGTTCGCCATAGCCGCCGCCACCGGCCTCCCCTCGCCTCCCCGACACGCTCCCCAGCTCCGCCGCGACCCCCTCTACCTCCTCGTCAAGCCACAAGACGCCGGACGCCCTGTGGAGCCGCCGTCGCCATCGTCTTCCTCCTCGGGCTCCGACCACCATCGCCGTCAATTCGCCGTCTCCAGCGCGTCCCCGAGCCCGCTTCGACGCCCACTGCAACCGCGGTGAGCTCCGCCACCGTTTCCCCCTCTTTTCCCCCTCGTTCCCGCGCCGTAACCCCGTTTCCCACCACGGCCGAACCTCCGCCGTCGCCGAGCTCGCCGTTGACGCAGCTCCGGTGACCATTTGGTCACCCCGGCGAGTCCAACGGGTCCGTAAGGCCCCGTAGAGCATCCCTAGCGCCTTGCTTCGCTCGCCTTCGAGCTCCAACCACGTTCCGTGGACGACCGAACCCCGGCGGCCGCAGCCGAGCTCGCCGCCGTCGACTCCGGCCACCCCAGGCCCAGCCACGGCCACCGCCCGACGCGCCATCGAGCTGGCTTCCCAACGCACCTAGCCGCACGCCGTTTGGAGCACCACAGAGGAAACCCGAGGCACTTGTACGCCGCGGACCTCGCCGGCGACTAACCGCCGGCGGGTTTGACCTGTTTGACCTGGGGTTTGACCCCCCAGAGTCACTGACGCGTGGGCCCCGTCGGCCAGGTGGATAGATTAGCGCTAATCACTGTTAATTAATCCCCCCTGACACTGACCAGTGGGCCCCAGCGCCACTAACCCTTAATTAGGATTAAACTAACCTCTGTTAAACCCCCCTGTCACTGACGTGTGGACCCCACACGTCAGGTTTGACCCCAGCCAGCCGCAGTTGACCGCTGACGTCGTGCTAACATCATGCTGGCGCAATATATATATTTCTGGATTTAATTAAATCAGGAAATTCCAGAATATTATTTAAACTTCAAAAATTCATAACTTTTATTCTGTAACTCCAAATCAGACAAATTATATATGAAAAATGATCAGAAAAATCCAATCTATCCATCTGTACTATTTTCATGCATGACTAAACAAGTTAACTTGATGTTTAATGCAGAACAAGGAAAAGCACTTTAAAAGGCCATGTTTGAGTTTGAAATTTGAATCTTTGATTCAAATTGGTTCAAACCCTTCTGGTCTTAGTTGCATTAGCCCAACACACTCATATTGCCATGTTTCATGCATGCATCATATTGTTGCACATTGTTTGGTGATGGTTGTGTATCGGTGTCCTTTTCGACAGGTTCTGCCTCCGAGGAGTACCGTGATTACCCTAACGAAGAACCGTATCAGTGCATCGACCCATCAGGCAAGCAACCAACCATTTGATCATATCGATACAATCCCATGTTCTCGCTCCTGCTCTCTTTTACTGCATTAAGACAACGCGTTTCAAACTGCTGTGTGCTACGGTAGTTGAATCCATTTCCTCTGCATGACCTGTCATTGCCACAGTAACTAGATGAAACCCACTAGCATGTGTAGGAGTTGTATGAGCCATATGTATGTGTTGTTCCTACCTTGCTATGCCTGCTATGCTTAGAGTCGTGTCAGGTCTGGTTCATCTGGGTGATGGGCTAGAGTGAAATGATTATGTCGGTAATGAGAGTGGTGTGGTGAACACGATTTGGTAAAGGTATCGATGAGAGGCCATGTAGGAGTACATGGTGGGTTGTTTCATTGAAGCCGACCTTAAGCACTGAGATCTGTATGTGTGATTTAAGATACAACTACTACCATGCATTGGGCCCGAAACCAATGGACCCTCTCGGCTTCTTATTCACCCTAGTTCTCCGTCCAGGAGTTGCAAGTAGTTTCTGGTGTTTGTAGCCTACTGGAGGCCGTGGACAGCGCTGACCGTAGGGGTGGGCTGTGATGCGGTAGGTACGTGGCCGGGTGTACCGAATACCCGTTAGGTATCTCGGGAACCCTGTTCACATCGTTCGGGGCCGTATGGGAAACCTCGGCCGGACTCCCTGCGGATGGAACCTGGATAGGCGATAAACCTGGACTGGAGGCTTAGGTGATTAGGTAGGTCGTGGCCGACACCCACGTTGGGCTTCCGCTTGAAGGTTGCCGAGTACATGTCGTGTAAACGACGGTAAGTGGTGAGAGCGTGTATGAAGAAGTACCCCCCCTGCAGGGTTAACATGATCTATTCGAATAGCCGCGTCCGCGGTAAAGGACTACTTGGTTGCCTATACAGTTCATAGACAAGTAAATGGAAACTGTTAAAAGCCTCAAGATAAGTGTGAGTGCCGAGGATGGCTCTTCCGTAGGAAGACGGAGGTGGATCCTCGGTAGTGTATTGAATTGGTGAGTAGTGGACTCGTGTGCGCAAAACCATTTCAAGTTGGAGTATCGTAGGATAGCCTAGCCAAGAGTCAAAGCTGGCTTGCTGCAATAACTCCACCAACCCTTCTTGATACTATGCATGTATGTAGGATCTGATGTAAGTCTTGTTGAGTACCTTTGTACTCATGTTGCTATAATCTACATTTTTACAGAAGACGCTGCAACCCCTTCTGATGGGTTCTATGTAGACGTTGACATCAACGAATAGGCTAAAGACCCAGGTGGTGACCCTGAGCTTGTGAAGGACCACGTAGTATAGCTAGGCTTTCCAAGCCTCTTTTATTTTACTAGTTGTCTGTACTCAGACAAGTTACTTCCGCTGCTGGTTTGTATGACTGTATGACTTGTATGTGGGGTCGTGAGACCCGTACCTTTGTGTATGTTATGTATGGCTCATTGAGCCTTAAATAAAGTACTTGTGTCATAGAGTCATGTTGTGATGCTTCGTTGTATTTGCACATATCGAGCATATTGTGTGTATGATTGAAATGCTTGGTATGTGTGGGATCTGACTATCTAGTTGTTTATCTTTAGTAGCCTCTCTTACCGGGAAATGTCTCCTAGTGTTACCGCTGAGCCATGGTAGCTTGCTACTGCTCTGGAACACTTAGGCTGGCCGGCATGTGTCCTTCTTCGTTCCTGTGTCTGTCCCTTCGGGGAAATGTCACGCTTTGAGTACCGGAGTCCTGTTAGCCCGCTACAGCCCGGTTTACTGGAGTCCTGCTAGCCCAGTGCTACAGCCCGGACCCACTTGCTGATGACCGACACGTTCGAAGCTGGGTCATGGATGCCTGTCCCTGTAAGTCTGTGCCACTTTGGGTTTACGACTAGTCATGTCAGCCCGGGCTCTTTATCATATGGATGCTAGCGACACTTTCATATACGCGAGCCAAAAAGCGCAAACGGTCCCGGGAAAAGGTAAGACGACACCCGTGGGGATACCGTGCGTGAGGCCGCAAAGTGATATGAGGTGTTACCAGCTAGATCGATGTGACATCGAGTCGGGGTCCTGACAGCGTTGGTAGCTTTAGTTGCATTAGCCCAACACACTCATATTGCCATGTTTCATGCATGCATCATATTGTTGCACATTGTTTGGTGATGCCTGTGTATCGTTATCCTTTACGACAGGATCTGTCCCCGAGGAGTACCGTGACTACCCTAACGAAGAACCGTATCCGTGCATCGAACCATCAGGCAAGCAACCAACCATTTGATCATATCGATACAATCCCATGTTCTCGCTCCTGCTCTCTTTTACTGCATTAAGACAACGCGATTCAAACTGCTGTGTGCTACGGTAGTTGAACCCATTTCCTCTGCATGACCTGTCATTGCCACAGTAACTAGATGAAACCCACTAGCATGTGTAGGAGTTGATTGAGCCATATGTATGTGTTGTTCCTACCTTGCTATGGCTGCTATGCTTAGAGTCGTGTCAGGTCTGGTTCATCTGGGTGATGGGCTAGAGTGAAATGATTATGTCGGTAATGAGAGTGGTGTGGTGAACACGATTTGGTAAAGGTATCGATGAGAGGCCATGTAGGAGTACATGGTGGGTTGTTTCATTGAAGCCGACCTTAAGCACTGAGATCTGTATGTGTGATTTAAGAATCAGCTACTACCATGCATTGGGCCCGAAACCAATGGACCCTCTCGACTTCTTATTCACCCTAGTTCTCCGTCCAGGAGTTGCAAGTAGTTTCTGGTGTTTGTAGCCTACTGGAGGCCGCGGACAGCGCTGACCGTAGGGGTGGGCTGTGATGCGGTAGGTACGTGGCCGGGTGTACCGAATACCCGTTAGGTATCTCGGGAACCCTGTTCACATCGTTCGGGGCCGTATGGGAAACCTCGGCCGGACTCCCTGCGGATGGAACCTGGATAGGCGATAAACCTGGACTGGAGGCTTAGGTGATTAGGTAGGTCGTGGCCGACACCCACGTTGGGCTTCCGCTTGAAGGTTGCCGAGTACATGTCGTGTAAACGACGGTAAGAGGTGAGAGCGTGTATGAAGAAGTACACCCCTGCAGGGTTAACATGATCTATTCGAATAGCCGCGTCCGCGGTAAAGGACTACTTGGTTGCCTATACAGTTCATAGACAAGTAAATGGAAACTACTAAAAGCCTCAAGATAAGTGTGAGTGCCGAGGATGGCTCTTCCGTAGGAAGACGGAGGCGGATCCTCGATAGTGTATTGAAGTGGTGAGTAGTGGACTCGTGTGCGCAAAACCATTTCAAGTTGGAGTATCGTAGGATAGTCTAGCCAAGAGTCAAAGCTGGCTTGCTGCAATAACTCCACCAACCCTTCTTGACAATGTGCATGTATGTAGGATCTGATGTAAGTCTTGCTGAGTACCTTTGTACTCATGTTGCTATAATTTACATTTTACAGAAGACGCTGCAACCCCTTCTGATGGGTTCTACGTAGACGTTGACATCAACGAGTAGGCTAAAGGCCCAGGTGGTGACCCTGAGCTTGTGAAGGACCATGTAGTATAGCTAGGCTTTCCAAGCCTCTTTTATTTTACTAGTTGTCTGTACTCAGACAAGTTACTTCCGCTGCTGGTTTGTATGACTGTATGACTTGAATGTTGGGTCGTGAGACCCGTACCTTTGTGTATGTTATGTATGGCTCCCTGAGCCTTAAATAATGTACTTGTATCGTAGAGTCATGTTGTGATGCTTCGTTGTATTTGCACATATCGAGCATATTGTGTGTATGATTGAAATGCTTGGTATGTGTGGGATCTGACTATCTAGTTGTTTATCTTTAGTAGCCTCTCTTACCGGGAAATGTCTCCTAGTGTTACCGCTGAGCCATGGTAGCTTGCTACTGCTCTGGAACACTTAGGCTGGCCGGCATGTGTCCTTCTTCGTTCCTGTGTCTGTCCCTTCGGGGAAATGTCACGCATTGAGTACCGGAGTCCTGTTAGCCCGCTACAGCCCGGTTTACCGGAGTCCTGCTAGCCCAGTGCTACAACCCGGACCCACTTGCTGATGACCGACACGTTCGAAGCTGGGTCATGGATGCCTGTCCCTGTAAGTCTGTGCCACTTTGGGTTTACGACTAGTCATGTCAGCCCGGGCTCCTTATCATATGGATGCTAGCGACACTATCATATACGTGAGCCAAAAGGCGCAAACGGTCCCGGGCAAAGGTAAGGCGACACCCGTGGGGATACCGTGCGTGAGGCCGCAAAGTGATATGAGGTGTTACCGGCTAGATCGATGTGACATCGAGTCGGGGTCCTGACAGCGTTGGCATCAGAGCCGGACTGCCTGTAGGTTCTCCAAGCCAAACTGGTCGATGTTGAGTCTAGAAATTCTTTAGTTATATGTAGGGGAATTGTTTGTGGGTTGGAATGTAAGGCTCTTTTTACTCCTTTATCTTATGACATTCTGATCTGAGTCAGTCCATTCTTCCACCGGGGGTTAAGGAATTAGGATCTATTCTCTCCATCAGGATCACGCGTTACTAATCAGTAGTACCTTATAGGTTGATGGATACAAGCCTAGTTCAATTCTATTACCACATTATGTTGCTAGGATGGTCTCAGAACTTTGATATGATGATGTTGAGTGCGTATGAAATCCTTTGTCAAATGTCTCAAAATCCTTCTTGAGCATTTACAGCTGTTATGCTGCCGAAATTTTGCTAGAAATTCTAATGCCTTTGCATTATGATTGTGCTTTCAGATGGCCACTCGCGACCTCAATCAAGTGGTTTGCCTGACTCGATGCCTAGATGTACCCGGCCATACTGCCAAGTTGGTCAGGGTAATGACTGAGGCTGGGTACCGCTGGTATCCTGAGTACACGGTCGAAGAGCAATTTCGGGACTTTAATCAAAGCCAGTATCTCTGCACTGTCAGGATATTTCCATCTTATCCTGGATCCACCGAGCCCCTTCACTGCTCCTATGGACTCGGGGTTACTATTGAGATGGCTGTGCAGGACGCCGCCTACTCTATGATGACCATCATGCGAGTCAGATCTGGACTATTTCGGGACTCTGATTTCCGGTATATGCCAGGATCACTTCCGGGAGCACAAGGGTATTTCCAGGCTATCTATGCTGACCCCACTCAGGAGGATTCACGGACTCGCACCACTGCTAAGATGCTCGAGGATAAGGACCGTGAAAATCGGGCCTTGAGGTTAGAGCTCTTCAATACCCGTGCTGACCACTGGGCCACTTTGACTCGGTTCGCACCGGCGGTGCAAGCTGGATATTCAGATATGCGCGATATCTATCCTGTGAGATCTGCTCTGCCAGACGTGATGGGTTGGCGTGATGTAGGAGGCATCACCCCACCTCGCGGTCCCCGCAGGCCACCGTCTGTTGGTCCAAGACCTCATCCTAGCCCCTATGGTCCACAAGCTCCGCGAGATCGTCTGTTTCCGGATGATCATGTTGAGCTTCCAGGCTATGGAGGTGACTTCTACGAGGACTACTACGGATCGGTCTGAGTTAGTGGTAGTATCACTAGATCGCACTAACTGTGTCGTCTATCGTCCCGCGTGACTCGTGGGATATGACCTAGTTTGTACTCTTTCCGGAGGTGTAGAAAAATAATGTATAGGAGCTTGGGATGCCTTCGATGAGATGTAATCCTCTTTTCACCGTAATAGTACTTTGTTTGGTCTTGTACTAAACCCTGTATGGTGTGTATGACGATGGAATAAAGAAGCAGTTTCTGTATTTACCATGTCATACGGATGATCATCTTGCATTTCGAGTTATTCCTTACATTTTATCTCCTATGTCGGAATTTTATCATCCTGATTAAAGCATTTGTTTACCTAGGATGGTCAACACGCGCACTAACCCTGCTCCTCAAGAGCAGGCCGAAGGCAGTGAAGTCAGGGATGCAAATCTGCCTCATCCTCCTTCCCTAGCCGAGGTTATGATGGAAGCTGAGAGAAACAAGCGGGAGACCAACCGTTTGTTGGAGCGTATTGAACAGAACACAACACACCATCAGAGGACTAACGTGGTGTCACTCAGTGATTTTATCAAATTACATCCACCCACGTTCCACCACTCCGTCGAGCCTCTCGACGCTGATGACTGGCTTCGCAGTATCTCTCACAAACTGCGTTCCGCGCTGGTAGCGGAGGCTGACAAGGTCACCTTTGCTGCATATCATCTTGAAGGCCCCGCCAGTCTATGGTGGGAGAATTATGGAGCTATGCGCCCAGCGGGTCATGTTACTACTTGGGCTGAATTCAGTGAGGCTTTCCGTGAACATCACATTCCGGAGGGTCTCATGGACCGTAAACGTGAGGAATTTTGCAATTTCACCCAAGGCCGACTCTCTGTGGATGCTTACAGCAGGGAGTTTGGTAACCTCGCACGATATGCAACTGAGGAAGTGTCTACTGATGCCAAGAAGCAAGCAAGGTTCCGTAAGGGACTTAGTCCTGAGCTTCGCCGTGACCTCCGTCTGCATGAGTGCACATCTTTTCAGAAACTTGTCAACAAAGCCATCAGTGCTGAAACTGGTCAGACTGACTATGACGCAACACGCAAGCATGGCCGTGACATGGGTTCCTCGTCCGGTGCTGGTCCTCAGAAGCGCCGCGTGTGGGTGCCCAACACCGCCCTGCCACCCAGGTTCACACCGAGGCCATCTTTCCAGGCGCCTCGCCCTGTTCAACAGTCTGCACCGGCCAAGGCCTATGGGGGTCCAACCAACAATGCTCCCCCACGTACCAGCTCCGTGACCTGTTTCAAGTGTGGGGAATCTGGCCACTATATGCGTGAGTGTCCCCAGACCAACCCCAACCAGTCTGCTAAAGCTGTTGGCCGTGGCAAGCCGACAGGAAAAGTGTTCCACGCCAAGCCGGTCACCGCCTCACGTGGCCATGTCAACTGTATCTCGGCCGAAGAAGCTCAAGAGGATCCCAACGTCGTTCTCGGTACGCTCCTTGTTAATTGCCACCCGGCATCTGTTCTTTTCGATACAGGAGCCTCTCATTCATTTATATCCGAGAACTATGCTCGTTTGCATAACACCGCATTCTGTGACATGCCATCCACTATGGAAATTTCTACTCCCGGTTCTAGATGGCAGACCTCTAGGGTAAGTTATGGAAATGAAATCCAAGTCGACAGACTTGTTTTTCTTGCATCGTTGATAGCCCTTAAATCTTCAGATATTAATATCATTCTGGGTATGGACTGGATGTCGGCTCATCATGCCCAAATTGATTGCTTCTCTAGGACTGTTCAACTCACCCATCCTTCGGGGAAGATAGTCAATGTCTTAACCCGAATAGCCAAGCGACAATTATATTCACTTAACGCCAGCCCTTTGCCAGATCTTGAGGACGTTCCGGTAGTCCGTGACTTCCCGGATGTCTTCCCAGAGGAATTGCCAGGTGTTCCACCTGACAGGGATGTTGAGTTCGTAATAGACCTCATCCCAGGAACCGTTCCGATTGCTAGAAGACCCTATAAGATGGCACCCCTAGAACTAGCCGAGCTTAAGAAACAACTCGATGAGTCCTTGAAAAAGGGTTTCATCCGACCTAGTTCATCTCCGTGGGCTTGCCCCGTCCTATTCGTCAAGAAGAAGGATGATACGGACCGGATGGTTGTGGATTATCGACCTGTCAATTTGGTCACAATCAAGAACAAATATCCGCTCCCCAGGATCAACGACCTGTATGATCAGCTCGCTGGATCCTCAGTCTTCTCCAAGATGGATTTGAGGTTGGGCTACCATCAAATCAAAATCAGAAACGGGGACATTCCTAAAACGGCCTTTGTTACTCGTTATGGCCAATACGAGTACACCGTCATGTCCTTCGGCTTAACCAACGCTCCAGCCACCTTCTCTCGGTTAATGAACTCAATCTTCATGGAGTATTTGGATAAATTCGTCGTGGTTTACCTCGATGATATACTCATCTACTCCAAGAACGAGGAAGAACATGCCGAACATCTAAGGCTAGTGTTGAAGAAACTTCGAGAGCACCGCCTTTATGCCAAGTTTTCCAAATGTGAATTCTGGTTGTCAGAAGTGACCTATCTGGGTCATGTAATATCTGGTAAAGGTATTGCTGTTAACCCTGAGCGAGTACAAGCCGTCCTTAATTGGACTCCACCTGAATCGGTCAAGCAAGTTCGGAGTTTTCTGGGCTTAGCGAGCTATTGCCGTCGCTTCGTCGAAAACTTCTCCAAAGTTGCCAAACCTCTAACCGAACTCCTCAAGAAAGATAAGAAGTTCGAATGGACTCCACAATGTGAGCACAACTTTCAGGAACTGAAAAGACGCCTGACTTCTGCTCCCGTACTGGTACCGCCAGACTTCTCCAAGGACTTTGTTATCTACTGCGACGCCTCGCGACAAGGACTAGGTTGCATTCTCATGCAAGATCGACACGTAATTGCCTACGCTTCACGGCAATTGCACCCACATGAGGAGAATTATCCTACTCATGATCTAGAGCTAGCAGCCGTAGTCTATGCACTTAAGACCTGGCGACATTACCTCCTCGGTAACCGTTGCGAAATATTCACTGATCACCAAAGTCTAAAGTACATTTTCACCCAACCGGATTTGAATCTCAGGCAAAGACGTTGGGTTGAGTTGATCACAGACTTCAACTTAGGAATAACCTACACCCCAGGGAAAGCCAACGTCATGGCTGATGCGCTAAGTCGTAAATCTTATTGTAACAACCTGATGTTACAACAAAGTCAACCGCTTCTCTATGAGGAATTTCGGAAGCTTAACCTTCACATTGTTCCTCAAGGTTTTCTTTCCACCTTGGTGGCAAAACCTACCCTTACGGATCAGATTATCAAAGCACAGAAGGTAGATCCAGGAATCTCCCGCATCAAGAGAAACATAAAGAAAGGAATTGCGAATTGTTTCTCCATTAATGATCAAGGGGTCATATACTTCGGGAATCGACTAGTGGTTCCCAAAGTGCGAAACCTGAGGCGATTGATTCTTAAGGAAGCTCATGAATCTCCTCTCACCATTCATCCCGGTAGTACTAAGATGTATCAGGACCTACGCCAGAGGTTCTGGTGGACTAGGATGAAGAGAGAAATTGCTCAGTATATTGCTAATTGCGACGTCTGTCGTCGTGTAAAAGCAGAGCATCAACGGCCTGCTGGCACCCTTCAACCCTTAGCTATTCCTGAATGGAAATGGGATAAAATTGGTATGGACTTCATTACCGGTTTTTCCAGGACCAAGAGAGGGAATAATGCTATCTTCGTCATTGTCGATCGTCTTTCCAAAGTAGCCCATTTCCTACCTGTTCGTGAGAGTATAACCGCTAGTCAGCTGGCAGACTTATACATCTCCCGTATAGTGTCTCTCCATGGTGTTCCTTTGGAAATTAACTCGGATCGAGGAAGTCTTTTCACCTCTCGATTTTGGGAAAGCTTCCAAAATGCTATGGGAACCCGTCTCTCCTTTAGCACCGCCTTCCACCCTCAGTCGAGTGGTCAAGTGGAACGCGTCAACCAGATTCTAGAAGACATGCTTCGAGCCTCTGTTATCTCATTCGGAATGGATTGGGAGAAGTGCCTTCCATTTGCCGAATTCGCTTACAACAACAGCTATCAATCTAGCTTGGGTAAAGCCCCTTTTGAAGTTCTCTATGGACGACGGTGTCGAACACCCCTTAACTGGTCAGAGGCCGGGGAAAGACAATTCTTTGGCCCGGATATGATTCAGGAAGCAGAAGATCAAGTTCGTATCGTTCGTGAAAAGTTGAAAACAGCCCAATCTCGTCAAAAGAGTCAATATGACCGAAAACATAAGGCTATGACTTTCGAGGTTGACGAGAAGGCTTATCTTCGGGTCACCCCTCTGAAGGGAACCCATCGTTTCGCTATTAAGGGCAAATTGGCTCCTCGCTACATTGGACCTTTTCGCATTCTCGCCAAACGAGGAGAAGTTGCCTACCAGTTGGAACTACCTCCGCACCTCTCCAGAGTCCACGATGTCTTCCACGTTTCTCAACTCAGGCGTTGCTTCTCGGATCCTATCCGTGGAGTGGACCACGAAACGCTTGATCTCCAAGATAATCTTACATATCGAGAGTACCCCGTTCGTATCCTCGATCAGGCCGAACGTACCACTCGACGTCATAATATCAAGTTTCTCAAAGTACAATGGTCGCACCATTCTGAGGATGAAGCAACTTGGGAAAGGGAGGATCGTCTTCGACTCGAGTATCCCGCCTTCTTCCCGGAGGAACCCAAATCTCGGGACGAGATTCTTTTGAGTGGGGGTGAGTTGTCACACCCTAGCTAGTCATGCATTAGAGTGTTGCATCATGTTTACTCTTTCATCAGAAACTTGAAATGGGGATTTGTGAAACCCTCAGAATCATTTTTGAAAATGACCCAAATAAAAATTTCTCCAAAAGGGTCCAAGAAAATGCTCATGTTGCTCTCTGAAAATATTGGACAGAGATAAAAATCAAACCAATATTTTTAAGAGCTCATAGGTATTTATTTTGGGCATTTGGAATTAATGCATAAATATTTGCATTGGAAATATATTAGTTATATATATTAATATATGTCCAAAAATTATGCCACCTGTTGGGGAGCTCTGGAATAATATATCTAGCTCCTGCAAAAATTGGCATAAGGTAATAAAATGATTTAATATGTTATTTAAATCAAAACAAATGTCAGAAATTAGAAAACGGAAATAAATAAAAGGGAGAAGCTTACCTGGGGCTCCTCCCTGTGCAGCCCAGCCAGCTGGCCGGCCCAGCCAGCAGGCGGCCCAGCCCGTCTCCCTCCTCTGTCGTCTTCGTCCTCGACAGAGGGAGGGGAGTGTGCCCGGCGCGCGCGCGCGCCACCGCGCCACGCCACCAGCTCGCCTGCCTGCCTGCCCCTCCCCTCCTCGTCTGGATGGCCTGGAACGACGCCACGCCCTCCCCTGCTCTCTCTCACTCTCCCCCCGGTTCTTCCTCTCCTCTCCCTTGCTCTCCCTCTCCCGTGTCCGAACGCCACCATCGCCGCCGTTCGCCATAGCAGCCGCCACCGGCCTCCCCTCGCCTCCCCGACACGCTCCCCAGCTCCGCCGCGACCCCCTCTTCCTCCCCACCAAGCCAAGCCCCTCGGGAAGCTCTGCATCGCCTCCACGCCATCGTCTTCGTCCTCGACCGCCGCCGATGGTCGCCGTCGATTCGCCGCCGTTCGTGCTTCCCCGAGCTCGCTGACCCTCCCTGCATGATCCCCGTGAGCCCCTGCTTCGTTTCCCCCTAACCCCGTGTTCGATTTCGAGCTCTAGCCGCCCCTCTACCGGAGCCGAGACGCTCCGCCGCACGGGCTCGTCGCCGGCGAAGCCCCGGTGACCATTTGGTCACGGGCGTGCACCCGTTGTGTTTGCCGCGACCCGTAGAGCCCTCCAGCGCCTCAGCTCCCTCGCTTGCGAGCAGCAGCGCCGATCCCGACCGCACCCGAACTCCGGCCGCCGCTCACGAGCTCGCCGTCGTCGGTACCGGCCACCTCAGGCACGGCCACCACCACCGTTCGACGCGCGGGAGCAAGGGCTCTCCAACGAGCCCAAGCACGGCCTCGCCCGTGCCCTATAGCGCGTTTCCGTATCGCGCCGCCGTCTCGGGCCTCGCCGGCGTCATGTCGCCGGTGGGTTTGACCCACCTTGACCACGGCAGGACCCCCCCTGTGTCCATGACAGGTGGGCCCAGCCCTGTTAGCTAATTAGGATTAGCACTAACCGAATTAGTTAAACTAACTACCCCCCTGACACTGACCAGTGGGCCCCAGCGCCACTAATTCCTAATTAGGATTAAATTAACCCTGTTAAACCCCCCTGTCGCTGACGTGTGGACCCCACACGTCAGGTTTGACCCCAGCCAGCCGCAGTTGACCACTGACGTCATGCTGACGTCATGTTGGCGCAATATATATATTTCTGGATTTAAATTAAATCAGGAAATTCCAGAATATTATTTAAACTTCAAAAATTCATAACTTTTATTCTGTAACTCCAAATCAGACAAATTATATATGTAAAATGATCAGAAAAATCCAATCTATCCATCTGTACTATTTTCATGCATGATCAAACAAGTTAAATTTATGTTTAAAGCAGAACAAGGAAAAGCACTTTAAAAGGCCATGTTTGAGTTTGAAATTTGAATCTTTGATTCAAATTGGTTCAAACCCTTCTGGTTTTAGTTGCATTAGCCCAACACACTCATATTGCCATGTTTCATGCATGCATCATATTGTTGCACATTGTTTGGTGATGGTTGTGTATCGGTGTCCTTTGCGACAGGTTCTGCCTCCGAGGAGTACCGTGATTACCCTAACGAAGAACCGTATCAGTGCATCGAACCATCAGGCAAGCAACCAACCATTTGATCATATCGATACAATCCCATGTTCTCGCTCCTGCTCTCTTTTACTGCATTAAGACAACGCGTTTCAAACTGCTGTGTGCTACGGTAGTTGAACCCATTTCCTCTGCATGACCTGTCATTGCCACAGTAACTAGATGAAACCCACTAGCATGCGTAGGAGTTGATTGAGCCATATGTATGTGTTGTTCCTACCTTGCTATGCCTGCTATGCTTAGAGTCGTGTCAGGTCTGGTTCATCTGGGTGATGGGCTAGAGTGAAATGATTATGTCGGTAATGAGAGTGGTGTGGTGAACACGATTTGGTAAAGGTATCGATGAGAGGCCATGTAGGAGTACATGGTGGGTTGTTTCATTGAAGCCGACCTTAAGCACTGAGATCTGTATGTGTGATTTAAGATACAACTACTACCATGCATTGGGCCCGAAACCAATGGACCCTCTCGGCTTCTTATTCACCCTAGTTCTCCGTCCAGGAGTTGCAAGTAGTTTCTGGTGTTTGTAGCCTACTGGAGGCCGTGGACAGCGCTGACCGTAGGGGTGGGCTGTGATGCGGTAGGTACGTGGCCGGGTGTACCGAATACCCGTTAGGTATCTCGGGAACCCTGTTCACATCGTTCGGGGCCGTATGGGAAACCTCGGCCGGACTCCCTGCGGATGGAACCTGGATAGGCGATAAACTTGGACTGGAGGCTTAGGTGATTAGGTAGGTCGTGGCCGACACCCACGTTGGGCTTCCGCTTGAAGGTTGCCGAGTACATGTCGTGTAAACGACGGTAAGAGGTGAGAGCGTGTATGAAGAAGTACACCCCTGCAGGGTTAACATGATCTATTCGAATAGCCGCGTCCGCGGTAAAGGACTACTTGGTTGCCTATACAGTTCATAGACAAGTAAATGGAAACTACTAAAAGCCTCAAGATAAGTGTGAGTGCCGAGGATGGCTCTTCCGTAGGAAGACGGAGGCGGATCCTCGATAGTGTATTGAAGTGGTGAGTAGTGGACTCGTGTGCGCAAAACCATTTCAAGTTGGAGTATCGTAGGATAGTCTAGCCAAGAGTCAAAGCTGGCTTGCTGCAATAACTCCACCAACCCTTCTTGACAATGTGCATGTATGTAGGATCTGATGTAAGTCTTGCTGAGTACCTTTGTACTCATGTTGCTATAATTTACATTTTACAGAAGACGCTGCAACCCCTTCTGATGGGTTCTACGTAGACGTTGACATCAACGAGTAGGCTAAAGGCCCAGGTGGTGACCCTGAGCTTGTGAAGGACCATGTAGTATAGCTAGGCTTTCCAAGCCTCTTTTATTTTACTAGTTGTCTGTACTCAGACAAGTTACTTCCGCTGCTGGTTTGTATGACTGTATGACTTGAATGTTGGGTCGTGAGACCCGTACCTTTGTGTATGTTATGTATGGCTCCCTGAGCCTTAAATAATGTACTTGTATCGTAGAGTCATGTTGTGATGCTTCGTTGTATTTGCACATATCGAGCATATTGTGTGTATGATTGAAATGCTTGGTATGTGTGGGATCTGACTATCTAGTTGTTTATCTTTAGTAGCCTCTCTTACCGGGAAATGTCTCCTAGTGTTACCGCTGAGCCATGGTAGCTTGCTACTGCTCTGGAACACTTAGGCTGGCCGGCATGTGTCCTTCTTCGTTCCTGTGTCTGTCCCTTCGGGGAAATGTCACGCATTGAGTACCGGAGTCCTGTTAGCCCGCTACAGCCCGGTTTACCGGAGTCCTGCTAGCCCAGTGCTACAGCTCGGACCCACTTGCTGATGACCGACACGTTCGAAGCTGGGTCATGGATGCCTGTCCCTGTAAGTCTGTGCCACTTTGGGTTTACGACTAGTCATGTCAGCCCGGGCTCCTTATCATATGGATGCTAGCGACACTATCATATACGTGAGCCAAAAGGCGCAAACGGTCCCGGGCAAAGGTAAGGCGACACCCGTGGGGATACCGTGCGTGAGGCCGCAAAGTGATATGAGGTGTTACCGGCTAGATCGATGTGACATCGAGTCGGGGTCCTGACAACGGCTTTCCTGCAAGGTTTTTCCAATGGAATTGGGGTCTAATCAAAGATGATATTATCAAGGCTGTTCAGCAATTTTTTATTTCTGGAATTATGCCTGAAGGTATTAATGATACTACTATTGTTCTCATACCAAAGATTAAGAATCCTCAATCAATCAAAGATTTTAGGCCGATCAGTCTATGCAATGTTATCTACAAGATTATTTCCAAGTGTCTCGTTAACAGGCTATGACTGCTCCTTGATGGTATGATTCCCCCTACTCAAAGTGCGTTTATTCCGGGAAGGTTAATCTCTGATAATGCTCTCATAGCTTTTGAATGTATGCATTCCTTAAGTACGCTTAAAGATTTAAGAGGGAAATTTTGTGCTTATAAGCTGGATCTTGCCAAAGCCTATGATCGTGTGGATTGGCAATTTTTGCAAGGTATGTTGGGGGCATTGGGTTTTGCGCTGCAATGGATAAAATGGATCATGACATGTGTTACTTCTGTGAAATTTGCGGTGCACTTTAATGGTCAATTGTTACATTCATTCTCACCTACCCAGGGGCTCAAGCAGGGAGATCCTTTATCTCCTTATTTATTCTTATTTGTTGCTGAGGCGCTCTCCTTGTTGCTTAATGACTCTTGTGCCAGGGGAATTATTCAAGATTTCAGGCTGAATAGACAAGCACCTGGCATTTCTCACTTATTATTTGCAGATGATAGCCTGCTATTTTTCAAGGGGTCTCTCGATCAAGCTCTAGCAATTAAAAATATTCTGACGATATATGAGAAGGGAACTGGACAGTTATTGAGCCCTGAGAAGTGTTCCATCATGTTTGGGAAAAAGTGCAGCTTGGAGAAACAAGTGACTATTATGGTTATCTTAAATATTACTGTGGAGGGGTTTGAGGATAGATATCTTGGATTATCGGTCCCAGAGGGTAGAATGAAGGCTGGTAAGTTTCAGTATACTAAAGACAAATTTTTTAAAGGCTTTATGACTGGATTGAAAAATATGCATCATCTGGAGTCAAGGAAGATTTGATCAAAACGGTAATTCAGGCTCTACCAGTGTATGCTATGGGGATTTTCAAATTTCCGGTTTCTCTTTATGAGGAGTTATCCCAGATTATAAGGAATTTTTGGTGGGGAGATGAAGAAGATAGAAGAAAAACACATTGGTTGGCGTGGGACAAACTAACAAGACCTAAAGGTAGGGGTGGCATGGGATTTCGTGATCTCAGACTTTTTAATCAAGCGCTTTTGGCCAAACAAGCGTGGCGGCTGGTGGTTTATCTGGACTCACTGTGTGCGAAGTTGATGAAGGCAAAGTATTATCCTCAAGGACATATTCTGGATATGGTGTTTCCGCATGCTACTTCGGTAACCTGGCAAGGTTTTGCTCATGGTCTGGAACTCCTAAAGAAGGGGATCATCTGGCGGGTCTGTGATGGATCGAATATTAATATTTGGAGAGATAATTGGATACCTAGGGGGCATGGCCTTAAAATTTCAGCTAGAAGGCATAATACCAGGTTGAAGTGGGTATCTGATTTATTCATGAGCGGACACAAGTGTTGGGATGAAAATTTGGTTAAGTATCTTTTCTACCCATATGATGCGGAGGAAATTCTTAAGACTCGTATTCAGGCCTCTAGGGATGGGGATTATGTTGCGTGGCACCATGAGAAGAATGGTATTTTTTTCTGTTAAAAGTGCGTACAATTTTGCGCTTAAACTGAAGAATAGTCAGGACACCTTTGGCCAATCTAGTAGCGAACCAGAGGGGGAAAGGGGGATTTGGGATTTAATCTGGAAGGCTAATATCCCTCAGAAGATCAGGATTTTTGCGTGGCGAGTTGCACATAATAGCTTGGCGGTCCAGATGAATAGAGTTAAACACCATCAGACTGATTCAGGTACATGTTCTATTTGTGGTGTAGAAGATGAAGACACTTTTCATGCTCTAGTGAGTTGTTCTAAAGCGCGTGCTCTACGACTGACATTGAGAAAGCTGTGGAATATTCCGGATGAAGATGTCTTCAAGTGCTCGGGACGAGATTGGTTGTTGATTTTGTTGGCTCAATTGAGTGTGCAGCAGAGGGAGCAAATTTTGTTTCTTTTCTGGTAAGCATGGCATTTGAGAAATGATTTAATTTTTGGGAAGGGGAAAGAATCTGTTAGTGCCTCTGCACTTTTTTTGGGCAACTATTGGGCCACCTTCACATCCAATAACGACACTGTTCAAATGGATGCTAGCAACAAAGGTAAGTAGAAAGTGAGCGGTGTTGTAGCTGATTTTACACTGTTTAAAGATAATGTGATGTGGACACCTCCCCCTAATGACCATATTAACATCAATGTTGACGCCAGTTTTGTGGAGAGTCTTAGTGCAGCCAGTGTGGGGGTTGTGGCTCATAATTCTTTCGGAGAAATTATTGTTTCTTCATGGGATTTTATTGATCGGTGTATCAGTGTGAATGAAGCTGAACTCCGCACCTGCCTCGCATGACTTTATATAGGTATCATGCTTCACCAATCTATTATATTAGAGGACTGTGCTTTTGTACATTCATTTCTTGCAAATGAGAAGATTGACAGGTCCCCTCTGGCTGATCTAATGAATGAGGCTCTGAGTATATCTAGGATGATCCAAAATTTTAATATCTCAAAGATAAATAGGATTGCCAATAGGGTGGCACATGAGATTGCTAAGTTTAGCTTCGATACTAGGTCCGATGGGATTCTTTTTAATTCTATTCCGCTCTGCGTGGTGTATGCTGTAACGAATGATTGTAAGAACTTTTCTTTGGATTAATTAATATATGGGGTGTTTTTTTAAAAATGAAGAGAGGAGGGTACCCCCAACGCCGAGGGTGATGCACCGCAGCTCACGTCGAAGGAGACCGCCAGAAGCGCGGTACGCAAGACAATCCAGCGGGCATTTTTGTACACTCGAAACCCCACACGCCCGGGAGGGACCCCGTCAGGGCGCGCGGCGGCTATGGGCTGCCCTAGGTTGGCCTGACCGCCCCTAGGGCTTCGAGGTTCGCCGCCCTGCAATGAAGAAGAACGAATGAAGAACGAGGAAGAAGAAGAACTAGGGTTAAGGAGAAAAGATAAAAAAGTGGTAGATGAATTGATCGATTGTGTGTTGTTCAATCGGCCGTCACCCCTTAGATATATAAGAGGCGACTGGACTTCCCGTGCAAGGAAAAGGCTTGAATTCACGTCCAAAACCCTAGTAAAATTCGGATTGGTTTTGTCCGAACTTTCCAAAATTGTTTGGTTTAAACTGGCTGCACCTTGCGGGTCTTTTTGTGGTGGTAAACGATCTCGGATGGAAACTATCCCAAAAGCAATCTTGACCATTTCGATGAGATGAACAACTTTCATGTTGAACGTTATTTTATCAGAGGTCATATTGAGGATCAAATCGGTCGCGCAAAACAGGCTATTCCCTCGCGCTACCCATCAGACATGTGTCTGGTGGAGCGCGCCACATCTCGCCTCGTGACAGGGCTGCACTCCGATTGCTCTAACTTTTGTATATGGACTCAGATTTGGACGATTTTTATATCAAAATCGAATGTTTCGACGAGACGAAGACAACCCGTGTAGATCATTTTTCCATTTGAGGTCGTCTTGGGGGCTTAATCGGCCAAACTGTACTCTGAATATAAGATCTTAGTACCTTGAGCATAGTTTCGGCCTTCGAGATGAAATCAGACGGTGATGACCCAAACTTCAAAGATGTTCATATCAACAATACAGAACTCTTTCATATAGATCACTTTTTCATTTGAGGCCATCTTAAATAAGTTCTTGACCGTGCCAAAATCTGGTGTCAACACATGCCCCCTGTTTTTCGGCAAAACTTGGATGCCGAAAAATAATTTTCCCAGAGTTTGTTCTAAGGACGATGTCAACACTCCATCGTCCATTTATATATGCTTAGGGCGATAATTATATATTGGCCATGTCTTTGCTTAGGGCGATATTTATATATCGGCCACTTTGATTAGCAACAAAATACAGCTAATCGAATGTATGGTGATGAGGTAAAACCCTTGCATGTTGTAAGAAGTTATATTGCATCCATGGATCAAAATAAGTCCATGGAGGGTAAGCAGTCATACCCGAGGATGAATTCCATGTCATCGGCATTAATGGCATAGTTGGAGAATGTGGATAATGTGTGCACCGAAGACGTTGAAACCTTCGGCTTGGTCGTTCATAATTTTCACTCTTTTCCTTCTTTACCTTTGTCGGACTTCTTGCAATGGAACTTTGCACATAACTCTTGTTTTGATTATTTCCTTTGGGAACCCATGCCATGTTTCTCTTTTCGAGCTCTTGTGCACTAAGTTTTTGTAATTTTTTTTTGCCAATACGATACGCCAAGTGAGCGCCCCGATTGTGATTTTGTTTGAGCTAATGACAATTCTTGTTTTACCTTGTGCACTTTCAACTTCTTTTTTTCAGATTTGGCACTTTGATTCTCGATAATTGATTGCTTCATCTCATTGCCTTTAGTAGCCAAACACTTTAATTGACTCTTTATCCTTTAAGATCAAATCTGAATTGGCACTCTTGTGACCATCTTTTTTAACTCGATATACTTGTTTGATCACCTCTTCCTTCTTTCTTGAGCTCCGGACTAATTCTTTCTTATTGAAACGGTCTTGAACATATGACAGCTCACTGAACGTTGATCTTCTTGAAGCTGCATAATAATGGTGAGATGGTCTAAAATATGATGGAGAATGTGCCATTGTATCATACGTGTCCCATGATGAATATCTATCTACATGAGCATAGAGAGGCATCCACGGCATCGGCATTGGCGACCAAAAATAAGGATATGAACATGTTGCATTAAAATTCTTTTCTTGCCAATACCGATCCTTGGATTTGCGCCCAGGGGTGATCTTGATGCTTTTGCATTACTCGGTCGATAAGCACCATTCTCTTTACTTTTATTTTGATATTTATATAATAACTGTGCAAAAGTGACCTTGGATTTCTTGTGCTTGTGCTTATTGCGGCCTTTATCTCCTTTTGTTTTGCTTGCATCGATCTTTGGATTGCTTTGTTGCCCCCCAATTCTTGGCGTCTTCATTGTATCTTCGATAGAACTCATGCCTTCAAGAATATTTTCATTGTGCTCTTGAACAACTTCTTTATTTGAAAGCTTGATCCCATCATCCACTGTGTTTTCCTTCTCATCATTTAATGAATCAGCTTGAAGAAGCCGATACAAAAACTTTTTGCCATCAGGACCAATCGAAATAAACTGGTCATCCTTTGGTGTCTCAACAAATCTCAATTGTCCTTTATCAATGGCCGGTTCGACTACTTGACGAAACATATTGCAATCCTCAAAATTATGTTTGAGCAAATAATGCAACCTACAATACATTCGTCCTTGAATTGATGGCTTGACATGGTGATCAAGAATCTTTATGTAATTATTTTTCAGCAACAAATCAAATATTTGATCACACATGCTTGAATTGAAGGTAAACTCTTTATTCTCTAGCCGATCTTGCCATGAGAATGGCTTTGAAGTTAAGCAAACGAATGGTTTAGATTTTGCATTACCCCATTCGGCTATGTGTTGTATTTTGCACTCTATCTCCGATGTCTTTGAAAAGGAAATTATACCATCATCGGTTTTCTCAACACAGTATAACCTTGGCTTTAAATTTTTGAAATCAAATTAGTTAGAACATACATGTCTCAGTTGAGGCCATGCATAAGCCAAGTATGAAGCAAGCAAAGCTACCCAATTAGATATGAATTTTAAATAAAGCAATGGGAAAAACTTTGGCTGCAATAATAAATCACTATCGGTCTTTGTAAATGGCATAATAGGTTGATCGATATGTTCCATAACAATTTTATTGCTAACAAGTAAATTACCCTTCTTCATTGGTCTTTCAAAATTACTTATGAGAATTTTTCTTATAGAAGCATCAACAATAAAGTTGTGACCAAATCAGAAGATAGGTAAATCACTTGCTAGACATACCTTTTCAAACACTTTGAGAAAGCATGATGGTTGCGTTACTTGAACGATATGTTGTTCCTCTTTCGAATAGCTCCCTAACACCTTGTTGTCCTCTTTTTCTAGAACAGATTCGGCATACATAATATTTGATTCGGTCTCTTTCAATAACCGAATTAACTTTGTTATCCCAATCACCACTCTTTTTGATAATTCTATCCACATTCAATGGTTTCTCTTTTTGACACAATCTAGCTTGTATTGCACCAGAACTAATAGGTTTCCCCTCTTTCATTAATTCATTTAGAACAACATTGCACTCGTCCCAAAAAGACGTAAGATTTTTCTTAATGACCCAATCTGGATAGAATTGCCCCCGACATTTTTAGACTCTTTCGATAACGAGATGTCGCCAAAATTCTGTAATTGTGTAGGGGAAACATTGTATGCCATGGTACTAGGTGAAGGAACATGTGATCCTATAGAATTTTCAGTTATTCGGCTATTAGCGTGAAGGTGCAAAGCCGAATTATGAATACCTATAGTTGCATATGGTACCAAAACATTAGAAGCATGAGGTGTAGCATATGATGGTTGAGGGTAATTGGCTGCATAACTAGTAGTAGCATGGCCAATTCCTCTATCCACCGGCATATTTGGATTAACATATTGCAAGCTAGTTGCCGATGAATAAGAAGGAGAAACACTTTGTTGCATACTATCAGAAGTTCCCGTGTGAGGTGTTTCAACTTTATTAACCGAACTCATCATGTTGTTCATCGGCATATGAATTTCTGGGGTTGCCGATGCATGGGAGTTGGAATACATATGTTGCATGTTGCTAAAATTATATGAAGTTGAAGCATGAAGATTATTCTGAATCGGCTGTTGCGCATAACAAGATTCTTGATTTATAAAACTAGGGCTAGCCGACACATTATGCTGATTAAACGATCTAGCAACACCATATGCATTATTTGCATCTACATAAGTGAATTGAGTATTCATATTACCTTTGTAGATTGCAAACCCTAGATGATGCTCTCTTCGTAGCAAGAACGTGCTGGAGACCATTCAAAGTTTCGTCCCCAGCGGAGTCATTAAAAAGTGTGTTCGTACACGAACACGTCACCGTGTACCTCCAACGCCGAGGGTGATGCACCGCAGCTCACGTCGAAGGAGACCGCCGGAAGCGCGGTACGCAAGACAATCCGGCGGGCACTTTTGTACACCCGAAACCCCACACGCCCGGGAGGGACCCCGTCAGGGCGCGCGGCGGCTATGGGCTGCCCTAGGTCGGCCTGACCGCCCCTAGGGCCTCGAGGTTCGCCGCCCGGCAATAAAGAAGAACGAACGAAGAACGAGGAAGAAGAAGAACTAGGGTTAAGAAGAAAAAATAAAAAAGTGGTAGATGAATTGATCGATTGTGTGTTGTTTAATTGGCCGTCACCCCTTAGATATATAAGAGGCGTCTGGACTTCCCGTGCAAGGAAAAGGCTTGGATTCACGTCCAAAACCCTAGTCAAATTCGGATTGGTTTTGTCCAAACTTTTCAAAACTGTTCGGTTTAAACTGGCTGCACCTTGCGGGTCTTTTTTATGGTGGTAAACGATCTCGGATGGAAACGACCCCAAAAGAAATCTTGACCGTTTCGACGAGACGAACAACTTTCATGTTGAACGTTTTTTGATCAGAGGTCATATTGAGGATCAAATCAGTCGCGCAAAACAAACTATTCCCTCGCGCTACCCATCAGACATGTGTCTGGTGGGGCGCGCCACATCTCGCTTCGTGACAGGGCTGCACTCCGATTGCTCTAACTTTTGCATACGAATTCAGATTTGGACGATTTTTATATCAAAATCGATCGTTTCGACGAGACGAAGACAACCGTGTAGATCATTTTTCCATTTGAGGTTGTCTTGGGGGCTTAATCGGCCAAACTGTACTCTGAATATAAGATCTTAGTACTTTGAGCATAGTTTCGGCCTTCGAGATGAAATCGGATGGTGATGACCCAAACTTTAAAGATGTTCATATCAACAATACGGAACTCTTTCATGTAGATCACTTCTTCATTTGAGGCCATCTTAAATAAGTTCTTGACCATGCCAAAATCTGGTATCAACAATTTGGTGACTGATTGGATGACGGTGCAAACATTTTGTTCCATAAATTTGGTGATCCTAATTAGAGTTGCCCTAGAGGACTATGTATGTGATTTAAGACCTCGGGATCAATCCAAACAAATGTGATGAGCCTTGTTAGGATTTGTACAATGGTTGATAAGATACTCTTATATTAAGTCTTGCATGTAATTTAGAGATGACAAAAAGACATGCCTACAATGAGTCATCTTTTAGCCTTATCTTCAGTAACTAGCTACTTTTTCTAAAAACATGATGAGACATATTTTTCTAAGAGATCATCTTTTGTCTTTTCTTAAAGGGCGATACTCTACGACGGCGCACCGGCCAAATGATTCGGCCGGTCCACCTAGGATTGTAGGATTCCTAGCGATGCCAATGATTGCTATCCATCGGATATGCCTCCCCCACTTTGCCCTTCTTCTTCAGTGAGCGCCGCACATCAGCTACAGGAGGCTGCGGCGCTATCGACCCCCCGCCATAATCCCCCGTGAGGCGACTGAGTCCGAAGCACCGCCGCACGCCGGGCTTGCCGACTTTCGCTGCCGCTCGCCGCCCTCACGCAATCTCCTCCCCCCGCTCAAAAATTGATCCATGGAGGCACGAATCCTCGCCGGTTCCAGCATGAAAAATCCTCATGCGCGCCACCAGATGCAGCTCCCGTCTCGTTGATGATTGCAGCTCCGTCGTCATCCCCGCTTGCAGCTCAGCTCCGCCGTCGTCCCCTGCCTGCAGCTCTGCCGCTGTCCCCTGCTTACAGCTTATCTCCGCGGTCGATGGACCAATGGAGACGACGAAGTAACTTGCAAAAAATCACTATATATGGTTCCAGCAACCAAATTTGCCGCTTGTAGCATTTCAAGTCGCTAGTTGAAGCTCATTTTGCAATGGTCGAAGCATTTAGGCCACCTGGTTCCAGCATATTACCCGCAGGTTCCTCATCGCCGTCAAGGTCGCAGTAGCATTGTGTCCGCTGTCTACCACCATCTTAGCAAACTCTGTTAGTAGCAAACTAACATCTCTGGTAGTAGCAAAACTCCAATACGGTTGCAGCAACAAAAATCCATCGCCGCCGTCGAGCAACATCGCCGTGGATGGAAGTAGCAAAAATTGACTTCGGTTCCAGCAAAATCAAACATGGTTATAGCAAAAATAATTGATCGAAAAAACACAGGGATGTAGCATCTCGTGAGAATGAATGTAGCAATCGTCAACACCCGTGGTAACAAAAAACTGACAAAAAGGTTGCATCAAGAAACACAGTCCTGGGTCTCGCATATCATGAAGATCAGATGTAGCAAGAATTCGACAAACACAGGCAGTAACAAAAAATCAAAACGGTTGTAGCAAAATCGTTTGCCAGTTCCAGCAAAAAAACACCATGGGAGGAGATTTAGGGCGAGGGTAGGTGGAAGCAAAAACATGAGCCGGTTCTAGCAAAATCAAAACAAGGTTGTAGCTAGACAGGACGTTGGTGGTAGCAATTTTCATTACCGGTTGTAGCATGTAGCACAAAAATCCGCGCCGCTCGTCCTCGCCAAATGTTGCTTGGAGCAGCGCTGTCCGTCCTCGCCGTCCATGGTCACCACGCTCATCTAGCCCCTCGTCTCCAGCAAACAAGGATGGTGGTAGCAAAAAAGTTGGCTGAATCCAGCAAAAAAAGAACATGGTGGTAGCAAATTAGGAAAAGATGAGCCCCGGTTCCAGCAAACAAAGGATGGTGGTAGCAAAAACTTGAATGGGTCCAGCAAATACAAAACACGGTGGCAGCAAATTTTGGAGCTCTTTCCAGCAAAAACAATGATTCCAACAAAAAAAAAACATCGTCTCCGTTTGCCGGCCACCGGGCGCAGTCGCCATGGTCGGCAGGCCACCCGGCGTAGGTCCCAGGACGACGGATGACTGGTTCCAGCATGGTTCGTCGCCGGTTCCGGCACGCGGCACGGTCGTGCAGTAGGAGCCTGCGGTCGATAAAAAAAAGCATCGGCGTCGGCCAGGTCGAACATGCGACGATGTCCCCCTGTACAGCCCCGCCCAATCTCCCAAGCATGACGCCCTCGCATCTGGCTTGCTTCTCAGCTAGCAGCCATTGCTGGGATTAAAGGGAGAGTGTTGTTCGGCTCGACGGCGGCGAGAAGCTGGGCGCTGGGATATGGCAGCAGAGAAAGAGATGAGGAAAAAAATGAGTGATACACGCGTGAGAGGATAAGGAAGGAAGATGCTTCAGCGGTGGGGTGGGGTGGGCCTGGCAGAACACGTGGCTTGCGTACGATCGCTGGATCGTACAAGAATCCCACGACGCACGCGAGACCGGCGAAGCGTTTGGCCGGTGCGCCGGGTATAAACACTTTCCTTTCTTAAATAAGAGAAGATAAGTCTTTTCTTATAATTTCTTTTCTCTATCTCTTCTCTATAGATATGCTAGTACAAGTTCTACATGTGTATTGTACGGCTTTTAGACGCACATGTCAAATTACCTAAGAAACAAAATATTGGAGCATCCATATACATGCGAAGCATCTATTGAACATCCCTAAAACATGCATGGGTGAACTACATCCAAGATAGTTACGCAATGCACTAGGGACAAAATGATCTTTTCACATCACACCTAATCCCGTTAGTGCCTAAAATAGACCAAAGTGTCATATAAGGAATGAAAATTATTTTAGGTGTCAAATAGGGAAGGAAATTTTACTTTAGGCCAAATAGGGAAATAAAATTTAAGAAAATGCCAAATAAGGAATTCTCTCAAGATAAAACCATTGTACATGCCCGCTATCTTAGGAGTACCACATAGGATAAATAATAAGGTGGAGAAGAAAAAACTCATAAGAAAAGGTTTGTCTTCTAAGAGAAGACCAGAGATGATCACTTAGCACAATATGTCTTACCACGTTTTAAAGAATAGTTAGTTATTAAAGATAAGGTTAAGAGATGACTCATTATACATGCCCTTAGATAGCTATAAGGCTGGTCATAGTGGGGAGTAACTTATACTAGTGTGATGCATATGACACTAGTCTAAGTTATTATCTTCATAGTGCAAAGTAATATAGTAGTAGTATCATAGATGGTTTCATTTAATAGTTTGTAGACTCATCTTGCCTTAAAAAACGCTATGTTATAGTAACATATTATGTTATTACTTCTCATTAACTACTTGTCACATAAGTAATTTTTTTTTAAAGTACACTATATTACTATCTAAGTTACTTTCACTATGACTAGCCTAAAGTGTTCGGACCAATGTTTGCTGGCGTTTATAACGGTTTAACTGAGTTACAACTTACAAGTACACTCAAAAAGAAGGACCGAAGATCCAAGCACCCGCCGCCCTCCTCTGTTCCTGAATGATACTCCTACCCAGCCCGCTCGTGCGGCAATGCCTCGCCCTCCTCCACTCCAAGAACGCGATCCCCCTTGCTCCCACCACCACCGCCCAGCTCCACGCTCTCCCCCTAACGTCCGGCCACCTCATCTACAGCAGCATCCATCCCCTCTTCATGCTGCACCGCGCCAGCGGCCGCCCCTCAGACGCCCACAACCTGCTCGCGCAAATGCCCCACCCACCTCCGGTCTCCTTAACGAACTCGCTCCTCCGCTCCTATACCGGGCTTGGCCACCACAAGGAGGCCGTCGCTCTTTACTCGCGGATGCGCGGCTTCGACCACCTCACCTTCCCCTTGGCCGCCAAGGCCTGCGCCGGCCTCCGCCTCGGCCGCCACGGGCGTGCTGTGCACTGTCGCTCGCTCGCCGCCGGCTTCGGCGGCGACGCGTACGTGCAGAATGCGTTGATATCCATGTACATGAGCTGCGGTGATGTTGCCGAGGCGGAGGCGGTGTTTCGTGCGATGCAGAACCGTTCGGTCGTGTCGTGGAATGCGGTGATTGCTGGGTGCGTCAAGAACGGCTGTGCAGAAAGGGCGTTGGAGGTGTTTGGCGAGATGGTTGGTGATGGTGCCGGTGTTGACCGTGCCACGATTGTGTCTGTGCTGCCAGCTTGTGCGCGAACCAAGAATTTGAGCATTGGAAGAGCTGTGCACCGGTTGGTTGAGGAAAGAGGCTTGGGGGACTATGCCGCGGTGAAGAACGCGCTGATTGATATGTATGGGAAGTGCGGGAGATTGGAGGATGCTTGCAGGGTCTTCGATGGACATAAATATGACAAGAATGTTGTTTCTTGGACAGTGATGATTGGTGCGTACGTGCTGAATGACCGTGTGGACGAGGCCTTTAATCTTGGTTTTGATATGCTCATGACTGGTGGTGCACCATGGCCGAATGGAGTGACCATGGCGTATCTACTCTCAGCTTGTTCCAGCTTGCCGTCATGGAGGCGTGCCAAGTGCACGCACGCAATGTGCATTAGACTTGGGCTTGAATCAGACATCGTTGTTGAGACTGCACTTATTGACACTTACGCGAAGTGCCATAAGATGAAGATGATGGAGTTGACACTTGAAAATGGCTCACGGCGGACAGAAACATGGAATGCGGCTATCTCTGGTTATAGTCGCAGTGAACGGGAGAAGAAAGCTGTAGAATTATTTAAGCGGATGATTGGAGAATCGGTGCGCCCAGACTCTGCAACACTTGCAAGCATCCTCCCTGCGTATGGAGAATCCGCGGACCTGAGACAAGCAAGGAACATCCACTGTTACTTGCTGACTCTTGGGTTTCTTCGGAGCACATCGATCACAACTGGTTTAGTCGATGTGTATGCCAAGGCAGGTGATCTGGACATGGCATGGGCACTCTTCGACGGGCTACCTGAAAAGGATGTTGTTGCCTGGACCACTATCCTCGCTGGGTACGGTATGCACGGACATGCCCGAACTGCCATCCTGCTATATGAACAGATGGTGGAGTTGGCGGTGAAGCCGAACACCGTGACGTTCACCTCCCTGCTGTACGCTTGCAGCCATGCAGGCTTGATAGACGAAGGCCTTCAGCTATTTGAGGACATGCGTAGCATTCATGGCGTGGTGCCAAATGTCGAGCACTACCTGTCCCTGATCGACATGATTGGGCGTGCTGGGAGGATCAAGGAGGCCTACCGCTTCATCAAAGATATGCCATTCGAGCCAAGTACCTCGGTGTGGGGTGTTCTGCTGGGTGCTTGTGTTCTACACAAAAATGTTGAGTTTGGGGAGATTGCGGCGAAGCATCTGTTTGAGCTTGAGCCGGAGAACACCGGGAATCGTGTACTCCTTGGGAACATATATGCTGCAGCTGACAGATGGAACGATGTTCAGGATATCCGGAAAATGATGGGAAGAGAGGGTCTCATCAAAGAACCGGGATCTAGTTTGGTCGAGGCAAGGTCTGAACAATGCCGAACAGCGATGTTATAGAATGTAAGTCTTGCACTCGCGTCAGATATTATCAAAACGGTTTTTTCTTTACTGACACCATAAAAAGGAAGTGTCTTTTTTAAGAGTAAATATACACCACCCCATGTACCCTTGTTTTGATGCTGCAACGATTTCTCTGAGGGAGGGTCTGTCTATTATAGGGACGGGTGGTAGCGCGCATGTTGGGTTGGACACAAAAGTTTCTGGTTCTCCACCAAGGAGGGGCCATGCTTGGTCAAAAGCCCCTCCCTGGACGTGGTGGCATCATGCAGCAGGCCTCCCTATATTTTGCCTCCGCTCTCCTCTCTTTCAGGCCTTCAAATCTTGCCCCTGCTTGC
>NC_041390.1:470024475-470083254 GCF_002162155.2 Triticum dicoccoides
CCACGCCCCTGTTTGCTTCTCAACCCGAGAAAGGAAGGAAGGAAACAGGAGAAAGCATCAACCATGGTGAGTACAGCTCAACCTCATTCTTCCACAATGCTGTTCAAGGAACCGTTCCCTATAATGGGGTGTGTGTTAACATGTTATGGCGCCTCCTTGTTGCTAGTCGAATTCCGCGTCCGGAATGGCCGTTTCCGACCAATGCAAACTCAAGTTCCAGGAACTCAAGGCGAAGAGGAGCTTCCGCTTCATCGTGTTCAAGATCAATGAGAAGGTGCAGCAGGTGGTGGTGGACAGGGTTGGGGAAAAAAATGAGAGCTATGATGATTTCACAGCCTGCTTGCCCGCTGACGAGTGCCGCTACGCGGTGTTTGATTTTGACTTCGTCACTGACGAGAACTGCCAGAAGAGCAAGATCTTCTTCATCTCTTGGTAACACCTGCTCGGATCACAAATATTGTTTATTTATTTTATAAATGTTCATAGAGTGTTGCATTTTCATAGTATATTACAAATTTCTTATTCAATCTTATGAAAGGCAGTTGCTGGTCCAAATTTATGAATTTAGACGGGATTCAGTTTGATAAAATCACCTCTGCATGTTAGATCAATGTAGTTCGGTATTTCATTTTCTTTATCATTTGGTTTCTACAAGCCATAATTCAACACACCCTTTGCCACTTATTGAGCAAACTAGTGCATTTATTCCATTGTCCACAAAAAAGTACATATTCGTTTCATATAACACTGGTGACCTAAACCTGTAATTTTGTTAGATCAGCTTGCAAGGGAAACGGGAAGACAATTACTAGCTTATTTACCACACGGAAATTGGGAACATAAATCCAATGTAGGAAGCATGGATCTTAAGAAACTTATATTAGAATCTCAAGAATTTGGTATTAAATTTTTGAATTGAAATTTGTGTTACAGATCGTAACACCAAGGAAGACATGCCTTGATCTTTTCTACCTATACTATGGTGGGCAGTTTTCAGCGTGACTTCAAAGTAAAACTCCAGAAAAGGCCATATGCTGTTTCTTCTAACAAGCTGCTTCCTGGTTTCAGTGCTCTGGAGTCTGCAGTATCGTAAATCCTTAAGCATGATCGTGTAAATGCACGACAAAACAGAAGTGGTTCCTGCTATTTTCAGCTGAAAACTGAAGCAGCGTTTTTTTGTGCATCCTGCTGTTTCTTCCACAGGGCTCCTGACACATCAAGGGTGAGGAGCAAGATGCTGTACGCGAGCTCCAAGGACCGCTTCAAGAGGGAGCTGGACGGCATCCAGGTGGAGCTACAGGCGACCGACCCGAGCGAGATGAGCATGGACATCGTAAAGGGGCGAGCCCTCTGAAGAAGAGAAAATCCGAGAACAGCTACTTACTACGTACACCCACATCCAAACCCAGGAGCAGGAGCAGAGGAGGCCTTCATCTGCGCCGGCTCCTGTTCTTGCAGTTCCTCCCCATCCATTTTCCCTGCCATTCTTTTCCTGGAAGCGAAGTGCTGTGTTCTGTATGAGACTGTATGCCGTCTTCATTCTTGTTTTCCCCCGTGTTTGGTGCCATAGTCTCTGACTACTGCTGTAAACTAGAACATATTCGCATTTGATGCCAGGTGTGAAAGCCTAATGTGGCGTAGGTAACCGCCGATTTTCACAAAAGAAGATTTATTTTATCCCATCTGTTGTTCTTGTTTATCTACTTCCCAATACTGTGATCTGTCTATATATTTGTCAGGAACCTTTGCCGTCGCAACAAATCATATTTTCGGGTGCAAACAGACATGCCCAGATTGCAACAGATGCGCAATTGTTCCTTCAAATAGTTGTACTACATCGTTTCTGGGCAAGAGTAGATTAGATTGATTTCCCCCAAATAATTGTACATTGTTCCACAAAAGCTGGAACAGAGACGATTACTCTGCAATCTGGAAGGAACAGAGTGCATTGCAACATTTACAACATCTTCAGCTCTAGAAGTTTTCGGCGAATATGAATTGATCATCAGCTACTCCTTCCTGGGCAACTGGCGATTGCCACCTCCTTGCCGACATCAGCACCAGCGGCAGCAGAGTTTGAGGCGTCGGCGAACCAGGGAAGCTTGAGCGCGCCGGCAGCCGTCAGCTGCTTGTCTGGGTTGCATGCGAGAAGGCCCTTCATGACCTCATATCCTTCCCCGGACAGCATCTGTCCTCCGGGATCAGCTTGCGCAGCCGGCTGCGCTGCTCCAGTTTCAGCGGCGGCATCGTGGAAGCGAACGGCAGGGAGGTGAACCCCGGCCATGTTGCGTCGTTCGGCGTTCCCAGCACCCCGAAGATAGTCCAGAGATAGGCGAACTCCTCGGGGCAGTGCCACGCGCCGCAGCAGTATGTCGCCGCTGACGAGCTCCGCCATGAAGCGGCCAGCGACCACGCGTCCGTGAGCGCGTCGTAGTCCGGCTTCCCCATGAGCATCTCCGGCGTGCGGTACAGCTTCGTGCCGGCCTGCTTGCGCGGCGGCTGCTCGGTTTCCGACATGGCCAGTCCGAAGTCGCAGATCTTCAGGACTTCCCCGCCTTCCAGGACAAGGACGTTGCCGGGCTTGATGTCGCGGTGGACAATGCGGGACTCCTGCATCCCCTTGGCGCCCGTTAGGAGCTGCCGCATGAAGGCGTGCACGGTGGTCGGTGGCCTCCGGGAGCGGCGCGCCGCGTTTCTCGTGCAGGAAGCGGCTGAGGCTCTGCCCGACGAACAAATGACGAGGCCGGCTTCGCCGGTGTCGGGATCCCGCACGGTGCAGTGGAAGCCGACGACGTGAGGGTTGCCGCTGCACGCCTCGAGGAAGCGGGCCTCCCTCAGCAGTTCGCGCGGGTCGGCGGGCTCGTCGGCGCGGTCCGGCGACGAGCCGAGGAACTTGATCGCGACTGTTTGACCTGTGGCGCGGTGACGGCCCTTGTAGACGACGCTGTAGGTGCCCTCGCGGAGGTAAGAGCATCTCCACTCGTCGGCCCACAGGCGCACCCGCGGATTGTGGTTTGGCCCTTTGACCGGAGCTTTTTTTGGCCTTGGGTAATCTAGTTCTCAGCCACGCTCCCACATTTTGGCCTAAAGATGCGTATAAATTCAAACTTGACTTTTTTTGCTACCTAAAAACGCCACAAGTTCTGCGATCAACGGTTGCCACAAAGTTCGGCGATCACCATGCCACAATTCGGTGGCCGATCATACTCGAAAGTTCGGCGTTCAAAAGGAAGGACGCGTAGGCAATGCATCAAACGGCGGCGTGCTCCTCCGGCGTCGGACTGGCGGGAGTCGGCATGCTCGGACTGGTCAGCGTCGGCGCGGCTTCTGTGCTGGGCGTTGTGGAGGCATCATCACTCGGACTTGGCGGCGGTGTTGGGGTCGACGTGGGAGTTGGTGCGACCGTCGACGGCATCTGGTTCAAGATGAGGCCGCGCTCCGCCAGGTACCACGCCTTGACCTGCTCATCCATCCTCGACATGTCCGCCCCCATCAGGAATGCCAGGTCAGTGTTCCTCTTCTTCGCGGCGACGTTGGTCCGGAGTAGGTCGAGCTTGACGGCGCTGTTCGTCATCAACGCCGACCACCACGCCTTGAATTTCTCTTCCCTCTGGGCGGCGTGGTTCTTGGCGTCGGCAATGCACTGCTTGATGAACACGTGCAGGCGCTCGGGAGCCGGTGCGGCGTCCTTCGCCATCTTGGCTCGTTTGTTGCCGTCAGGGCGTCCATCCGCCGCCCCCGGCATGGGCGCGTCCGACTTGTATGTCTCCTTGGCCTTGGCGAGGGTGCGCCGGACATCCGTCCACTTCTCACACCTCTCGATCCGGGAGAACACGTGGAGGTACTTGAACTCTTGGTAGGTGCTGCTGTCCTGGCGGTACATGGCGAATATCCGAACCATCTGCGCCGAAGAACAAGTGTCGGCGACGCACACGACAAAAAGAAGCGAGAGCCGGCGTCTGTGCATACCTGACCCTCGACGTTGGCGCCGCTTACCGGGCGAGCCGCGATCTCCTCGACGATCCCATGCCATTTGTTGTAGGTCGTTTGGATGATCGCCTAATGGTTTGACATGGCCTTTGAGCCGCGCTGCATCTGGATGTGGCGAAGTAGGGGTCGGCCAACTTGCGCTCGTCGAACTCTGACTTGATGCGCTCCCAATACGTGTTGACGTTCTGGTTCGTGTTGGTGATCGGTGTCGGTGTCAAAACCGGTCGATCTCGGGTAGGGGGTCCCGAACTGTATGTCTAAGGATCAATGGTAATAGGAGACAAGGGGGACACAATGTTTACCCAGGTTCGGGCCCTCTTAATGGAGGTAAAAACCCTATGTCCTGCTTGATTGTATTTGATGAGTATAGGGTTACAAGAGCTGATCTATCTCGAGATCGTCATGGCTAAACCCTAGATGTCTAGCCTATATGAATTCTGATAGCCTCTACGGACTAACCCCTTCGGTTTATATAGATACCGGAGGGGCCTAGGGTTGTACAAAGTCGGTTTACAGAGAAAGAAAACTACGCATCCGGACTGCAAACTTGCCATCCATGCAAAGAAGAGTCCCATCCGGACACGGGGGAAGGCCTTCTACCTTGTATCTTCACGACCCATCAGTCTGATTCACAACACACGGACCGGACTCTCGAGGACCCCTTAGTCCAGGACTCCCTCAGTAGCCCCTGAACCAGTCTTCAATGATGATGTGTTCAGCTCACAGATTGCCTTCGGCATTGCAAGGCGGGTTCCTTCTCCGCATACTTCAAAGTAGTCTTCTGAGCAAGAGAACTGTATCTGGCTCTGTATAACAGTTAGAACCCTCAACCACAAGGGTACAATACTTAATCAAAATAAGGTATGTCTACTGATAACTTTTTCGGGAAATATTACGTCTGGCCTTTTTATTATTTCAAACCGTTTTTGGCCTCCCGCTTCGTGTTTTGAGGCGCAACCTCCATTGACACATCTTGTCAAAGAAGAGATCGTGTCCCCTTATTGCGGATTTCATCAATACGGGTTTGGGTAATCCAACCGTGCCATTCGCACGACCCCTTGGAAACAGGCGAGTTTTAAGGCTTCTGGGGGCGCTTGATATTCACTGCCTATATAAGCGGATAAAGATCCATCTTTTTACCCCTCGCCTTCTTCCTTCCTCAGCCTTCCCATCCTCGAGCTCCAGTGCCCAAGCTTCAATCTTTTCCACCACCCAACCTCTCCAGCCATGGCCGGATCCGGTTCGCAGGGAAAGTAGATGACTTCCTCCGTCACGGAGAAGAACGTCAGGGAACTCCGGGAAGCGGGTTACCTGGCTGCGAGTATCGCGCACATGCTCCCTACCAAAAAGCAGATCATCCCCCCTCCGGAGCCCGACGAGAGAGTGGTGTTTATCCCCCACTTCCTCCGCGGACTAGGGTTTCCTCTCCACCCTTTCGTCTGCGGCCTCATGTTCTATTATGGGCTAGATTTCCGCGATCTAGCCCCAAATTCCTTCCTCCATATTTCGGCGTTCATCGTCGTGTGCGAGGCACTCCTCTGCATCCCCCACTTTGGCCTATGGCTTAAGGTTTTCAACGTGAAGCCGAAAGTGGTCGACGGGCAACATGCGGACTGCGTCGGCGCCATGGTGAGCAAGCTCCCCAATGTCACCTGGCCCAAAGGGGCCTTCGTGGAGACCATGAAGGGATGGCAACAGGAGTGGTTCTACATCACCGAACCCCGCGGCGCCACATGGACATCCACTCCTGAGTTTAAATCTGGACCCCCAATGCGGCTCACGTCGTGGATTAACAAGGGCCTAGATTGGGCATCGTCCAATGAAGTGATCGTGCTACAAAAGCGCATAAAAATATGATAGAGAAGAACACCAGTCTCGCTGATGTGATCCAGGTGATGCTTTTCCGCCGGATCCTCCCCTGCCAGCGCCGGCCTCTCCACATGTGGGAGTTCAATCCAAAAGGTCCACGGATCCTGCAGCGATTCTTTGGCATGACGCACGAAGAGATCTGGAAGCTGCTTTTCAAGGCCCAGAAGTCATGGCCGGAGACGACCGATGAGATCGGCCTCGACTGCGCTCATCTGGCCACCCCGGTAAGTTTTCTAGTTTCCGAACATAACTTCAGTTCGTAAATCAAAGGGTATGTTGAGCCTTCCATCCTTCAAACATGGCTGGGCAAAGAAGGCGGAGCAGATCAAGTGTCTGGCTCCGCTACCCGAAGACCCAGCCATTCCCCTGCTAACGAGCATGCTAGTCCCGGCGCCATACCAGGCACCGGAGAAGAAGGCCAATAAGAAGGACAAGGAGGCCAAAGGTGGCCTCCGCCATAAAGGTACTTCGGACGCTGCGTCTGGAGATACCGAAGCTCCCTCCTCCTATGAGGGAGATGAAGACGAAGAGGAGGAGGAGGAAGAGAGAAATTCTCCCCTTAAGGGGAGGAAGAAGAAAAGGGCGGCCTCTATGGACCTAGAGGAGGAGGCGTCCAAGAGGGGAAAGATATCCCTTTCGGACGGCTTGGACTCGGATGCCGAAGCCATCCCCGAGTGGCGCCTGATATGTCTCCGTCGTATCTATAATTTTTGATTCTTCCATGCCAATATTCTACAACTTTTATCCTTTAGCAACTTTTTATACTATTTTTGGGACTAACATATTGATCTAGTGCCCAGTGCCAGTTCCTATATGTTGCATGTTTTTTGTTTCACAGAAAATTCATATCAAACGGAGTCCAAACGGGATAAAAACTGACAGAGATTTTTTTGGAATATATGTGATTTTTGGGAAGAAGAATCAACACGAGACGATGCGCAAAAGGGGGCCACGAGGCAGGGGGCGCGCCCCAGGGGGTCAGGCGCGCCCTGGGACCTCATGGACACCCCGTAAGGCAGTTGGTGCCCTTGTTTCGCCTGAAGAAAGCCAATATCCGGATAGAGATCGTGTTAAAATTTCAGCCCAATCGGAGTTACGGATCTCCGGGAATTTAAGAAATGGTGAAAAGGCAGAAAAAAACGCAGAAACAGAGAGAGACAGAGAGACATATCCAATCTCGGAGGGGCTCTCGCCCCTCCGCCGCCATGGAGGCCATGGACCAGAGGGGAAGCCCTTCTCCCATCTAGGGAGAAGGTCAAGGAAGAAGAAGAAGAAGGGGGGGGGGGCTCTCTCCCCCTCTTTCCCGGTGGCGCCGGAATGCCGCCGGGGCCATCATCGTGTGACGGCGATCTACACCAACACCTCCGTCATATTCACCAACATCTTCATCACCTTCCCCCATCTATCTACAACGTTCCACTCTCCCGCAACCCGCTGTACCCTCTACTTGAACATGGTGCTTTATGCTTCATATTATTATCCAATGATATGTTGCCATCCTATGATGTCTGAGTAGATTTTCGTTGTCCTATCGGTAATTGGTGAATTGCTATGATTGGTTTAATTTGCTTGTGGTTATGTTGCTGTCCTTTGGTGCCCATCATATGAGCGCGCGCGTGGATCACACCATAGGGTTAGTTGTATGTTGATAGGACTATGTATTGGAGGGCAAGAGTGACAGAAGCTTCAACCTAGCATAGAAATTGATGCATACGGGATTGAAGGGGGACCAATATATCTTAATGCTCTGGTTGGGTTTTACCTTAATGAATGTTAGTAGTTGCGAATGCTTGCTAATAGTTCCAATCATAAGTGCATAGAATTCCATGTGAGGGATGACATGCTAGCAGTGGCCTCTCACACATAAAACTTGCTACCGGTCTAGTAAAGTAGTCAATTGCTTAGGGACAATTTCACAAATCCTACCACCACTTTTCCACACTCGTTATACTAACTTTATTGCTTCTTTACCTAAAACAGCCCCTAGTGTTTATTTACGTGCTCTTTATATTCTTGCAAACCTATCCTGTTACACCTACAAAGTACTACTAGTTTCATACTTGTTCTAGGTAAAGCGAACATTAAGCGTGCGTAGAGTTGTATCGATGGTCGATAGAACCTGAGGGGATATTTGTTCTACCTTTAGCTCCTCGTTGGGTTCGACACTCTTACTTATCGAAAGAGGCTACAATTGATCCCCTATACTTGTGGGTTATCAAGACCTTTTTCTGGCGCCGTTGCCTGGGAGTTATAGCGTGGGGTGAATATTCTCGTGTGTGCTTGTTTGCTTTATCACTAAGTAGTTTTTATTTTGTGCTCTTGTTTTCTATCTTTAGTTATGGGTAGGAAACGCAAAATACCAAAAAAATTAGTTGTACCTACTACACCAATGGTTGAAGAACCACTCAAAATCTATCACACTCCTGAAGCTTTTTACTTGGATCGTCTTCAATCCCTATGTGCTCGTGTTGAAACCCTAACTAGCTTAGTTGAGGGCAAATCTTTAGATGAGCATGCTTGTTATGTGCGACACCGCTTATCTCAAAAAGGGAAACTTTTACTGGATCAAATTCATCGCTTGCAATGCTATGCTTGGAATTTATGTGAAATATATGATTTTACTTGTTGTTCCGAAGACCCTAAGAAACACCTTCCCTACCAATGTGAGTTTAGTGATAATGGAATCGTATCTTCGTATGCTAAGGGTGTTTATAATTACTATGATGTTCAACAAATTGAAGAATTTGTTGCTTTTAAGGGTGCTTATGAAATTGCTTCTTTGATTGGAAAGTATGATGCTACTCTTTACAAATCTGAAAATTTTGCCATACTTAAATATTGTTATGATAATTATGCTTCTAATGCCTATGTTACACCATATATTGAGGACTCCTCCGCTGTCCAAGAAGAGACTAATATTTTGCAGGAGTCTATGGAAGAAGGAATTGATGAAACTGTGGTCTCATTGGATGAAAAAGATGATGAGGAGAGCGAAGAACAAAAGGAGGAAGAGCGGATTAGCTACCCGTGCCCACCTTCTAATGAGAGTAACTCTTCAACTCATACATTGTTTAATTTCTCTTTGTGCTTACCAAAGGATGATTGCTATGATGATTGTTATGATCCCGTTGATTCGTTTGAAATATCCATTTTTGATGATGCTTGCTATGCTTGTGGCCAAGATGCCAATATGAATTATTATTATGGAGATGAACTTGCTATAGTTCCTTATGTTAAACATGAAATTGTTGCTATTGCACCCACGCATGATAGTCCTATTATCTTTTTTTTAATTCTCCCAACTACACTATATCGGAGAAGTTTGCCCTTATTAAGGATTATATTAACGGGTTGCATTTTACTACTACACATGATGATTTTGATAGATATAATATGCATGTGCTTGGTGCTCCTACTTGCAATTATTATGAGATAGGAACTACATCTCCGCCTCTCCATGTTTCCAATATGATAAAATTGCAGGAAACTGTTTATACTATGCATTGGCCTTTACTATGTGTGCATGAATTGTTCTTTTATGACATGCCGATGCATATGAAGAGAGTTAGACTTCATTGTTGCATGATCTATGTTGCTTTGTGCTCACTACTAAATCACAAATCATTTTTAATTAAAATTGGCTTTGATATACCTTGGGATCCGGGTGGATCCATTACTTGAGCACTATATGCCTAGCTTAATGGCTTTAAAGAAAGCATTGCCAGGGAGACAACCCAGAAGTTTTAAAGAGTCATTTATTTCTGTTGAGTGCTTTTATGAAGTTTAAAAATAAAAAAATAAAGAGGGGAACCCAAAACTTTTCAAAAAGGAAAGTGAAAGTGAGAGAGACATGCATTGTTGAAGTGGGGGAGCTCCTTGAACTTTGTTCATGCTCACGAAAACTTTGTGAATCTTGATTACAGAAACTTTTCAATAAAAATAATTGAGGGAGTCCTGGATTAGGGGGTCTCCGGACAACCAGACTATATCCTTTGGCCGGACTATTGGACTATGAAGATACAAGATTGAAGACTTCATCTCGTGTCCGGATGGGACTCTACTTGGCGTGGAAGGCAAGCTAGGCAATATGGATATGTATATCTCCTCCTTTGTAACCGACCTTGTGTAACCCTAGCCCTTTCTGGTGTCTATATAAATCGGAGGGTTTTATCAGTAGGACAACATACAATCATACCATAGGCTAGCTTCTAGGGTTTAGCCTCTTCGATCTCGTGGTAGATCAATTCTTGTAATACTCATATCATCAAGAATAAATCAAGCAGGACGTAGGGTTTTACCTCCATCAAGAGGGCCCGAACCTGGGTAAAACATCGTGTCCCCTGCCTCCTGTTACCATCCGCCTTAGACGCATAGTTCGGGACCCCCTACCCGAGATCCGCCGGTTTTGACACCGACATTGGTGCTTTCATTGAGAGTTCCTCTGTGTCATCGCCGTTAGGCTTGATGGCTCCTACTATCATCGATAGTGATGCAATCCAGGGTGAGACTTTTCTCCCCGGACAGATCTTTATGTTCGGCGGCTTCGCACTGCGGGCCAACTCGCTTGGCCATCTGGAGCAGATCGAAAGTTACGCCCCTGGCCACTAGGTCAGGTTTGGAAGCTTAAACTACACGGCCGATATCCGCGGAGACTTGATCTTCGACGGATTCGAGCCTCTGCCTTGTGTGTCACACGGTCACGATGAGTACGATTTAGCTCTGCCATCGGACAGTGTTCCAGAAATCACACCGGCAGCCGCTCTGACCCTTAATTCGGAGCCAGTTGCGCCTCCCATGGACGGGTGGATAGACCCCGCCAGAAAGGCCGCATCCCCAACGGCGATCGAGCCGAATATCGATCTTACCCTTCACGAGAGCCGTGTTGTTAAACTGCCGGATACTTCTCCGGCCACGGACTCCGAACCGCCTGCGCCCGTTGCTATCGAATCTGGTTGGGCGCCGATCATGGAGTTTACCTCCGTAGATATCTTTCAGCACTCGCCCTTCAGCGACATACTGAATTCATTAAAGTCTCTCTCCTTATCAGGAGAGTCCTGGCCGAACTATGTCCGGCAGGATTGGGATGCGGATGACGAAGAAATTCGCCGCCCACCCACCACCCACTTAGTAGCCACTATCGATGACTTAACCAACATGCCCGACTCCGACTCCGAAGACATCCACGTTATGGACGACGATGCAGGAGACGAACAGGAACAACTGCCCACAGGGCACTGGATGCCCACTTCATCACATGACGTATACATGGTGGACACACCAAAAGAAGACAACAACGAGGAACGGAAGGACGCAACGAAGGGTTGTCCCCTCGAGAAGCAGTCAAAGCGGCAGCGTAAGCGCCGCTCCAAATCCCGCCTCGGCAGAAACAACGATCATATAGACCCAGTGTTAGAGCAGGGTGAACCATCGCCGGACCACGGCAACACGGAGAATCAAACCGAACAACCCGACTCTGTCAAAGATAATAGTCCGGACGACATCACACCAGACAGACACCCGGAGCAACATAATGCCCGTAAAAGGCTTGTTGCCACCACGAGGAGTCTAAAGAAGCAGAAGCAAAGGCTCAAGGCTGCGCAAGACACACTCCGAATCAGATGGAGTAAAGTACTCAACACAGCAGCAAAGTACGGCGGTAATCGCCCCACCAAGAGCTACCCGAAGCGGAAGTTGCTACCTGAATTCGATGAGGAGGCCTTAGATCCCCCGCAACCAAAAATTAAAACGGCCATCTGGCCGGATAAACGACCTCACGGCCAACATAATGCGACAACCGATGCCGCACACAAGCCAGTACGCGATCCACGCGAGGGCTCACATCAAAAGTACGACACAACCAGATCCATCTACGGACCATGCAAGCGCGCTCCAGCATGCAACACAACACAACACAACACACATCCAAACAATGCGGTACACCCAAATACAGGGGTGCCGCACACCCCCTATGTTTCACCAATGAGGTGCTGGACCATGAATTTCCAGAGGGATTCAAACCCGTAAACATAGAGGCATACAACGGAACAACAGACCCTGGGGTCTGGATTGAGGACTATCCTCCATATCCATATGGCTCGAGGAGATGATCTCCACGCCATTAAGTATTTACCCCTCAAACTCAAAGGGCCAGCTCGGCACTGGCTTAAAAGCCTCCCAGAAAGCTCCATTGGAAGCTGGGAAGAGCTCGAAGACGCTTTTCGGGCAAATTTTCAAGGGACTTATGTCCGACCTCCGGACGCGGACGATTTGAGTCATATAACTCAACAGCTCGGAGAGTCAGCCCGAAAGCCTTGGAACATGTTTCTTACTAAAAAGAACCAAATAGTCGACTGTCCGTATGCCGAAGCCTTGGCAGCTTTTAAGCACAACGTCCATGACGAATGGCTTGCCAGACACCTGGGCCAAGAAAAGCCGAGAACAATGGCAGCATTAACAAGCCTCATGACACGCTTTTGCGCGGGTGAGGACAGCTGGCTAGCCAGATGCAGCACCAGCGACCCAAGTACATCCGAAGTTAGAGATGAAAATGGGAAATCACGATGCAGCAAAAAAAAGCGTCGGAATAAAGAAGACAGCCCGAAGAGAATGGCGGTAAACGCCGGATTCAGAAGCTCTCGGCCAGGTCAGCAAAAGCTGCCCTCTAAAGGCGCCAGAGATGAACTGTCCAGCCTAAACAAAATTCTGGACCAAATATGTCAGATCCATAGCACCCCTGATAAACCCGCAAATCATAACCACAGAGAATGTTGGGTCTTCAAGCAGTCCGGCAAGTTCAACACCGTAGACAAGGGGGAGGATACACCAAGCGAAGACGAGGATGAGCCTCTCAAGCAAGACACTGGGGAACAAAAGAAATTTCCACCACAAGTCAAAACAATGAACGTGTTACACGTGATCAAGGGGAGAAACAAAGCGGCACTCCCAGAGAAATATGCCCAAGGGCCTATCACCGCGGAGTCCTGCCACTAGTCGTCTCAACCGGTCACTTTCGACCATCGGGATTACTCAGCAAGTATCTGGCGTGCAGGATGGGCTGCCTTGGTATTAGACCCAATAATTGACGAATACCATTTCACACGAGTCCTGATGGACGGTGGCATCAGTCTAAACCTGATATATCAGGACACAATCCGCAAAATGGGGATAGACCCAACGAAAATTTGCCACAGCAATACTACCTTTAAAGGAGTAACGCCAGGCCCAGGGGCTCATTGCACGGGCTCCCTGCTACTAGAGGTTATATTCGGCTTCCCCGATAACTTCTGTAGCGAAAATTTAACCTTCCACATTGCTCCGTTCCAAAGTGGCTATCAAGCACTACTTGGAGCGAAGCTTTCGCTCGCTTTAATGCAATACCGCATTATGCTTCCCTCACGCTTAAGATGCTTGGTCCACGTGGCATCATTACAGCAAATGGAAATATTGAGCAATACCTGCGCGCCGAAGAGAGTGCGGTTGCCTTGGCAGCCGCACACTAGAACGACCTCACCAACTAAAGCATTCGATAGGTCGTCAAGACTACGGAGGTTAGACGAGTCCGACGTAGCTATATGTAATTCATACAGGTTTGATGGCCACACCCCTATTACAAATACAAGGGGCTCAACGCGCGCAGACAAGTGGCAATTTTTACTCATCTTGAATTGTACATGGTTTCTTTAAACCTACCTTTTTGCACGACAACTTTTCACCTAAGTTTCTCTCTTTTACAGATGACCATCGTGCTACACCCATCCAGGATACGACACAACGGAGACACATGCGCAGACGTACAACAGGGACCCATTCGAAGGATACTTTTTAGATTAAGACCCTGCGTAAACCTTTCTTACTGTCTCTTGTTGATACACATCCCTCGGATTCTCAGTACTATTGAGAAGGATGCTGGCGTCTTGGCATGTGGCCATGTCAGAATAATGCACGTACCTGGACACCAGGGGCTTCTTACAAAGGGCACTGTTTAGGCTCGGTTTATACCATAAAGACCGAATACCTTAGGGAGTGTTCGGCATCGTGAGTTTGGCCTTATATGCATCAGCTCCGAATCATGTCTTTGGTCAAATGTTGGGTTTGCCCGACTCCTGTGTTTTGCTGCCTTACGTTCCGCTCTATCGGCTAAGGCGGCACCAGGAGAACTACTGCGATTGTGCCCCGGGTCATCCGGACGAGCACCTCAGTAGAGAAAGCCGAAAACTGACTGTCATGATATAGCGTGAGACTGGTCAACCACTCGATGACCTATCGGAATGTTAGAATTCCTCCGCCTTAACGAAGGGCCGTTTCCTGGCCAGGCATGTCCGCACCCCGAATTCGGGAGAGTGCGGAGCCACCAGGGGCTATATAGTAGCCCCACCGTCAAACTCCTATGGCTAAGTGAAAGTGTTAAAGCATTATAGTCCGGTTGCCTCATTCGCTGCGCTATCACCTCCTTAATAGGACCAAGCCGTTGGATTAAGTGTGAACACGCGTCTTCTGCGAACACCTCCGCATTATATGCGTGGGGGTTAAAGCCAACGACTGCAATCTTTCAGGTTATATACATATATACATAAACAGCCACACAGGAGGCATCATATTACTTCCAGGCAAAAGTATAAATATAGCCTTAATAAATTTCATAAAAACATTGTGTTTACAACGGGAATACATGTCACTCAAACATAATATTCTTCGAGCACTGGGCCTCTATCAAACGAGCACCCTCGAGAACTTCTTCGAAATAATGCTCGGCAGCCACTCGGCCTATGGCCGAACCCTGCGCCGCAACAGTGGTAGCATCCATCTCCGCCCAGTATGCTTTGACACGGGCAAGGGCCATCCGCGAGCCTTCTATACACGCCGACCTCTTCATCACATTGATGCGCGGCACCGCTCCAAGGAACTGCTGCACTAAGCTGAAATAGCTGTTCGGCTTCGGTTTTTCCGGCCAAAGATGATCTACGACGGACCTCATGGCGAGTCCGGACAACCTATTGAGTTCGGCCCATTCGGCTAGCTGATCATTCAATGGAAGCGAACGCTCTAGAACGTTAAACTGGGACCAGAACAGCTTGTCCACTTCACGATCTGTTTGATCTCGGAAGTATTCGGCCACATCGACAGCGCTCGCCGCCAAGTCCATATACGCGTCTGCCGAACTCCACAGCCGATCCAGAGGGGCATACCGCGGATCTTCAAACTTCCTCCTCAGCATAAAGGGCTTCCCAGCCGCAATATCCCTGGCTTCACGCAGCTCCTCCTTCTTCGCTCTCATAGCAGAGCGGGTGTCTTTGGTCGCCATCGTGGCCTTTTCAAGGTCCGTCGCCTTCACTCGGTTTTCTTCTTCAAGGAACTGGCAACAGTCGGTAGTGTCTTTTAACTTTACAGCCATCTTGGCCATTTTCTCTTTGCTCTCACAATGCGCGGCCTTCTCGGCTCTCAACTCTTCGGCCGCCTTCAAAGCAGCCGCATTACTACTCCTTGCTTGTTCTTTGGCTCGGGCAAGTTCCGCCCGAAGGGTCTCCATGGTGGCAGCTCCATCTGCAGTCACAACATATTAAAGATACTGGCACCATGCTGCTCTTACTATGTGACATTCACCAGAAAACATTACTTACCCTGTGCCTCGTCAAGCTGCTTGTTAACAAGCTCGATGTCGGCATCTGCCGCATCCAGTTGCCGCTTTAGTTCGGCAAACTCATTAGTCCGGCTAGCCACCGGAGCTTCCACCACCTGCACATAAAGGCGGTTTGGTTATTACCTGGGACTATGATCCTCTGTTCACCGCCGTTCTCGACGACAACCAGAGTCTTAGGGGCTACTATCTACACAGGGCACACCTAAAAATGTGCGGTACTATCAAAAGTATATCATTTCACGTACCTCAAAGCCCGTCAGTAGACTCATAAAAGCTTCATGCAATCCACTTTCGGCGGACGAAATCCTTTCCATCACCGTACCCATCAACGTATGGTGTTCTTCTGAGATGGCCGCTCGCTCCAACAGCTCCCTCAGTACGTCCGACCGCATACCAGACGATGCCGAACTCTTTTGTTTGCTCTATTCGAGAGCCGGACGCTGGGCACTTTGGGTGACTATAGGATTATCTTCTGGCCTCACCGGATATGGAGAGTCCCTCCATGACGACACTTCAAGGTCGCCCGCTTCTTGAGCGGGGGAGTCCAAGGGAGGCGTTTCGCTCTCCATCATCTCCGGAAAAAGATCCCCCGAAGACGAGCTCTGCTGAGAAGGGCTAAGATCCGAACTGCAAGATAAATGCTTCGGTTATTTTCCTCAGAGGTAAGGCAGTATATCTTCACCAATAAAGTACTTTTTGATTACTTACAACTCGTTAGAGGGCAGATCCCCACGCGTACTTTGTGCGGCAAGAGCACCCTCCAAGGCAGGACCCTCTGGTGGAGATTTCTTCTCCCGTTTGGAAACCTTGGTTTCCGGATCTTCAGAGGTAGTCCTCTTCCTTCCCCGGGGTGAGAGAATGTAAAATTCCTCCCCTTGGTTATCCTCCCTCACGGAGGCGCCCGTTCCCTCGGTTGGAATAGGTAGCGGTGGAGGCCCGCTTTCGCCCTCTTTATTTCCCCCTTTATCTTCCTTTGAGGGCTCCGGGCAAGGCGCTAGCTCGAGCATCTTTTCCAGTACCGGATTTTCCAAACCCTCAGGAAGGGGGGCCGAACACCGAATCATCTTCGCCTTTGTTAGCCAGTCTTGGTCAAAGAGCAATTCCTCAGAATGATGTCATGATAAATGTGTTGGAAATATGCCCTAGAGGCAATAATAAAATGGTTATTATTATATTTCTTTGTTCATGATAATTGTCTATTGTTCATGCTATAATTGTGTTATCCGGAAATCGTAATACATGTGTGAATACATAGACCACAACACGTTCCTAGTGAGCCTCTAGTTGACTAGCTCGTTGATCAAAAGATAGTCATGGTTTCCTGATTATGGACATTGGATGTCATTGATAACGGGATCACATCATTAGGAGAATGATGTGATGGACAAGACCCAATCCTAAGCATAGCTCAAAGATCGTGTAGTTCATTTGCTGTAGCTTTTCTGAATGTCAAGTATCATTTCCTTAGACCATGAGATTGTGCAACTCCCAGATACCGTATGAGTGCCTTGGGTGTGCCAAACGTCACAACGTAACTGGGTGACTATAAAGGTATATTACAGGTATCTCTGAAAGTGTCTGTTGGGTTGGCACGAATCGAGACTGGGATTTGTCACTCCGTATGACGGAGAGGTATCTCTGGGCCCACTCGGTAATGCATCATCATAATGAGCTCAATGTGACCAAGTGGTTGATCACGAGATCATGCATTACGGTACGAGTAAAGTGACTTGCCGGTAACGAGATTGAACGAGGTATTGGGATACCGACGATCGAGTCTCGGGCAAGTAACGTACCGATTGACAAAGGGAATTGTATACGGATTGATTGAATCCTCGACATCGTGGTTCATCCGATGAGATCATCGTGGAGCATGTGGGAGCCAACATGGGTATCCAGATCCCGCTATTGGTTATTGACCGGAGAGGCATCTCGGTCATGTCTGCATGTCTCCCGAACCCGTAGGGTCTACACACATCAGGTTCGGTGACACTAGGGTTGTTGAGATATTAGCATATGGTAACCCGAAAGTTGTTCGGAGTCCCAGATGAGATCCCGGACATCACGAGGAGTTCCGGAATGGTCCGGAGGTGAAGATTTATATATAGGAAGTAAAGTTTCGGCCATCGGGAAGGTTTCGGGGTAATCGGTATTGTACCAGGACCACCGGAAGGGTCCCGGGGGTCCACTGGGTGGGGCCACCTATCCCGGAAGGGCCCCATGGGCTGAAGTGGGAGGGGAACCAGCCCCTAGTGGGCTGGTGCGCCCCCCTTGGGCCTCCCCCTACACCTAGGGTTGGAAACCCTAGGGGTGGGGGGAGCCACCCTTGCCTTGGGGGGTAAGGCACCCCCTTGGCCGCCCCCCTAGGAGATTGGATCTCCTAGGGCCGCCCCCCCCTAGGCACCCTATATATAGTGGGGGGAGGGAGGGCAGCCGCACCCAAGCCCCTGGCCTCTCCCTCTCCCTCCTGTGACACTCCTCCGTCTCCCTGCGCTTGGCGAAGCCCTGCCGAGATCACCGTTGCTTCCACCACCACGCCGTCGTGCTGCTGGATCTTCATCAACCTCTCCTTCCCCCTTGTTGGATAAACTTGGAGGAGACGTCTTCCCAACCGTACGTGTGTTGAACGCGGAGGTGCTGTCCGTTCGGCACTTGGTCATCGGTGATTTGGATCACGACGAGTACGACTCCATCAACCCCGTTCTCTTGAATGCTTTCGCGCGCGATCTACAAGGGTATGTAGATGCACTCCTCTCTTCCTCGTTGCTAGATGACTCCATAGATTGATCTTGGTGATGCGTAGAAAATTTTAAAATTCCACTATGTTCCCCAACAGTGGCATCATGAGCTAGGTCTATGCGTAGTTACTATGCATGAGTAGAACACAAAGCAGTTGTGGGCGTCGATATTGTCAATTTGCTTGCCGCTACTAGTCTTATCTTGATTCGGCGGCATCGTGGGATGAAGCGGCCTGGACCAACCTTACACGTACGCTTACGTGAGACCGGTTCCACCGACTGACATGCACTAGTTGCATAAGGTGGCTGGCGGGTGTCTGTCTCTCCCACTTTAGTCGGATCGGATTCGATGAACAGGGTCCTTATGAAGGGTAAATATAAATTGGCTATTCACGTTGTGGTTTTGGCGTAGGTAAGAAACGTTCTTTCTAGAAACCTATAGCAGCCACGTAAAAACTTGCAACAACAATTAGAGGACGTCTAACTTGTTTTTGCAGCAAGTGTTTTGTGATGTGATATGGCCAAAGGATGTGATGAATGATATATGTGATGTATGAGATGATCATGTTCTTGTAATAGGAATCACGACTTGCATGTCGATGAGTATGACAACCAGCAGGAGCCATAGGAGTTGTCTTTATTCATTTATGACCTGCATGTCAACATAAACGTCATGTAATTACTTTACTTTATTGCTAAAGCGTTAGCCATAGTAGTAGAAGTAATAGATGACGAGACAACTTCAAGAAGACACGATGATGGAGATCATGATGATGGAGATCATGGTGTCATGCCGGTGACAATGATGATCATGGAGCCCCGAAGATGGAGATCAAAAGGAGCAAATGATATTGGCCATATCATGTCACTATTTGATTGCATGTGATGTTTATCATGTTTTACATCTTATTTGCTTAGAACGACGGTAGCTTAAATAAGATGATCCCTCGTAATAATTTCAAGGAAGTGTTCCCCCTAACTGTGCACCGTTGCGAAGGTTCGTTGTTTCGAAGCACCACGTGATGATCGGGTGTGATAGATTCTAATGTTCGAATACAACGGGTGTAAGCCAGATTTACACACGCAATACACTTAGGTTGACTTGATGAGCCTAGCATGTACAGACATGGCCTCGGAACACAGAAGACCGAAAGGTCGAGCATGAGTCGTATAGAAGATACGATCAACATGAATATGTTCACCGATGTTGGCTAGTCCGTCTCACGTGATGATCGGACACGGCCTAGTTAACTCGGATCATGTTTCACTTAGATGACTGGAGGGATGTCTATCTGAGTGGGAGTTCATTGAATAATTTGATTAGATGAACATAATTATCATGAACTTAGTCTAAAATCTTTACAATATGTCTTGTAGATCAAATGGCCCACGTTGTCCTCAACTTCAACGCGTTCCTAGAGAAAACCAAGCTGAAAGACGATGGCAGGAACTATACGGACTGGGTCCGGAACCTGAGGATCATCCTCATAGCTGCCAAGAAAGATTACGTCCTAGAAGCACCGCTAGGTGACGCACCTGTCCCATAGAACCAAGACGTTATGAACGCTTGGCAGTCACGTGCTGATGATTACTCCCTCGTTCAGTGCGACATGCTTTACAGCTTAGAACCGGGGCTCCAAAAGTGTTTTGAGAGACACGGAGCATATGAGATGTTCGAAGAGATGAAAATGGTTTTTCAAGATCATGCCCGGGTCGAGAGATATGAAGTCTCTGACAAGTTCTTCAGCTGTAAGATGGAGGAAAATAGTTCTGCCAGTGAGCACATACTCAGAATGTCTGGGTTGCATAACCGCTTGACTCAGCTAGGAGTTAATCTCCCGGATGACGCGGTCATTGACAGAATCCTTCAGTTGCTTCCACCGAGCTACAAGAGCTTTGTGATGAACTTCAATATGCAGGGGATGGAAAAGACCATTCCTGAGGTGCATTCAATCCTGAAATCAGCAAAGGTGGAAATCAAAAAGGAACATCAAGTGTTGATGGTGAATAAAACCACTAAGTTCAAGAAAGGCAAGGGTAAGAAGAACTTCAAGAAGGACGGCAAGGGAGTTGCCGCGCCCAGTAAGCAAGTTGCCGGGAAGAAGCCAAAGAATGGACCCAAGCCCGAGACTGAGTGTTTTTATTGCAAGGGAAGTGGTCACTGGAAGCGGAACTGCCCCAAATACTTAGCGGACAAGAAGGCCGGCAACACTAAAGGTATATGTGATATACATGTAATTGATGTGTACCTTGCCAGTACTCGTAGTAGCTCCTGGGTATTTGATACCAGTGCGGTTGCTCACATTTGTAGCTCAAAGCAGGAGCTGCGGAATAAGCGGAGACTGGCGAAGGACGAGGTGACGATGCGCGTCAGGAATGGTTCCAAGGTCGATCTGATCGCCGTCGGCGCGCTACCTCTACATTTACCTACGGGATTAGTTTTAAACCTTAATAATTGTTATTTAGTGCCAGCTTTGATCATGAACATTGTATCAGGATCTCGTTTAATTCGAGATGGCTACTCATTTAAATCCGAGAATAATGGTTGTTCTATTTATATGAGAGATATGTTTTATGGTCATGCTCCTATGGTGAATGGTTTATTCTTAATGAATCTCGAGCGTAATGCTACACATATTCATAGTGTGAATACCAAAAGATGTAAGGTTGATAATGATAGTCCCACATACTTGTGGCACTGCCGCCTTGGTCACATAGGTGTCAAACGCATGAAGAAGCTCCATGCAGATGGACTTTTAGAGTCTCTTTATTACGAATCATTTGACACGTGCGAACCATGCCTCATGGGTAAAATGACCAAGACTCCATTCTCAGGAACAATGGAGCGAGCAACCAACTTACTGGAAATCATACATACTGATGTGTGCGGTCCAATGAGTGTTGAGGCTCGCGGTGGCTATCGTTATGTTCTCACCCTCACTGATGACTTGAGTAGATATGGGTATGTCTACTTAATAAAACACAAGTCTGAGACCTTTGAAAAGTTCAAGGAATTTCAGAGTGAGGTTGAGAATCAATGTGACAAGAAAATCAAGTTCTTGTGATCAGATGGTGGGGGAGAATACTTGAGTCACGAATTTGGCACACACTTAAGAAAATGTGGATTAGTTTCACAACTCACGCCGCCTGGAACACCTCAGTGTAATGGTGTGTCCGAATGTCGTAATCGCACTCTATTGGATATGGTGCGATCTATGATGTCTCTTACCGATTTACCGCTGTCATTTTGGGGCTATGCTTTAGAGACTGCGGCATTCACTTTAAATAGGGCTCCATCGAAATCCGTTGAGACGACACCGTATGAATTATGGTTTGGGAAGAAACCTAAGCTGTCGTTTCTAAAAGTTTGGGGATGCGATGCTTATGTCAAGAAACTTCAACCTGAAAAGCTCGAACCCAAGTCGGAAAAATGCGTCTTCATTGGATACCCTAAAGAAACTGTTGGGTATACCTTCTACCTCAGATCCGAAGGCAAGATCTTTGTTGCCAAGAATGGGTCCTTTCTAGAGAAAGAGTTTCTCTCGAAAGAAATAAGTGGGAGGAAAGTAGAACTTGATGAAGTATTACCTCTTGAACCGGTAAGTGGCGCAACTCAAGAAAATGTTCCTGAGGTGCCTGCACCGACTAGAGAGGAAGTTAATGATGATGATCATGAAACTTCAGATCAAGTTACTACAGAACTTCGAAGGTCCACGAGGACATGTTCCGCACCAGAGTGGTACGGCAACCCTGTCTTGGAAATCATGTTGTTAGACGACGGTGAACCTTCGAACTATGAAGAAGCGATGGCGGGCCCGGATTCCGACAAATGGCTGGAAGCCATGAAATCCGAGATAGGATCCATGTATGAAAACGAAGTGTGGACTTTGACTGACTTGCCCGATGATCGGCGAGCCATAGAAAATAAATGGATCTTTAAGAAGAAGACAGACGCGGATGGTAATGTGACCATCTATAAAGCTCGGCTTGTCGCTAAGGGTTATCGACAAGTTCAAGGGGTTGAGTACGATGAGACTTTCTCACCCGTAGCGAAGCTAAAGTCCGTCTGAATCATGTTAGCAATTGCCGCATTCTATGATTATGAGATATGGCAAATGGACGTCAAAACGGCATTCCTTAATGGTTTCCTTAAGGAATAATTGTATATGATGCAGCCGGAAGGTTTTGTCGATCCTAAGAATGCTGACAAGGTGTGCAAGCTCCAACGCTCGATTTATGGGCTGGTGCAAGCATCTCGAAGTTGGAACATTCATTTTGATGAGATGATCAAAGCGTTTGGGTTTACGCAGACTTATGGAGAAGCCTGCATTTACAAGAAAGTGAGTGGGAGCTCTTTAGCATTTCTCATATTGTATGTGGATGACATACTGTTGATGGGAAATGATATAGAATTCTTGGAAAGCATAAATGCCTACTTGAACAAGTGTTTTTCAATGAAGGACCTTGGAGAAGCTGCTTATATATTAGGCATCAAGATCTATAGAGATAGATCGAGACGCCTCATTGGTCTTTCACAAAGTACGTACCTTGACAAGATATTGAAGAAGTTCAAAATGGATCAGTCAAAGAAGGGGTTCTTGCCTGTATTGCAAGGTATGAGATTGAGCACGGCTCAATGCCCGACCACGGCAGAAGATAGAGAAAAGATGAGTGTCGTCCCCTATGCCTCAGCCATAGGGTCTATCATGTATGCTATGTTGTGTACCAGACCTGATGTAAACCTTGCCGTAAGTTTGGTAGGAAGGTACCAAAGTAATCCCGGCATGGAACACTGGACAGCGGTCAAGAATATCCTGAAGTACCTGAAAAGGACTAAGGACATGTTTCTCGTGTATGGAGGTGACGAAGAGCTCGTTGTAAAGGGTTATGTCGATGCTAGCTTCGACACAGATCTGGATGACTCTAAGTCACAAACCGGATACGTGTATATTTTGAATGGTGGGGCAGTAAGCTGGTGCAGTTGCAAGCAAAGCGTTGTGGCGGGATCTACATGTGAAGCGGAGTACATGGCAGCCTCAGAGGCAGCACAAGAAGAAGTCTGGGTGAAGGAGTTCATTACCGACCTAGGAGTCATACCCAATGCGTCGGGCCCGATGACTCTCTTCTGTGACAACACTGGAGCTATTGCCCTTGCCAAGGAGCCCAGGTTTCACAGGAAGACCAGGCATATCAAGCGTCACTTCAACTCCATTCGTGAAAGTGTTCAAAATGGAGACATAGAGATTTGTAAAGTACATACGGACCTGAATATGGCAGATCCGTTGACTAAACCTCTCCCTAGAGCAAAACATGATCAACACCAGAACTACATGGGTGTTCGATTCATCACAATGTAACTAGAATATTGACTCTAGTGCAAGTGGGAGACTGTTGGAAATATGCCCTAGAGGCAATAATAAAATGGTTATTATTATATTTCTTTGTTCATGATAATTGTCTATTGTTCATGCTATAATTGTGTTATCCGGAAATCGTAATACATGTGTGAATATAGACCACAACACGTCCCTAGTGAGCCTCTAGTTGACTAGCTCGTTGATCAAAAGATAGTCATGGTTTCCTGACTATGGACATTGGATGTCATTGATAACGAGATCACATCATTAGGAGAATGATGTGATGGACAAGACCCAATCCTAAGCATAGCTCAAAGATCGTGTAGTTCGTTTGCTGTAGCTTTTCCGAATGTCAAGTATCATTTCCTTAAACCATGAGATTGTGCAACTCCTGGATACCGTAGGAGTGCCTTGGGTGTGCCAAACGTCACAACGTAACTGGGTGACCATAAATGTACATTACAGGTATCTCCGAAAGTGTCTGTTGTATTGGCACGAATCGAGACTGGGATTTGTCACTCCGTATGACAGAGAGGTATCTCTGGGCCCACTCGGTAATGCATCATCATAATGAGCTCAATGTGACCAAGTGGTTGATCATGGGATCATGCATTACGGTACGAGTAAAGTGACTTGCCGGTAACGAGATTGAACGAGGTATTGGGATACCGACGACCGAGTGTCGGGCAAGTAACGTACCGATTGACAAAGGGAATTGTATACGGATTGATTGAATCCTCGACATCGTGGTTCATCTGATGACATCATCGTGGAGCATGTGGGAGCCAACATGGGTATCCAGATCCCTCTGTTGGTTATTGACCGGAGAGGCGTCTTGGTCATGTCTGCATGTCTCCCGAACCTGTAGGTTCTACACACTTAAGGTTCGGTGACGCTAGGGTTGTTGAGATATTAGCATACGGTAACCCGGAAGTTGTTCGGAGTCCCGGATGAGATCCCGGACGTCACGAGGAGTTCCGGAATGGTCCGGAGGTGAAGATTTATATATAGGAAGTCAAGTTTCGGCCATCGGGAAGGTTTCGGGGTAATCGGTATTGTACCGGGACCACCGGAAGGGTCCCGGGGGTCCACCGGGTGGGGCCACCTATCCCGGAAGGGCCCCATGGGCTGAAGTGGGAGGGGAACCAGACCCTAGTGGGCTGGTGCGCCCCCCTTGGGCCTCCCCCTGGGCCTAGGGTTGGAAACCCTAGGGGTGGGGGCGCCACCCTTGCCTTGGGGGGCAAGGCACCCCCTTGGCTGCCACCCCCCTAGGAGATTGGATCTCCTAGGGCCGGCGCCCCCCTAGGCACCCTATATATAGTGGGGGGGAGGGAGGGCAGCCGCACCCAAGCCCCTGGCCTCTCCCTCTCCCTCCCGTGACACTCCTCCGTCTCCCTGCGCTTGGCGAAGCCCTGCCGAGATCACCGTTGCTTCCACCACCACGCCATCGTGCTGCTGGATCTTCATCAACCTCTCCTTCCCCCTTGCTGGATCAAGTTGGAGGAGACGTCTTCCCAACCATACGTGTGTTGAACGCGGAGGTGTTGTCCGTTCGGCACTTGGTCATCGGTGATTTGGATCACGACGAGTATGACTCCATCAACCCCGTTCTCTTGAATGCTTCCGCGCGCGATCTACAAGGGTATGTAGATGCACTCCTCTCTTCCTCATTGCTAGATGACTCCATAGATTGATCTTGGTGATGCGTAGAAAATTTTAAAATTCCACTACGTTCCCCAACAAAATGAACGACGGTATGTTCGGCTAGAGGATTACTTACTTAGTCGGCGGTACGGTTGCTGCTCAGGCCCACGTCCTCGGTAGTGTCCGGACACTCTATTTGGGGTCCGAAGAATGATTTATACATCTCCTCGTGCGTCAAGACAAGGAAATTCTGAATAGTGCACGGTCCTTCTGGGTTGAACTCCCACATGCGGAGGGACCGGCGTTTGCATGGCTGGATTCGTCGAACCAGCATGACTTGCACCACCATAACCAGACTGAAATCTCCTTCGGAGAGATCTTGAATGTGGCTCTACAGTATAGGCACGTCCTTGGCTGGACCCCAGCTCAGCCCTCTGCTAATCCATGACATCAATTGTGGTGGAGGGCCCGAGCGGAAAGCAGGGGCAGCCGCCCACTTGGCACTTCTGGGAGCTATGATGTAAAACCACTCCCATTGCCATAATTCGGACACCTCTGGAATGGAACCCTTTGGCCATGGAGCTCCAGCGATCTTGCTTATTAATGCGCCTCCGCACGCTACATGCTGCCTGTCGACCATCTTCGGCTTCACGTCAAAGGTCTTGAGCCATAGGCCGAAGTGAGGGGTAATGCGGAGGAAGGCCTCACATACGACAATAAATGCCAAGATGTGGAGAAAGGAGTCCGGGGCTAGATCGTGGAAATCTAGCCCGTAATAGAAGATCAAACCCCCAACGAAGGGATCCAGAGTGAGGCCTAGACCTCGGAGGAAGTGGGAGACGAACACGATGCTCTCGTCGGGTTCGGGAGTAGGGATGACCTGCCCTCGGGTGGGCTTCCTATGCGAAATCTCGGCGGTCAGGTATCTGGCCTCCCTCAACTTCTTGATATCCTCTTCCATAATGGAGGAGGGCATCCACCGGCCTTGAAGGCTAGATCCGGACATGATTGAAGGTCCGAAGCACCTGACCTGGGCTTTGGGTGTTAGAACTTGAGGCGGGGGAAGGATTCGATTGAGCACGAGAGGGAAAAAATTAAAAGCCTTGTCCCTTTATAAAGAGGGTGAATATCAAGTGTCCTCTCCGTAGCCGTTTGGGACTTGCCTATAATCTAGGAGTCCTAGACACGGTTGAGTTACCCACGACCGTATTGATGAGAATCCCATACTTAGGGGAACACGATCTCTGCTTTGACAAGACGTGTCAAGAAACCGCTTCACGTTATGTGTGGAGCTGGTTAAAGAAAAACGGTTCAAATAATCACCGAGCCATGGCATGATGTCATGTTGCCAAAACGTGTCAGCAGATTAAGATTTGTGGAAATATTATTCTCTCTACGGTGGTATGTGGAACTTATTTTGCAGGGTCGGACACTATCATTGTATTCAAATTCTTCTGTGATGTGTTCGGAGGAGGAACCCGCCTTGCAATGCCGAAGACAACACTGCGCGCCGGACTCATCATCATTGAAGCCTGCTTCAGGGGCTACTAAGGGAGTCCTGGATTAGGGGGTCTCCGGACAGCCGGACTATATCCTTTGGCTGGACTGTTGGACTATGAAGATACAAGATTGAAGACTTCGTCTCGTGTCCGGATGGGACTCTACTTGGCGTGGAAGGCAAGCTAGGCAATACGGATATGTATATCTCCTCCTTTGTAACCGACCTTGTGTAACCCTAGCCCTTTCTGGTGTCTATATAAACCGGGGGGTTTTAGTCCGTAGGACAACATACAATCATACCATAGGCTAGCTTCTAGGGTTTAGCCTCTTAGATCTCGTGGTAGATCAACTCTTGTAATACTCATATCATCAAGAATAAATCAGGCAGGACGTAGGGTTTTACCTCCATCAAGAGGGCCCGAACCTGGGTAAAACATCGTGTCCCCTGCCTCCTGTTACCATCCGCCTTAGAGGCACAGTTCGGGACCCCCTACCCGAGATCCGCCGGTTTTGACACCGACAATAATTATCCCCTTGTACAATTCCATTGTATTATAAAAATAATGTGCCAAGATTTGCCTTTAGGATGTTTACATTGCTTGTTGGTTTGTGCGGTGCAAAATAGAATCTTTGGCTGTAGTGCGCGATTTTACATTTTTACTAGAACGTCAAACGGTTCTGAAACTTTTTGCACTGTCTTTATATAAAAAAATTATTTTTTCTAATTATTTCAGAATTTTGGAGCACCAGAGGTATGGTGAATGTTCATATTATTAAAGACTGTCCTGTTTAAGACAGATTCTGTTTCTGAAGCATAGTTTGCTTGTTTTGATGAAACTATCGATTCTATCAATGGATTAAGCCATGGAAAAGTTATATTACAGTAGCTAAAATGAAAAAATAAAATATGAATTGGTTTCAAGAGTACTAAGAGTAGTGATTTGCATTATTATACTAACGGATCTTACCGAGTTTTCTGTTGAGTTTTGTGTGGATGAAGTGTTCGAAGATCGAGGAGGTCTTGATGTGAGTAGAAGGAGGAGAGGCAATATCTCAAGCTTGGGTATGCCCAAGGCACCCCAAGTAAATATTCAAGGAGACTCAAGGGTCTAAGCTTGGGGATGCCCTGGAAGGCATCCCATCTTTCTTCAACAAGTATCGGTATGTTTTCGGATTGGTTTCGGTCATGTGATATGTGCAAATCTTGGAGCATCCTTTGCATTTAGTTTTCATTTTTCTTTTATGCACCATGCTAGGATGAGATTACCATGGTTTATTTATAGAATGCTCATTGCACTTCACTTATATCTTTTGAGTATGGCTTTATAGAATGCTTCATATGCTTCATTTATATCATTTGAAGTTTGAATTGCCTGTTTCTCTTCACATAGAAAACCGCCATTTGTAGAATGCTCTTTTTGCTTCACTTATATTTGTTAGAGCGTGGGCATAGCTTTTGTAGAAAGAATTAAACTCTCTTGCTTCACTTATATCTATTCAGAGAGTTGACAGGAATTGATCATTCACATGGTTAGTCATAAAATCCTACATAAAACTTGTAGATCACTGAATATGATATGTTTGATTCCTTGCAATAGTTTTGCGATATAAAGATGGTGATATTAGAGTCATGCTAGTGGGTAGTTGTGGATTGTAGAAATACTTGTGTTGAAGTTTGTGATTCCCGTAGCATGCACGTATGGTGAACAGTTATGTAATGAAGTTGGAGCATGAGGTATTTATTGATTGTCTTCCTTATGAGTGGCGGTCGGGGACGAGTGATGGTCTTTTCCTACCAATCTATCCCCCTAGGAGCATGCTCGTAGTACTTTGTTTCGATGACTAATAGATTTTTGCAATAAGTATGTGAGTTCTTTATGACTAATGTTGAGTCCATGGATTATACGCACTCTCACCCTTCCATCATTGCTAGCCTCTTCGGTACCGTGCATTGCCCTTTCTCACCTAGAGAGTTGGTGCAAACTTCGCCGGTGCATCCAAACCCCGTGATATGATACACTCTATCACACATAAGCCTCCTTATATCTTCCTCAAAACAGCCACCATACCTACCTACCATGGCATTTCCTTAGCCATTCCGAGATATATTGCCATGCAACTTCCATCATCTTCATATACATGACTTGAGCATCATTGTCATATTGCTTTGCATGATCGTAAGATAGCTAGCATGATGTAACACCCCGAGACCGTTGCGCCAGGTGTCTTCCAGTTATTCGCTGTTGTTGCCTTGGCATTTGTTTGCGTATTGCATTTTTTGCCATGTCATCATTCGCATTGCATCATCATGTTTTTAAAACTTGCATCCGCCCTGGTCTCCTTGTTCTTTCCGTTGTCCGTTCTGAGCCCCGACACACTTGCACGCGCCCACGACATGTCCAAAATAGTTTTTTATAAGTGACAGGAAAATGTTCTCGGAATGGGATGAGATTTGGCGTGCGGTCTTGTTTTGTTGTAGGTAGACCGTCTGCCAAGTTTCATCACATTCGGAGTCCGTTTGTCGCCCCAACGGATAACTATAGCGGCAGTATAGCCGGTCTTTTCGTCGGACATTTTTGGTCTCCGGAAACCGTGCCGGGCTGCATCTCTCCCCTCTTCTCTTAGACCAATCTGCTCTCCACATTCCACCGAGGACCAGCCTACCCCTCTCTGCGCTGCGCATAGACCTCTCGTGCACGTCCAAAACTTCCCCGGACCAAACCCGGGCAGTCGTCACCGTTGGATTCGGATCATCCCCAAACATCTACATTACATCACCGTTTTCTTATTTGGACTCCCTGCCTATTTTTTCTCTCTCGACCGTCCAATGTAGATTAGACGGACCGGATCAGCCCCTATCCAAAAAACCTATTGCTATACATAGTCCAACCCTAGACCAATCCCTAAAACCTAGGCTTCTTGTCCCACCGCGCCGCCACCCGCTCAATCCCCATCGGGATCACCAGCAGCCAACCACCATCCACCCCATCGATCCATCTCCAGTCAACGACCGCCGACGCTAAAATCCCGCTGGAGCCCGAGCTCCACTTCCTCGCCCACCATCCCCGCCTCCTAGATCCTCACGTCCCCGGCGCCCTAGCTCGACCTCGCTGGAGCCGCCGACTAACGAGGATGACCCCGCGCCCCTGTCTTCCTTCTTCCCATGCTCCTGTTCCTCCTTCCCTCACATGCCTCTCTCTGACTTGCCACAACAGGGAACAGTCGCCGGTGCCCTGCATCCTGTCACGCGTCCGCCGTGGCCGTGGAGCACATCGACGTCGTCCTCGCCTCCCTGCAGGAACCGAACATCGCCGCCGCCCATGGAACTCCTTCGCCATGGACGCCAGGTCCCAAGGTCCCCGCACCCGTCCTCACAGTCTCCTGCAGCCTCCTGCTGTCGCGATCCCGTTTGCCTCTTCGAGCCGAAGCTCGCCGCCGCCGGCGACAGCAACAGCAACATCGTCGTCACCCTCTTCTTCTCCTCCCGTGCGCGCGTCCACTCAACCCCGTCGCTCTCCGTCTTCAGAGTCGCGCCGCCTGTGCTCCTCCGCCTGTCCAACAGCAGCAGCGTACCCCAACGCCCGCTCCTTTTCTCCGCTCGCGGGACCAAGCCCGAGCCTCTCGTCCCCAAATGCCACTGTGGCCAGCCGCCGGAGCCCGACTGGACAATGCTGCAGCTCCTCTGCCCCTTCCTTTCTCTCTTTGTCCTTCTTCTCTGTCGTTTCTCTCTCCCTCCCTCATGCTTCACTCTCTATCTCTCAACGCAGGAAGCCCACCATGGACAGCGTCTCTCTAGCCGTTCGCGTTACCTACTTCGCTCCGGGACTGACTCCCTCCACCTCGATCCGGTTGCTGCTGTCGCTCCAAGCTCCTCCGTCACCTGCCCGTGTCCCGGTCGCCTGCCTCCACTTCCACTACAATGAGCAGGAGCACGTTCGTCAGTCGCCCTCGTCCCCTGTTCCTGCTCGAGTGGGCTGCGAGCCTCTCCAAGGCCCAGCTGGCTCTTCGTGCCCCAAGCCTCTCCACCGACTGGGATTTGGCCCATGGTGAGGCCACCTCCAGTGCCCATGCTCATGTTGGGCCATCTAGTTTCGTCCCGTGGTCATTTTTTTCAGTCTCTGTGTTTTTCCTATTTTCCAGAGAAAGCAGTTCTGCAGAAAACCCCCTGCTGTTCATGCATATAATAACTTAATAACCGTGCATCGGTTTAAAATGATTTATATATGAAAAATGCTTAGAATTTTGTCTAGTTTCATAATATGCTACTTTCATCCATGTTTAAAATGTTAAAAATGTTGTTTGTGTTTATTTTCCATATTGCCATGCTAAAACAATTTAATTCATAACTAATAAACCGTAGCTCGGTTTTAAATAAATTATATATGTAAATGGGGTAGAAAAATGCATAGTTTATCATGGTGGCTTTACTTTGCATGTTTAATAACTCTAAAATTGTGTATAGGGCAGAACAATACCAAATCCATATTTTGCACATGAGGATTTTTCCGGGCTTGTTGCTTGTTGTTCCGGCCTCATTTAAACTTGCCTAGATAGGTAGTTTTCATATGCTTCACCTCTTGCCATGCTAAAAAACATTTAATATTGTTGAGTACATAAACGGGAGAGAACTAAATAAGTCATGTGGTGTTCCGTCAATATGCAACTCGTTGCATATTGAGCTCCACTTAATTTGTAGTATTGTTTGTGCACTTTGCCATGCCATGGCTCTTTAAACCGGACATGCATCTTACTTGGTTGTGCATCATGCCATGTTTAAGTGATGGTTGTTTACTGTATTGTTTTCTTCTTTCCGGTGTTGCTTCTTCAGGTTAGTTTCGATAACTTCGCGTTTGTGAGTATTCGTTCGACTTCGTCCATTTTTTTATTTCATGGACTCATTCTTCTTCCTTGCGGGATCTCAGGCAAGATGAGCATACCCTCGAAATCATTTCTATCTTTGCTTGCTAGTTGTTCGTTCTATTGCTTTGCCACTCTACCTACCACTCGCTATATCATGCCTCCTATATTGCCATGTCAAGCCTCTAACCCACCTTTCCTAGCAAACCGTTGTTTGGCTATGTTACCGCTTTTGCTCAGCCCCTCTTATAGCATTGCTAGTTGCAGGTGAAGATGAAGTTTGTTCCATGTTGGAACATGGATATTGTTGGGATATCATTATTATCTCTTATTTACTTTAATGCATCTATATACTTGGTAAAGGGTGGAAGGCTCAGCCTTATGCCTGGTGTTTTGTTCCACTCTTGCCGCCCTAGTTTCCATCATACCAGTGTTATGTTCCTTGATTTTGCGCCCCTTACGCGGTTGGGTGTTATGGGAACCCCTTGACAGTTCACTTTGAATAAAACTCCTCTAGCAAGCCCCAACCTTGGTTTTACCATTTGCCTCACGACCACCTACTTTTCCCTTGGGAGTCGCGCTCCCGAGGGTCATCTTTATTTTAACCCCCCGGGCCAGTGCTTCTCTAAGTGTTGGTCCGAGCCAGAGCCACTTGCGGTGCCACCTCGGGGAAACTTGAGGGCTGGTTTTAGCTTTACGTAGTGTTCATCCGGTGTTGCCCTGAGAACGAGATATGTGCAGCTCCTATCGGGATGTCGGCACATCGGGCGGTCTTGCTGGTCTTGTTTTACCATTGTCGAAATGTCTTGTAACCGGGATTCCGAGTCGGATCGGGTCTTCCTGGGAGAAGGAATATCCTTCATTGACTGTGAGAGCTTGTGATGGGCTAAGTTGGGACACCCCTGCAGGGTTTGAACTTTCGAAAGCCGTGCCCGCGGTTATGGTCAGATGGGAATTTGTTAATATCCGGTTGTACAGAATTTGACACTTAACTTAATTAAAATGCACCAACCGCATGTGTTGCCGTGATGGTCTCTTTTCGGCAGAGTCCGGGAAGAGAACACGGTTCTTGTGTTATGCTTGAACATAAGTAGTTTCAGGATCACTTCTAGTTCACGACCGTGCGTTGATTCTCTTCTCGCTCTATTTTGCGTAAGTTAGCCACCATATATGCTAGTGCTTGCTGCAGCTCCACCTTACTACCCTTTCCTATCCATAAGCTTAAATAGTCTTGATCTCGCGGGTGTGAGATTGCCGAGGCCTCGTGGCTCACAGATACTTCCAAACAGTTGCAGGTGCCGATGATACCAGTACAGGTGGCGCAACCGAGCTCAAGTGGGAGCTTGATGAAGATTTTGATCATTGTTTTGTGTCTTGTCCGGTTGATCAGTAGTGGTGCCCAGTTGGGACAATCGGGGATCTAGCTTTTGGAGTTTTCTTCTTTTATTTTGGTTCCGTAGTCGGACCCTGATTGTATTCTGGATGATGTATGTTTAACTTGTATTGGTGTGAAGTGGCGATTGTAAGCCAACTCTTTATCACTTTCTTATTCAGTACATGGGATTGTGTGAAGATTACCCCTCTTGTGACAAACCTACATGCGGCTATGCCTCTAAGTCGTGCCCCGACACGTGGGAGATATAGTCGCATTGTGGGTGTTACAAGTTGGTATCAGAGCCTTCCCCGACTTAGGAGCTCCCTGCTTGATCGAATCGCTGACATTGTTGAGTCTAGAACAAAATGTTTTGAGTCTTAGGATTATATATATCGGAGAGTAGGATTCTTTTTACTCCTCAGTCCCTTCGTCGCTCTGGTGAGGCCTCCCGACGTAGAGTTTTGAGTTTTCTCTCCTCAAATTTCACGAATTAGTTTTAGGATCACGCGGGTATCTTGGAATCGTTCCGATGGTTTTGTGACAAGAACATTGTTCTTGGTGCCTCCTGGCATTTAGGGGTTGTGGCAGTGTCCCGGGGAGTTGAGCTCCGAGGTGTTGTCGTCACAATTTTATCGTTGCAATTCTGGAATACCTGAGTTCGCCGACATCGAAAATCTCTTTTATGCAGTTGTTTGTGTGATAACCTCGACGCCACCCAGTACTAGGGCGGGAGTTCAGGAGTATTGCCATAACTCGTATAATAGATGCTTTTCGAAGGTTGAGGTAAACGATTTCCGAAGGTTTCTTGGTTATGTGTTGAAGGATGGATACAGCTAGATGTAGGATTTGTTAGTTTGGGTGAGATATTATGCTTCCCCTGTATCCCCAACACCTGATTGCATAACCAGAAAGTTTCGGGATTTTATAAGTGGGAATTCAAGTAGCTCCTAGAATATCATTCCAACAAGCACATGATACGATATGGGATCTATCATATGTTTGTTCCGGCTTATTTCCTAAGCCAATCCTTTGTTTTTGTTTTGAGTTGTGGTTTTCGAGTTGCTTCAATGGCAAGTGTTGATTCCATACCTTTCCTAAATGGTGTTCTCATATTTCTATGTGAATACTAATCCCTCATGATAATCGAGATTGTCATGTCAATCCTTTTCAACCGGCGTGTTTCTCTTCAAGTGGATCCGATCATTTTTTAACATTCGCAAGATCAATTCTAAGTTTTCTCAACGGTGTTTGTTTCATTCATCCCAAGTTGTCTTTGTTTTTCCCGCCCACCCACCCTTTTTCTTCAAGGATTCAGATTTCTTAATCAAGTATCCTTTTATTGATGGGAAGCCTCTGCATTCTTTTCCGTCAATATTCTTATCCGGTGATTCTCAGGAAGTTACTAAGGAAGCCTCAATTTCGTCACTCTTAACTCATTTTCTTCTCCGGTGGATTTAATTCAAGCTTTGTCGATCAAATCCTTTGCTCGGTTCTCATGCCGGTGCACCTCGTAATCATCCACTTCTCGCTATTCAATTGTTCCGGAGTGCTCAAGATATCTCGAAGATTCGTGTTTCCACTTTGCTTTCGTTCAAGCTCTTTCGAGGATGTTATCTCATTCAAGCCATTTAATTCAACCGGTGCAATCTCTCTTTTCAAGTAATCTTTTCAACGGTGTTTCTTTTGAGTGGGCCCTAACCCACAGGTCTTTTCCCAGGATCTTACCTGACTCTTCTAATCTTCCCGGATTTACTCTCAAATTCTTTTCCAAGTCTGACGTAAGAATGAATTATCATCAGTCATATGTCTTTCTCCAAGATCTTTCAAATTCTTTTCATCGTTGGTTCAACCTTTCTAATTTTTATCCTGGAGTCTCAACAATTCATGGTGGTGTTTCTCATCATCATTCTCGGGTTTGTGAAGACTGGAGAAGAGTTTCTCTTAAATCTTGCTCCATTCTCTTCAAGATTCATGGTTCTAGCTTGATGCCATCCTCTCATAATTGTTTTCGATTGTGAGAATTCTTTTCACCCATCTGGAAAAAATTCAAAAGTCTTTTCAGTTTGATCCTCCGAAAGCCATCAACTCAAAATTATTCATTCTCAACTTTCAACTCTCATTCTCCAAATCTTACCGGTGCATCGCTCAAGTATTCTATATTCAGCCCGTGATCTATTTGTTCTCACGTATCTAAATTTCCTCAAGTATCTTCGTTCATCTTCTAATTCTTTTCGGTGTTTCTTTATCTTTTCTTCATTCATTTTCAATCCTTACGGTGGTTTGTTCATTTGTTCTTCCCAATCTTACCGGTGGATCGTTGAAGTCTTTTCTCAAGTTTGCGCCATATCTATCTTAATCCTTTCAATGAGAATAAGTAGTATGCCAAATCCATTGCTTGTCATCAATTTAATTGGTGAAGGATGAGCATAATGTAATTCTTATTCTTGCTTCACCGAGTAAATTCAATTCCTTATTCCGGAGGTTCATAAAAAATTCTCAGTTTCAATTGTTTCATCTTTTCTTCTCCCGGAGTTCCAAGCTCTCTCAATTATATCACCGCGAAGATCCATCTAAATCACTACAAGGCTTCACCTTGTGTTTTCAACTTCTCTTTCTTTTTATCATCATTTTGTTACCGGAGTTCTTCATGGAGGTTCTACATGGTGCTTCGTCAAGGATTCATTCCATTCTTCAATTGTTCTTCAACATATCTCTCGAAGTTATGATCTGCCAAGCTATACTCAAAATTAAACAGGGTGCTCAACAAATGTTTTGTTTTGAGAAGTTCAAGTATTCTTCATTTTGCATTCCGAAGTGCAATTCTTCATATCTCATCTTTTGAGGTGGTGTTATGTCGTTGTTGATAACTTCCATTCGTGTTTCATGATTCACAAGTTTTTTTTCAAGAGTGACATATCTAAATCCATCATTTTCTCTTCGCCCAAGACATCTTTTCAACCCATCAATCTCTTCATTGGATTTATCTTGGATTATATTTCACCTAAATCTTTCCCTAAGGATTGTTGCTATTTATGGTGCTTATAAATGACCCAAGTTCTTCATTTATCCTCCCGGTGAAATAAGTTTCTCGTCTCCTTATTCATATCAATCCATCGTTTCCGTTAGGGGCAGAATTTCACCACAGTTTTGAGATATTTTCCATAATCCCACAACAAGCTTACTCTTTTCGTTGTTGGTTTTCCAACAACTCTGTTCGACCCTTCTCCTAAGGATGCCTTTTCAAGATCTTTTGTGGAAGAAGTTGGCATTTTCTTCTCCATTCTTTCTTTCTTTCCAATGATCTATCTTCTATTCTTTCTTCCGGAGTCATTGTGATGTTTCTCTCTTTGTCCCATCATCTCGTTTTGCCAAGATCATCCTGTTTCCGTTGCTTATCCATTCAACCGGAGTGTCGTGTCCAACATTCAAGTTCTCTCATCTTATCATGTTTTTCCCCCCTTCTCAACCAGAGTGTTGTATGAAATCTTTCTTATCCCTTGTGCAATTCTTTCAATAGTTCCGGTTGCAATGTGTTGTTGATTTCATCAAGTACTCTATAATCTTTTCAAGTTCATGTTCAATTCCGTCCATTTATAGTCGGAGTGCTTCCCAAATTATAGCAATCTTATTCCTTCTCTATCTTGTTTTAACTAGAGTGTTGTGTCATCTCTTCGAGTTCTTGTCATCTTGTCAAGCTTTGTGTCTCTTTTCAACTGGAGTGCTATTCAAATTTGTTCTTCCTTCTTCCTTGTTTATCTCGTTCCAACCAGAGTGGTTTCAATTCCTTCTTGTCCTTTGTGCTCGTCATTCATAGTTTCGCAACCTCCAAGGTTAACATGATGTTCCTTGTTCCTCTTTTCTAAAGAAGTGTTTTCAACTTCTTGCATCCTTGTTGAATTCCTCCTTCCAATTTGTTTAACCTCTCAAGGTTGGTTGGTTTCACTAGTTTTCCAAATAAGCAACTTAGTTTTACCTCTTCTCTTCCTCTTCCATTTTCCCTCCGGTGCCATCCTAGATCTTGGGACGAGATCCTCTTGTAGTGGTGGAGTGTTGTAACGCCCTGAGACCGTTGCGCCAGGTGTCTTCCAGTTATTCGCTGTTGTTGCCTTGAAATTTATTTGCGTGTTGCATTTTTTGCCATGTCATCATCCGCATTGCATCATCATGTTTTAAAACTTGCATCCATCCCGGTCTCCTCGTTCTTTCCGTTGTCCGTTCTGAGCCCAGACACACTTGCACGCGCCCGCGGCATGTCCAAAATAGTTTTTTATAAGTGGCCGGAAAATGTTCTCGGAATGGGATGAGATTTTGCGTGCGGTCTTATTTTGTTGTAGGTAGACCGTCTGCCAAGTTTCATCGCATTCGGAGTCCGTTTGTCACCCCAACGGATAAGTATAGCGGCAGTATAGCCGGTCTTTTCATCGGACATTTTTGGTCTCCGGAAACCGTGCCGGGCCGCATCTCTCCCCTCTTCTCTCAGACCAATCCTCTCTCCACAGTCCACCTATGCCTAGCCTACCCCTCTTTGCGCCGTGCATAGACCTCTCGTGCACGTCCGAAACTTCCCCGGACCCGACCCGGGCAGTCGTCACCGTTGCATTCGGATCATCCCCAAACATCTACATTACATCACCGTTTTCTTATTTGGACTCCTACCTATTTTTTTCCTCTCGGCCGTTCGATGTAGATCAGACGGACCGGATCAGCCCCTATCCAAAAAACCTATCCAAAAAACCTATCCAAAAAACCTATTGCTATACATTCCAACCCTAGACCAATCCCTAAAACCTAGGCTTCTTGTCCCACCGCGCCGCCACCCGCTCAATCCCCATCGGGATCACCAGCAGCCAACCACCATCCACCCCATCGATCCATCTCCAGTCAACAACCGCCGACACTCAAATCCCGTAGGAGCCTGAGCCCCACCTCCTCGCCCACCATCCCCGCCTCCTGGATCCTCACGTCCCCGGCGCCCTAGCTGGACCTCGCCGGAGCCGCCGACTGACGAGGACGACCCCGCGCCCCTGTCTTCCTTCTTCCCATGCTCCTGTTCCTCCTTCCCTCACACGCCTCTCTCTCTCTCTATGACTTGCCACAGCAGGGAACAGTCGCCGGTGCCCTGCATCCTGTCCCACGTCCGCCGTGGCCGTGGAGCACATCGGCGTCGTCCTCGCCTCCCTGCAGGAACCGAACATCGCCGCCGCCCATGGAACTCCTCCGCCATGGACGCCAGGTCCCAAGGTCCCCGCACCCGTCCTCATAGTCACTTGCAGCCTCCCGTTGTCGCGATCTCATTCGCCTCCTCAAGCCGAAGCTCGCCGCCGCCGGCGACAACAACAGCAACATCGTCGTCGCCCTCTTCCTCTCCTCTTGTGCGCGCGTCCACTCAACCCCGTCGCTCTCCGTCTTCATCGCCGCGTCGCCCGTGCTCCTCCGCCTGTCCAACAGCAGCAACGTACCCTAGCTCCGCTCCTTTTCTCCACCCGCGGCACCAAGCCCAAGCCTCCCGTCGCCAAACGCCACCGTGGCCAGCCGCCGGAGCCCGACTGGACCATGCTGCAGCTCCTCTGCCCCCTTCCTTTCTCTCTTTGTCCTTCTCCTCTGTCGTTTCTCTCTCCCACACTCACGCTTCGCTCTCTGTCTCCCAACGCAGGAAGCCCGCCATGGATAACGTCTCTCCAGCGGTTCGCATCGCCTACTTCGCTCCGGGGCTGACTCCCACCACCTCGATCCGGTTGCTACCGTCGCGCCAAGCTCCGCCGTCTCCTGCCCGCGTCCCGGTCGCCCGCCTTCGCTTCCTCTGCAACGAGTAGGAGCACGTTCGTCAGGCGCCCGCCTCCCCTGTTCCTGCTCGCGTGGGCTGCGAGCCTCTCCAAGGCCCAGCTGGCTCTGCCTGCCCCAAGCCTCTCCACCGACTGGGCTTTGGCCCATGGTGAGGCCACCTCCAGTGCCCATGCTCATGTTGGGCCGGCCAGTTTCGGCCCGTGGTCATAGTTTTCAGTCTCTGCGTTTTTCCTATTTTCCAGAGAGAGCAGTTTTGCAGAAAACCCCCTGCTGTTCATGCATATAATAACTTAATAACCGTGCATTGGTTTAAAATGATTTATATATGAAAAATGCTTAGAATTTTGTATAATTTCATAATATGCTACTTTCATCCATGTTTAAAATGTTAAAAATGTTGTTTGTGTTTATTTTCCATATTGCCATGCTAAAATGATTTAATTCATAACTAATAAACCGTAGCTCGGTTTTAAATAAATTATATATGTAAATGGGGTAGAAAAATGCATAGTTTATCATGGTGGATTTACTTTGCATGTTTAATAACTCTAAAATTGTGTATAGGGCAGAACAGTACCAAATCCATATTTTGCACATGAGGATTTTTCCGGACTTGTTGCTTGTTGTTCCGGCCTCATTTAAACTTGCCTAGATAGGCAGTTTTCATATGCTTCACCTCTTGCCATGCTAACCAACATTTAATATTGTTGAGTACATAAACGGGAGATAACTAAATAAGTCATGTGGTGTTCCGTCAATATGCAACTCGTTGCATATTGAGCTCCACTTAATTTGTAGTATTGTTTGTGCACTTTGCCATGCCATGCCTCTTTAAACCGGACATGCATCATACTTGGTTGTGCGTCATGCCATGTTTAAGTGATGATTGTTTACTATATTGTTTGCTTCTTTCCGGTGTTGCTTCTTCGGATTAGTTCCGATAACGTCGCGTTTGTGAGGATTCGTTTGACTTCGTCCGTTTGTCTTCTTCATGGACTCGTTCTTCTTCCTTGCGGGATCTCAGGCAAGATGACCATACCCTCAAAATCACTTCTATCTTTACTTGCTAGTTGTTCGTTCTACTGCTATGCCGCGGTACCTACCACTTGCTATATCATGCCTCCCATATTGCCATGTCAAGCCTATAACCCACCTTTCCTAGCAAACCGTTGTTTGGCTATGTTATCGCTTTTGCTCAGCCCCTCTTATAGCGTTGCTAGTTGCAGGTGAAGATGAAGTTTGTTCCATGTTGGAACATGGATATTGTTGGGATATCATTATTATCTCTTATTTACTTTAATGCATATATATACTTGGTAAAGGGTGGAAGGCTCGGCCTTATGCCTGGTGTTTTGTTCCACTCTTGTCGCCCTAGTTTCCGTCATACCGGTGTTATGTTCCTTGATTTTGTGTCCCTTACGCGGTTGGGTGTTATGGGAACCCGTTGATAGTTCGCTTTGAATAAAACTCCTCCAGCAAGGCCCAACCTTGGTTTTACCATTTGCCTCACCACCACCTACTTTTCCCTTGGGAGTCATGCTTCCGAGGGTCATCTTTATTTTAACCCCCCCGGGCCAGTGCTTCTCTAAGTGTTGGTCCGAACCAGAGCCACTTGCGGCGCCACCTCGGGGAAACTTGAGGGCTGGTTTTAGCTGTATGTAGTGTTCATCCGGTGTTGCCCTGAGAACGAGATATGTGCAGCTCCTATCGGGATGTCGGCGCATCGGGCGGTCTTGCTGGTCTTGTTTTACCATTGTCGAAATGTCTTGTAACCGGGATTTCGAGTCTGACCGGGTCTTCCTGGGAGAAGGAATATCCTCATTGACCATGAGAGCTTGTGATGGGCTAAGTTGGGACACCTTAGCAGGGTTTGAACTTTCGAAATCCGTGCCCGCGGTTATGGGCAGATGGGAATTTGTTAATGTCCGGTTGTAGAGAATTTGACACTTAACTTAATTAAAATGCATCAACCGCGTGTGTAGCCGTGATGGTCTCTTTTCGGCGGAGTCCGGGAAGAGAACACGGTTCTTGTGTTATGCTTGAACGTAAGTAGTTTTAGGATCACTTCTTGATCACTTCTAGTTCACGACCATGCGTTGCTTCTCTTCTCGCTCTCTTTTGCGTAAGTTAGCCACCATATATGCTAGTGCTTGTTGCAGCTCCACCTTACTACCCTTTTCTACCCATAAGCTTAAATAGTCTTGATCTTGCGGGTGTGAGATTGTTGAATCCTCGTGGCTCGCAGATACTTCCAAACCGTTGTAGGTGCCGATGATACCTGTGCAAGTGGCGCAACCGAGCTCATGTGGGAGCTCGATGAAGATCTTGATCGTTGTTTTGTGTCTTGTCCGGCTGATCAGTAGTGGTGCCCAGTTGGGACGATCGGGGATCTAGCTTTTGGGGTTTTCTTCTTTTATTTGGTCCCGTAGTCGGACCCTAATTGTATTCTGGATGATGTATGTTTAACTTGTATTGGTGTGAAGTGACGATTGTAAGCCAACTCTTTATCCCTTTCTTATTCAGTACATGGGATTGTGTGAAGATTACCCCTCTTGCGACAAATCTACCATGCGGCTATGCCTCTAAGTCGTGCCCCGACACATGGGAGATATAGCCGCATTGTGGGTGTTACACATGATGTTTTCATGGCTTGTCCGTTTTTGATGTCATTGCTACGCTAGATCATTGCACATCCCGGTACACCGCCGGTGGCATTCATATAGAGTCATATTTTGTTCTAGTATCGAGTTGTAACATTGAGTTGTAAGTAAATAAAAGTGTGATGATCATCATTATTAGAATATTGTCCCATGTGAAGTTATCAAAATAAAAGTGGCCAGAGAAGCCCCCCAAAAAGAGAGAGCCCAAAGAAGCCTACAAAAAAAATAAAAAAAATGAGAGAAAAGAGAGAAGGGGCAATGTTAATATCCTTTTACCACACTTGTGCTTCAGAGTACCACCATGTTCTTCATATAGAGAGTCTCTTGAGTTATAACTTTCATATACTAGTGGGAATTTTTATTATAGAACTTGCCTTGTATATTCCGATGATGGGCTTCCTCAAATGCCCGAGGCTTCATGAGCAAGCAAGTTGGATGCACACCCACTTAGTTTCAGTTTGCGTTTTCATACACTTATAACTCTTAGTGCATCCGTTGCATGGCAATCCCTACTCCTCGCATTGACATAAATTGATGAGCATCTCCATAGCCCGTTGATTAGTTGCGTCGATGTGAGACTTTCTCCTTTTTGTCTTCTCCACACAACCTCCACCATCATGTTCTATTCGACCTATAGTGCTATATCCATGGCTCACACTCATGTATTCTGTGAAAGTTGAAAAGGTTTGAGAACATCAAAAGTATGAAACAATTGCTTGGCTTGTCATGGGGTTGTGCATGATTTGAATATTTTGTGTGGTGAAGATGGAGCATAGCCAGACCATATGATTTTGTAGGGATAACTTTCTTTGGCCTTGTTATTTTGAAAAGACATGATTGCTTTATTAGTATGCTTTAAGTATTATTGTCCTAATGTCAAATGATAGACTATTGCTTTGAATCACTCGTGTCTTAATATTCATGCCATGATTAGATTACATGATCAAGATTATGCTAGGTAGCATTCCACATCAAAAATTATCTTTTTTATCATACCTACTCGAGGACGAGCAGGAATTAAGCTTGGGGATGCTGATATGTCTCCGTCGTATCTATAATTTTTGATTGTTCCGTACCAATATTCTACAACTTTTATACACTTTTGGCAACTTTTTATACTATTTTTGGGACTAACATATTGATCCAGTGCCCAGTGCCAGTTCCTGTTTGTTGCATGTTTTTTGTTTCGCAGAAAATCCATATCGAACGGAGTCCAAACGGGATAAAAACTGACAGAGATTTTTTTGGAACATATGTGATTTTTGGGAAGAAGAATCAACGCGAGACGATGCCCGAGGGGGCCACGAGGCAGGGGGGCACGCCCCAGGGGGTCAGGCGCTCCTTGGGCCCTCATGGCCACCCCGTAAGGAGGTTGACGTCCTTCTTTCGCCGCAAGAAAGCCAATATCCGGATAGAGATCATGTTAAAATTTCAGCCCCCAATCGGAGTTACGGATCTCCGGGAATTTAAGAAACAGTGAAAGGGCAGAAAAAACGCAGAAACAGAGAGAGACAGAGAGACATATCCAATCTCGGAGGGGCTCTCGCCCCTCCGCCGCCATGGAGGCCATGTACCAGAGGGGAAACCCTTCTCCCATCTAGGGAGAAGGTCAAGGAAGAAGAAGAAGAAGAAGGGGGGATCTCTCCCCCTCTCCCGGTGGCGCCAGAACACCGCCGGGGCCATCATCGTGTGACAGCGATCTACACCAATACCTCCGTCATCTTCACCAACATCTTCATCACCTTCCCCCATCTATCTACATCGGTACACTCTCCCGCAACCCTCTGTACCCTCTACTTGAACATGATGCTTTATGCTTCATATTATTATCCAATGATATGTTGCCATCCTATGATGTCTAAGTAGATTTTCATTGTCCTATCAGTAATTGGTGAATTGCTATGATTGGTTTAATTTGCTTGTGGTTATGTTGCTGTCCTTTGGTGCCCATCATATGAGTGCGCGCATGGATCACACCACAGGGTTAGTTGTATGTTGATAGGACTATGTATTGGAGGGCAAGAGTAACAGAAGCTTCAACCTAGCATAGAAATTGATGCATATGGGATTGAAGGGGGACCAATATATCTTAATGCTATGGTTGGGTTTTACCTTAATGAACGTTAGTAGTTGCAGATGCTTGCTAATAGTTCCAATCATAAGTGCATAGAATTCCGTGTCAGGGATGACATGCTAGCAGTGGCCTCTCCCACATAAAACTTGCTATCGGTCTAGTAAAGTAGCCAATTGCTTAGGGACAATTTCACAAATCCTACCACCACTTTTCCACACTCGCTATACTAACTTTATTGCTTCTTTACCTAAAACAGCCCCTAGTTTTTATTTACGTGCTCTTTATATTCTTGCAAACCTATCCCGTTACACCTACAAAGTACTTCTAGTTTCATACTTGTTCTAGGTAAAGCGAACGTTAAGCGTGCGTAGAGTTGTATCGGTGGTCGATAGAACTTGAGGGAATATTTGTTCTACCTTTAGCTCCTCGTTGGGTTCGACACTCTTACTTATCGAAAGAGGCTACAATTGATCCTCTATACTTGTGGGTTATCAGCACCCCAGGTCGAAGCCCCTGGCCGCATCAAAAGTATCCAAGGATATTGTACATACATCCGGTTTTATGATTGTAGTTTTAACACATTATATTGTGTGCTGTAGTCCGGCCCGCGATCTCCCCCAACTATCATCACCTTCGGGGAACTCACTGGAGCCGAGGATGGTGGAGAGCGAGATGCCTCCGTGAGCCTCTCCGCCAACCGCCACGGACAATACCGAAGTGTTGTCCCGAAGAGCCTCTCCGGGCCATGGAGAGGTGCAGGAGGCCGCCAAGATGGCGCCAGAGGGTAACACCTTGGTTACCGAGAACATGGGGGAACCAACCCCCATGGAGACTGGCAACGGGGGCCATGAACAATCCGGCCCCCAGTCGAACATTATTCCGGAGACCCATTCGGCTCCGGAATCGAGCGAGCAACCCCCTTTAAAGGAGGGGGGAGGGTCGACTCCACCGACGACCTCTATCAATCCAGAGGTGTCGGATACTTTGGTGGAAGCACTTCGACGTGCTTCCATTGTGGAGGAGCACCATACCCTCATGGGTACGGTGGTTGAGAAGGTTCAGTGCACCAAAAGCGGGCTAAACGAAGCCTTCACCAGCCTATTAAGAAGCTTTGAGGTACGCGATGTAATATTTTTAGCCACTTTGCATATGAAAAAAATATGCCTATGTATAGATAGTAGCCCCTGAGACTCTGTTCGGCTTTTGAAAAAAGGCCGAACAGAGGATCAAGTAATATTGGCAGGAGCTAACATACTTGTCTATTTTGATAAACATGCTTCACTAGTAGCGGCGACTGCCCAGGCCGCAGAAGTATCCGAACTCAAGCGGAAGCTGGAGCGGGCCGATGAGGACCTCGTCCGCATTAACAAGCGGTTTGATGAGGCACAAGGTATGTTTGAAAAAAAATGTTTACACACCTAAAGTAATATGCCAATGCGGAGTCTAATCTCCTATGTTGCCCTGATTATATTTGCAGGTAGTGCGGCCGAGGTCGAGACCCTGAAGAGCACCCTCGCTCAAGCCAAGGAGCAGGCACGGGTGAGCCAAGCGGCTGCTGACAAAGCGGCTGCAGATTTAAAGGCCGAGCAGGTCACCCGCTGCAAGTATGAAGAGCGGGTGACCGAAGTGGAGTAGGAGCTCAAGGAGGCCGCCAGCAAGTGTGAGGCCTTGGAGGAGAAAAATAAGGCCCAATCGGTCAATATCACCAAGGCTCTTCAGGAGGCCAAGGAGGCGGGGACCGAGTCCTGGGCGGCTCGCGAGGAGATCAAGTAGGCCGAACAGATAGCGGCTGGTAAGCCCTTTCTTTTACAGAGTACATTTGGCGGTCGGAGGTATGATTTACTTAATCGACTATGGGGTTCTCCAGATGCCTTTGCGGGCCTTCCGAGGAGTGCTACCAACGCCGCACAATATTTTTGGGCCCAAGAAGGGAACACGACGGAGAAGCTCTTCTGGTCGTAGTACCTGGCACCGGAGCGGCCAGTGCTGCTGAACAACCAGATGATGCAATTGGCGGAGCTGCATAGGATGTCCGGTTTGGCAAGGAAGGACATCATAGTCCAGCTATGGCCAGCCGGACCCATTCCTAGTAGCTACTTCGGCCTGGTCGGGCGGCTCGGCGATGCTTTGCCCCGAGTTGAAGCTGTAAAGCGCTCTACGTGCATAGAGGGCGCTCGGATGGCCTTTGCCGTGTCAAGATGCACTGGGCGAAGATGAAGGCCGCCGTCATGGCAGTTGAGGGCCCACCTGAAGGCAAGGACTATCGTAAGCTGGAGTGATATTTCGAAGACGTCCTAGAGGGTGCCCGTTTAATAGAGGGTCAATGCTCAAAGGATATTATGTTTGAATGAATGTATCCAGGCTGCCCAGACTTTGTGTTATGAACCAAGGCTTTTATAATATATTTGTGCCTTTATCTAAAATTATTTTCCTCTTGTGCGGCCGTTTTTATTTCTAAAAGTTTGCCAGTCATCGGCTTTAGCCCCCACGTAGATACTACGGGGTTGTTCGGAATAGCACATGACCACACTTAGCCCAACGTCTTGCTCCGTAAAGGAGGTGTCTGTGCAGCGAACCAGGCAATCAGACTATGCGGCTTTATCACTCTCACTTAGCCATATGAGTTTGACAATGGGACTATAAGATAGTCCCTAGTGCATGTGCGACTATCCGAGCTTGGATGCCATAGGCGTGTGACTGGGTGGAGGCCAGTCCTTCATACAATATGGAAAGAAAATCACAAAAGATTTAGCAAGTCGCCGAACCGCTGACCAGCTCTCGCTATATCATGACAGTCAGTTTTTGGCTTTCTCTACTGATTTGTTTGACCGGACGAACCAGAAACACAATCGAAGTAGTTCTCCCTTTACTACCTTAGCCAAACGGGCGGGACGTAAGGTGGTAACCATAGGAGCCAGGCAACCCAACTATTGACCAAAGACATGATTCGGAGCCGATGCATATAATGCAGTATTTGGGATGCTGAGGTATACTATAAAAGTGTTCGGACTTTTTGTTTTTGAAAAATATATGTGGCCGAATAGAGCCCCTGGGAATTTATGCCGAGGTGTATATGTCAATCTGTCGTGAAGACGGAATATAGATTATGAAATAAGCCAATACCGAATAGGGTTGGACAAAACTATTTCCACAATAGTCTGATTGATACGTCAAAACGTGCTCTTACAGAGAATGCCATAAGCATCAAGGCTATTTTACAAGCCAAGAATTTGAGAACAAGGGAAAGCTGTATACAGGTCCTAAAAAAGGTGGTCTTGAAGTTCCTTTGGACACCCTGCTGCACGTCTGCGCCGCTTTTCACCTTGGTGAAGGATCCTTTGAGAGGATCAACGATCTTATATATAGAAGGGTGATACATCTCCAACGTATCTAATTTTCTCACGCTTTTCCTCTTGTTTTGGACTCTAATTTGCATGATTTGAATGAAACTAACCCCGGACTGACGCTGTTTTCAGTAGAACGACCATGGTGTTGTTTTTGTGCAGAAATAAAAGTTCTCGGAATGGAACGAAACTTTTTGAGGATTTTTTATACCAATAATAAGAATTTCTGGAGCCAAGACCCACCGGAGAGGGGGCCCTGGGTGGGCACAACCCACCAGGGCGCGCCCCTTTCCTGGCGCACCCAGGTGGGTTGTACCCACCGGGTGGCCCCGCTGATGACCCCCCCTGATACTATAAAATCACATTATTCCAGAAAAAATAAAAGAGAAAGAATTATCACAAACCACGAGACGAAGCCGCCGCCAGGCCATGTTCTTCGTCGGGAGGGCAGATCTGGAGTCCATTTGGGGCTCCGAACGGGGGACCTTCGTTCTTCGTCATCACCAACCCTTCTCCATCGCCAATTCCATGATGCTCCCCACCGGGAGTGAGTAATTCCTTCGTAGGCTCACTGGTCGGTGAGGAGTTGGATGAGATTCATCATGTAATCGAGTTAGTTTTGTTAGGGCCTCATCCCTAGTGGATATCCACTATGTTCTTAGATTGATGTTGCTATGACTTTGCTATGCTTAATGCTTGTCACTTTGGGCCCGGGTGCCATGATTTCAGATCTGAACCGTTTATGAATTCATCATTATATCCATGTTTTAGATCCGATCTTGCAAGTTATAGTCACCTACTACGGTTATGATCCGGCAACCCCGGAGTGACAACAACCGGGCCCACTCCCGGTGATGACCGTAGTTTGAGGAGTTCATGTATTCACTATGTGTTAATGCTTTGTTCTGGTTCTCTATTAAAAAGAGGCCTTAATATCCCTTAGTTTCCAATATGGACCCCGCTGCCACGGGAGGGTAGGACAAAATATGTCATGCAAGTTCTTTTAATAAAGCACGTATGGCTATTTACGGAATACATGCCTACATTATATCGATGAACTGGAGCTAGTGCCGTATCGCCCTAGGTTATAACTGTCACATGATGAATATCATCCAACAAGTCACCGATCCAATGCATACGAATTTATCCATATTGTTTCTGCTAAGTTACTACTGCTATCATCACTGTTACACTTGCTACAAATTACTGTTATCACTGTTACTGTTACCGTTGCTACTATCACTACTATCAAAACTATTAGACTACTTTGCTACTGATCATATTGTTGCAGATAATTAATATCTAGGTGTGGTTGAATTGACAAGTCAGCTGCTAATACCTTCAAAAATTCTTTGTCTCCCCTTGTGTCGAATCTATAAATTTGGGTTGAATACTCTACCCTCGAAAACTGTTGCTATCCCCTATACTTGTGGGTTATCAAGACCTTTTTCTGGCGCCGTTGCCGGGGAGCACAGCTATATTTGTTGAGTCAGTTGGGATTATTATCATATTATCACTATGAAGAATCTGAAGGATCCAAAGACTAAGATTTATCCCTCTAAGACGAGGGGAGGTAAGGAACTGCCATCCAGTTCTACTTTAGATTCACCTTCTGTTATGAGTAAACTTGCAACACCACCACATGCTATCAATTCTGATATGTTGGAAGTTATTGATGATGCTACTTCTACTATGAATGATTCTTATGATGATGCTAGTACCTTGCCTGATGATGATGATGTGCCACTTGGTGAATTTCTTGATAAACAAATTGCTAGAGTTATACAACATGATGTTGAATCTGATGATGAGCTTAAAATAGAAATTCTTGAAACACCTGCTAGAACTAGCCTTACTAGATATGAATTGCCTAAGATACCGGAAGGTTATGTTATGAGTGAAGAAGCAACTAGAGATATTCTTGATTGTAATGATAGAGATGATCTAGAGAAATTACTACACAAGTATAAAGAAAAATCTCTGAATGCTAGAATGAAATGTGATCCTAAGTTTGCTACTTCACCTATCTGTATTGATGATAAGGATTATGAATTCTCTGTTGACCCAGAGCTAATTACTCTGGTTGAATCTGATCCTTTCCATGGTTATGAAACTGAAACTGTTGTGGCACATCTTACTAAGTTGAATGATATAGCCACCATTTTTACTCATGATGAGAAAACTCGTTATTACTTTATTCTCAAATTATTTCCTTTCTCATTAAAGGGTGATGCTAAAGCTTGGTACAATAATCTTGCTCCTGGTTGCATGTGTAGTCCCCAGGATATGACTTCTTCCTTCTTTGAAAAATATTTTCCTGCTCATATGAAACAAGCTGCCTTGCAGGAAATATTTAACTTTGTGCAAACTAAAGAAGAGAGTCTCCCACAAGCTTGGGGGAGGCTTTTCCAGTTACTTAATGCTTTGCCTGATCATCCTCTTAAGAAAAATGAAATACTTGATATCTTCTATAATGGACTAACCGATGCTTCTAGGGACTTCCTAGATAGTTGTGCTGGTTGTGTTTCCAGGGAACAAACTATTGCTCAAGCTGAAGAATTATTGAATAACATATTGAAAAATTATGATGATTAGACTATTCCTGAGCCACCGCCTGAACCCACTCCAAAGAAGAGGGGTATATTATATCTCAGTCCCGAAGATATGCAAGAGGCAAATAAATCTATGAAGGAAAAATGTATTAAAGCTGATGATGTTAAAAATTTACCTCCTATTGAAGAAATACATGGGCTTAATACACCACCAATGCCTAAGGTGGTAGAGGTAAATTATCTTATGAAGTTCAATGATAATGACAATCCTCACAATATGCATCCTAGTCAATGCCTTTATGAGTTTGAAATCTACATTACAAAACAAGATCACTTCCATGCAAATGTTATGAAACAATTGAAATATAATTCTAATATGATTGCTCGCTTGAGTGATTTGTTATTTAGAATATCAAATGATGTTAGAGGTGTTGGAAAACATGCTTCTATGGTTCAAACTCAACTAGAACAAGTTGCTAAATCTCAAAGAGAATTACTTGATGAAATGAATCATAATATGCATGACTTTGCTGTTAGAGTTGCAACTAGAGGAGGTAAAATGACTCAGGAACCACTTTATCCTGAGGGACACCCTAAAAGAATTTAACAAGATTCACAAAGAGATAACACTAGTGCACCTAGTCCTTCTAGGAAGAAAAAGAAAAATGATAGGACTTCACATGCTTCTAGTGAACCTGAAATAGAGAAACCTCCTGATAATGAAAATGAAACTTCTATCTCAGATGTTGAAACTCAATCTGGTAATGAACACTCACCTAATGAAAAATATAATGATGAGGTTCATGAAGACTCTCAACCAACCAATTATAACGAACCAGATAATGATGTTGAGATAGAACCACCTGTTGATCTTGATAACCCACGACCTAAAAATAAAAGGTATGGTAAAAGAGACTTTGTTGCTAGGGAACATGGTAAAGAAAGAGAACCATGGGTTCAAAAACCTATGCCTTTTCCGCCCAAGTCAACTAAAAAGAATGATGATGAAGAATTTGAATGCTTTGCTGAAATGCTGAGGCCAGTCTTTTTGCGTACTCGCTTGACTGATATTCTTAAAATGCCTCCTTATGCAAAGTATATGAAAGACATCATCACAAATAAGAGAAAAATACCGAAAGCTGAAATCTCCACTATGCTTGCTAATTACACTTCTAAATATGGAGTACCTAAAAAACTTGGAGATCCGGGAATACCAACTATACCTTGCTCTATCAAAAAGAATTATGTGAAAACTTCTTTGTGTGATTTAGGAGCTGGTGTTAGTGTTATGCCTTTCTCTTTATATAAAAGACTTGACTTGAATAAACTCACACCTACTGAAATATCTTTGCAAATGGTTGACAAATCAACTGCCATACCTATCGATATCTGTGAGGATGTGCCCGTTGTTGTTGCTAATGTTACTATTTTGACTGACTTTGTTATATTTGAGATGCCCGAGGATGACAACATGTCGATTATCCTTGGTAGACCCTTCTTGAATACTGCAGGGGCTGTTATTGATTGCAATAAAAGCAAGGACACTTTTCATATCAATGGTAATGAGCATACGGTGCACTTTCCGAAGAAACAATTCCAAGTGAATGGTATTAATGCTATTGAAAAATCTCCAACAATCACTATTGGAAGTTTTCAAATACCTCTATCTATTGTCCAAAAGAAATATGAAATGCTTATTGTTGGGGAAATGCATATCCCCATTGAGGTAACTTAGTGATTTATGAAAGTTCTTCGGTTTCATACTAATCGAAAGTGGTTGTTAATAAGACTTGATAAACCTTATTAATGAATCATTTTTGAATGGTATGAAGTTGATGAATTTAGTAAGCATTACTTTCTGTCCCAACTTTTTATTCTCTGATTTTATTAGTTAAATAAAATAAAATGCCATGTTTTGTCTGTTTTCTGAATTTCTCGTGCAGTAAAAAATGACCCAAAAATAAAAGTTCTCAGAATGCCCTGAAAATTTTATATGATTTTTTCTTGAATATGTAAGAATTTTTGGTGCAAAAATAACTAGAGGGGGGTGCACCAGGTGGGCACAACCCACCTGGGCGCGCCAGCACCCCCTGGCGCGCCCTGGGGGGTTGTGGTCCCCACGTGGCCCCCCTCACTTATCTCTTTAGCCCACATCACCACTTACCTGCAGAAAAAAATCCCCATTGCTCTCTCTCCCGTGTTCTTGAGCTCAAGCCCATGGATTTCGATCTCTTTGCTCGAAGCTCCGTTTCCTAATCTGTTTCGGGGGATTGTTGCTTGGTATGTGACTCCATCATTTGTCCAATTAGTTTTTGTTTTAGTGGCTTATACTTTGAATAATTAGCTACTCTTGGTGCTGCTGTAGATGTGCTTGCATGTTGAATTATTAGTGTTCTAAGTAGTTTGAATGCTTGCTATGGCCTCTATGTATCCCTATGAGTAGTTGATATCAATCTTACAAAGTTTTGTTGACAAAAATTTGTCAGTCCAAAAACTTTTATTTTCAGAAAATTGTACGCGGACATGAATATCTTCAGGAAGTTTGGTTCTAATAAGAACCCCAAGGGAGTTATTGGGGAGTCTTCTGACACTGATCTCCACCCTCGGAGGTTGGCGGAGGTACGGCCGTGCGAATGGCCGCACACCCCATTCCTGCAAGAGGCTGGAATTCTTGAGGAGTTCATGCAATACATTGCTAATGCCGGCCTGACCGACTTCATCACAGATGAGTGTGACTAGCACCACATCCTCACAAACATCTTTGTTCAGAGCTTTACTTTCTTGCCTAGAAATAACCTTCCTGAAGTGAGCTTTAATTTATATGCTGAAAATCATCAGATACCACTTACTGAGTTTTGTGACATATGCATGATCCCGTCTGATGGGAGCTTGGCTGAGCCTAGGCCGGCTAGGTTTGAGGATTTTTTTCGCACTCTGACAGTGGGTGACGAGAGAGGACTGTCAGCCACTACAGCTCCTAGCGTACACTTTCCTGCAGTATATTATTTTGCTTTATTTGTCGCTAAGTGCTTGCTTGCTAGAAAGAAAGTAGGTGCGCTTAGTGCACCAGACTTTGCTGTTTTACGTCGAGCACTAGAGGGCGACAACACCTATAGCTTGGGAGCTATTGTGGCTCATCGCCTCCATCTTAATAAATCACAGGGTGAAATACCTGGTGGGATTTATGCTACTCGTTTGGCGGCTCACTTCGAGGTTGATATACGCCTCATGATTTCCCTTTACCTAGACTGTGCAGCCATGGATCACCACCATTTTACTGATATCGAGTCCCCTCACATCCCTATTTTGTATAACCTTGTTTTTAGTGTGAGGACTCGTGGTGTTATTCCATTGTCTGCTCCTGCTTTGTTTGATTCTGTTGCTAGGGGCAGATATAGGATTATGCCTGCAGACATCATCGCCTACCGGAACGCTCAGGCTGCCGCTGAGGCAGCACACCAGGCACCTCCGCAGTGGGATCAGTGGATGCCCCGCTCCTCAGGATCCATACTACCCTCCAGGCTATTGATTGATTACCAACTTAGGCCAAAAGCCTAAGCTTGGGGGAGTACGTGTTTCCACCGACTTTACATTCATGTCCACTTATTCCATTTGTCAGTGTTCACACTTTTTCATTGTATCATCCATGCTTAGATTTATTTTCTTGCTTTCTTCTTGTGTGTTTGAAAAACCTTAGAAAACCAAAAAAATAGTTGTAGTAATTTATTTTCTATGCATGCTTAGTAGTAGTACTAAAAAGAAAATCCAAAAAAAGATTTCCTTGTTCTTCTTTTGCTTGTTGGGAGCTTTCCCGTGTAAATATTTTTTCTCGTTTTTTGCTTTTCCCTTTTATATGCTTGCTTAAGAAAACCAAAAACTCCAAAAATATTTCAGTGTGTTTCTCTGAAATTCTTTTCTTTTATTCGAGTTGTACCGAGGGGAAGACCACGATGAAATTGTTGAGTGGCTCTCATATGAATAATTGTTGAACTAATAAAGAGCCCATTTTACCTTATCTTCTCCCGTTGAATAAAATGTTTGCAGAGTCCAGCTTAGTCCATGACGCTCTTGCACTATTATTATTTTCATATCATTCGGCCGTGCAAGCGAAAGGCAATAATGACGATATTCGATGAGCTGGCCGTGGCAAGGAGAAACTGGTATGAACTCGACTTGTTCTGTCAGTGTAAATATGTTTAACCTAGTATCCATGCTTCAGCCCATTATGATTAAACATGTTTGCAATGACAATTAGAGATTATAGTTTCTCATGCCATGCATAAGTAGCTGGGAGTGGATAATGATTTATCTTGGATATCAACATAGCGTTAAAATGATTGTGACGTAGTATGATGATATGGTATCCTCCTCTGAATGTTTGAGTGGCTTGACTTGGTACATGTTCATGCATGTAGTTGAATTAAAACCAACATAGCCTCTATAATATTTATGTTCATGGTGTTCATATCCTACTCATGCTAGTGTCCAATGTTACTATGCATAATTCCTGGTTATGATCATTGTTGCTCTCTAGCTGGCCACTTCCCAATCTTAAATTGCTAGCCTTCGCCTGTACTAAGTGGGAATTCTGCTTGTACATGAAAAACCTTGAACCCAAAGTTATTCCAAATGAGTCCACCATACCTACCTATATACAGTATAACCCCGCCGTCCTAAATAAATTTGCATGTGCCACCTCTAAAAACTTCTAAAAAAATTATCCGTTTGGTGTGCATGGATTGTTCATGGAACGACAGGAGGTGGTCGATATCTTCCGTGCTAAGCATGTTATCCTCAGGTCGAGTGTTTATTCACTTGCCATCGCACGAGGAAATGGGCGGTAATAGGGATTCCCAGTCCCGAACTCAAAAATGCAAATAATTAAACAAAACTCCCCCTGGGACTGATGTTCGTATGGACGGCACCCGTTGTTTCGGACAAGCCATGGATTGTGATTGATGGTGGAGGGGAAGTAAACCTTTACTTTTATCTCTTGGGAACCGCCACTAGCGTGCTTAGCATGGAAGATGTTGATAATTGATGGTCGTGAAGTGAATAAGAAGGGTGCATGTCTGAAAATATCATTTATCTTTCTTTTAAAAATTGAGCTCTGGCACCTCTACAAATCACTGCTTCCCTCTATGAAGGGAATATCTATTTACTTTTATGTTGTGTCATCACCTTCTAAAAACAAGCGCCAGAAACTGAGTAGAGCACATCGGTCATGATTTATGCATTGTGTATAGCTAATGTTGGGTGCATCATGACTGGATCTTTTCTACCATGAATTACAATGTTTAGTCGCTGCTTGAACTTCGGAGGTGCTCTGCATTTATGTTTTGCGGTCTCAGAAAGGGCTAGCGAGATACCATTATTGTCATATTATATCGTGGTTGTTTTGACAACGTGTTGCCGTTTGAGATATCTTATTATTGCTCGTTAGCTGATTATGTCATTGATATGAATCATTATAATCTTTAAGAGTTATTGTTGACATGGTTAGTTATAATGTTGGCTGAAAACCTGGGTGCTGTTTAAGCTTATTTATGCAAACAAGAGCAAAAGTGTTCGTAAAAGTTTTTCTTTCTCACTTTTAGTTTATCAACTGAATTGCTTGAGGACAAGCAAAGGTTTAAGCTTGGGGAGTTGATACATCTCCAATGTATCTACTTTTTCTCACACCTTTCCTCTTGTTTTGGACTCTAATTTGCATGATTTGAATGAAACTAACCCCGGACTGACGCTGTTTTTAGCAGAACTACCATGGTGTTGTTTTTGTGCAGAAATAAAAGTTCTCGGAATGGAACGGAACTTTTTGAGGATTTTTTATACCAATAATAAGAATTTCTGGAGCCAAGACCCACCAGAGAGGCCCCCCCTAGGTGGGCACAACCCACCAGGGCGCGTCCCCTCTCCTGGCGCGGCCAGGTGGGTTGTACCCATCGGGTGGCCCCGCTGATGACCCCCCTGATACTATAAGATCACATTATTCCAGAAAACATAAGAGAGAAAGAATTATCACTATCCATGAGACGGAGCCGCCGCCAGGCCCTGTTCTTCCTCAGGAGGGTAGATCTGGAGTCCATTTGGGGCTCCAGAGAGGGGGATCTTCGTTCTTCGTCATCACCAACCCTTCTCCATCGCCAATTCCATGATGCTCCCCACTGGGAGTGAGTAATTCCTTCGTAGGCTCGCTGGTCGGTGAGGAGTTGGATGAGATTCATCATGTAATCGAGCTAGATTTGTTAGGGCCTCATCCCTAGTATCCACTAGTTTTTTAGATTGATGTTGCTACGACTTTGCTATGCTTAATGCTTGTCACTTTGGGCCCGGGTGCCATGATTTCAGATCTGAACCGTTTATGAATTCATCATTATATCCATGTTTTAGATCCGATCTTGCAAGTTATAGTCACCTACTATGGTTATGATCTGGCAACCCCGGAGTGACAACAACCGGGCCCACTCCCGGTGATGACTGTAGTTTGAGGAGTTCATGTATTCACTATGTGTTAATGCTTTGTTCCGGTTCTATATTAAAAGGAGGCCTTAATATCCCTTAGTTTCCAATATGGACCCCGCTGCCATGGGAGGGTAGGACAAAAGATGTCATGCAAGTTCTTTTAATAAAGCACGTATGACTATTTACGGAATACATGCCTACATTATATCGATAAACTAGAGCTAGTGTCGTATTGCCTTAGGTTATAACTATCACATGATGAATATCATCCAACAAGTCACTGACCCAATGCCTACGAATTTATCCTTATTGTTTCTGCTAAGTTACTACTGCTATCATCACTGTTACACTTGCTACAAATTATTGCTATCACTGTTACTGTTACTGTTGCTACTGTCACTACTATCAAAACTATCAAACTACTTTGCTACTGATCATATTGTTGTAGATAATTAATCTCCAGGTGTGGTTGAGTTGACAACTCAGCTGCTAATACCTTCAAATATTCGTTGGTTCCCCTTGTGTTGAATCTATAAATTTGGGTTGAATACTCTACCCTCGAAAACTGTTGCGATCCCCTATACTTGTGGGTTATCAAAGGGGTCTGGGAAAGGGCCCTTGTACCACAAAAAAGTGATCTAGGTTTTAAAGAACCTGAAATAAGAGAGAAAAGGGGGAAAAGGGAGAAGATAAAGGTCCGAATAGGGTCGAGCCATATTGTGGACATTGTCTGTCGGATTTCGGGTTCCGGCAGACCCTTGAGGTTCGAACACTGGGATGCGCGCAGAGATTTCGCCTTCTACCTACCTGCGCCCCACTGCCCCGCTAAGATCTAAGCTATGGAAAGAACAGCACAAGAGACATGGAGTTTATACTGGTTCGGGCCACCGTTGTGGTGTAATACCCTACTCCAGTGTGTGGTGTGGTGGATTGCCTCTTGGGCTGATGATGATGAGCAATACAAGGAAGAACAGCCTCGCAAGGGTCTGCTCTTGGCTGGGGCGATGAACTGCTGGGAGGAGTTCAACCACCCTTCTCTCTCTCTCTGTGATGCTACTCGATCCGATCCCAGCTTGTTTCTGGGTTGGCCGATTCTAGATCCCCCCTTCGCTGGGGGTGGCTAGTCCTATTTATAGGCAAAGGCCCTGGGCCTCTTCCCAAAAATTGAGCGGGAAGGGCGCCAACAATTGGCCATTTTGAAGGGGAGCATCTGGTACACTTATCCTGACTAAAGTTGGTCCTCGCCTGCCAAAGGCTCTGACGGTGACGCTGGCTTGGGCTCCATAATGACTTCCTCCCTGCCGTTGGGCTGGTCTTGGTCTCGTTGCACCGAAACAGGTGCCTTTGCTTGATGCTCTCGCCTGCGCTTGCTCCCTTTGCACCAAAGAGGAAAGGAGGACACTACGCGGGCTGGCGCCCGCCTGGCACCCTTGGTCATCATGGCTTGCGTCACGGGCACCTCATGAGGTACCCCGCCTTGATATCTCCGCCTCCTTGCGAGCCAGCCTGATGAGGCCATGCCTGAGGAAGCTCTGTGTCCTCCGCCCCACGAGGCTTGACCCCTCGTGAGGGTCTTGGGTCTGTGTTGATGAAGATGGGCCGTGCTGGGCCCCTCCCCGAGCCATGCCGCAGGCCGCAGGCAGGCAAGTCTGGGGACCCCCGTTCCCAGAACACCGACAGTAGCCCCCGGGCCCAAGGCACGCCCGGACTTGGCCGTGCAGGGAGGCGAAAGGGCAAGAGCGAAGCGCCACCGGCCCTAACAGCCTGTGGCCTTGGGCGCTGCGTGGTAGTTGATTGGACGTGGGCGTCTCCACTTCCCCACGGCGCCTCGGCAACTGCACGGATTGGACAAGTCCCTGCATGCAAAGCGGGTCATGATTACCTGCGATCGTGGGGGCCGATGGTTGGCCCTCGCCGGTTATAAGTACGGATCAGCACGCGCCCTTCCAGTTCATTCCCCCTTGCTTCTCCTTCTTCTTCATGGCCCCGTCAAGGAGGTTCTCAGCCGCAGAGAAGGGGAAGGCTCGCCAGGTTGAGCCTGCCTCTCCCCCGCCCAAGCGCGGCCGAGGGCGCCCTCGCAAACATCCTGTGGCCACCACGGCAGCTCCCCACGGCCGTGGAGATGATTTCCAGCACGGTGACGGGCGGACTGCTGCGGCCGGGGGGCGCGCTTCGGTCGCGCGTTCCCCTAGGCCATGCTTTCGCGCTGCAGAGGTGCTGCCGGAGTTTGTTGTGTGGTCGGTGGAGCCGACTAGCACCCGACTTCAACTTCCTCGCTTCCTCCTCGGCGAGCTCCCGGCCGGCGCCCCGGGCGGCCTCTGGCTTCAGGCAGACGGCTGCTGCAGCCGGGCCTCATGGGCTTCACTGGAGGTCTCCGCAGCCGGGAGCCTAGCCTTGACCCGCGGTTGGCAGACGTTTGCCCGCGCGCGTGGCCTGAGCCGTCGGTGCACCCTGCACTTCAAGTTTGACGGCGATGCCACCCTCTACGTGAGGGTGTTTGGGGAAGATGGTCGCCGCGCAGGGTGCTGCCCTGAGGACGACGACCGCGGCCGGGAACCCAGCCCCGTCGATGATGGAGAGGACAGCGCTCGTGTGATTGGCGGCACTCAGGGTTCCCCAAGCTTCACCGGTTCTTCTTCAGGCGGCGACTCTTCTAGCGGTGGCCGCGGTCAGCCTCCACGCCGGCGTACCTGTTTAGGAGGTGGTAGTGTGTCTGCCCGCCGTCGCCTTCGGTGAAGCGCGAGAGGGAGTCTGCCTGAGCCCCGGAGGCAGCTCGAGTCTTCCCTGCAGGCCGGTATGAGGCGAGCTGTGCCTGATTTGTTCTTTCTTTTCCTTTTTCCTGTGTAAAAAGACAGTAGCGTGGAGCCCCGCGGGGGCGTGTTTGGGTTATTGCTGTTAATCATCGCTTGCTTCCGTTATCATGCCTTCCAGCTACG
>NC_041390.1:470083535-470090817 GCF_002162155.2 Triticum dicoccoides
TTCGTGTCGTGGTGCCCGTGGGGCACGGACTGGAGGGGTGCTCCTGTAATGGACCCAGGTCGCGAAACCTTTGAACGACTAGGATAGGAACACTCGCGAGGGCGCTCGGCTGCCCCCCTCGCGATGCCTTGCATAAGAGAAATCGAGGCAGGAGAGTGAAAAGTCGAAGAACCACGAGCCAAAGACGGCAACAGCTTCAATAAAACTTCGAATGAGAATGAACAAGCCAACTGCGGAAAGCAAATGAAAAAGCCGCGTCCGGCACCTAATCTAGTCTTCGACGTCTTCTCACCAGTGCGGAGCTAAGTGCTGCCACTGGACGTGGGAGGGAGGCCCAGGGCCTGAGGCCGGCGCTCCTGATACTCCGGGGCGTGTACAGCCCCAACACATTATTACGTGAGAGTGTCACGGGTGGCGAGCTTCACAGGTGTTGGCCTTCTTCACAGGCTCCGGGCCTTTCTTGGGGGAAGCAGGCTTCACTGGCATTTTTCCTCTTCACAAGCTCCGGGCCCTTTCCAAAACGCGACAGCTTCACAGGCATTTGCCTTCTTCACAGGCTCTGGGCCTTTTCCAAAATGCGACAGCTTCACAGGCATTCGCCTTCTTCACAGGCTCTGGGCCTTTTCCAAAACGCGACAGCTTCACAGGCATTCGCCTTCTTCACAGGCTCTGGGCCTTTTCCAAAAAGGATAATCTTCACAGGCATTCGCCTTCTTCACAGGCTCTGGGCCTTTTCCAAAAAGGATAATCTTCACAGGCATTCGCCTTCTTCACAGGCTCTGGGCCTTTTCCAAAAAGGATAATCTTCACAGGCATTTGCCTTCTTCACAGGCTCTGGGCCTTTTTAGGGGTAGAACCTCCGGAGGTGCTGGATGTTCCATGCGTTCTGGACCGGCACCCCCTCCTGAGTCTCCAAGCGCGCGGAGCCGGGCCTGGAAACATGAACAACCTTGAACGGGCCCTCCCACATGGGAGAGAGCTTGTGCAGTCCCTCCCTGGAGAGAACCCGCCTGAGCACGAGGTCTCCTACCTCGAGAGTTCTGGGGCGGATGTTGCGGCAGTGATATCGTTGCAGTGCTTGTTGGTACCTCGCCGCTCGCAGCGCGGCTTCTCGGCGATGTTCCTCCCCCAACATGAGGTCCATCCTCCGCATGGCGTCCTGCTGCGCCTCGTTGAACGCCAGGACCCACGCGGAGCGACGTCTGACCTCATGAGGGAGGACCGCTTCGGCTCCGTAGACCAGGAAGAACGGGGTCTCTCCAGTCGGCTTGGTCGCGGTTGTGCGGATGGACCACAACACGGACTGAAGCTCGTCGTACCAACCTCTGCCGCAGGCCTCTAGCTTCTTCTTGAACGTCCTGGTCTTGAGGCCCCTCAGGACCTCTGCATTGGCTCGCTCGGCCTGGCCGTTGCTTCGGGGGTGCGCCACCAAAGCGTAGCATATCTGCGTTCCAAGGTTAGCACAGTATGTTTTGAAGAGGTTACTGGTGAACTGCGAACCGTTGTCTGTGATGATGCGGTTCGGCACCCCGAACCGGCTCACGATGCCCCTGATGAACTTGACCGCGGAAACCGCGGGGATGGTGCAGACGACCACTACTTCAGCCCACTTGGTGAACTTGTCCACGACGACGTAGAGGTAGCGGTAGCCCCCTGGCGCCCGAGGAAACGGGCCCAGGATATCCAGCCCCCAGACTGCAAATGGCCACGAAAGGGGTATAGTCTGCAGGCCTCCTGTCGGCTGATGGATTTGCTTGGCATGGAACTGGCAGGCCTCACAAGCTTTCACCAGTTCGACGGCGTCATTGAGTGCGGTGGGCCAATAAAACCCACTGCGGAACGCCTTGCCGACGAGGGTCCGTGATGATGAATGATGTCCACAGTCTCAGCCGTGTATATCTTCCAGCAGTTCCTTTCCTTGCTCCCTGGAGATGCAGCGCAGGGATACATCATTTGGTCGCTTCCGGTAGAGCTCTCCATCCTTGATGCAGTATGCCGTGGCCTGCCATGCCACACGCTCCGCTTCCTCCTCCTTCTCCGACAGGGTCCCTTGTGTTAAGTAACTCCAGAGCTCCGTGATCCAGCACCCCTCCTGAGGTTCCATCATCAGGAGCAGGCGTGCTCCTGAGGCCGGGCCACAGATCGGGGCTCCTGAGGCAGGTGGCTGGGGGAGCTCCTCCCGAGGCTGAGCCGTGTTTGACAATGACGGCAGGGCTGAGGCTTGAAGAGCCACTCCTCGAAGACGCCAGGCTCCTGAGGTAACCGCTTGGACGCCCGTTTGGCGATGTCGTCGGCCTCCTGATTGGTGCCACGGGGCACATGCTGCAACTCCAACCCCCAGAACTGCTTCTCCATCCTGTGGACCTCCGCAAGGTAGGCTTCCATGTGCTCATCTTTCGGCTCGTACACCTTGTTGGAGAAATTGACAAGGAGCTGCGAATCGCCCTTGATGGTGAGGCGTTTCACCCCCAGGGCAGCTGCGGCCTTCAAGCCCGCTATTAAACCTTCATACTCCACTATGTTGTTGGAGACCTTTTCACCTTGCTGGAAATAGAGCTGTACAGCGTAGTAGAGCTTGTCCTGAGTGGGCGATATAAGCACCGCCCCAGCCCCAGCGCCATGCCTAGAGAACGCCCCATCGAAGTACATGACCCAGCCTTCTGGCGCCTTGCTTCCTGGGGAGAGGGACCGATCCTCGTCGGCCTTGAGGCCTGGTGCCTCCATCCATTCTGCCACAAAATCCGCTAATGCTGCTCCCTTGATGACTCTGGTCGTGCTGAATTCGAGCTGAAACGCTTGCAGTTCTATGTTCCACTCAGCGACCCTTCCAGCTGAGTTAGGGCTCCTGAGCACTCTCTCCAGGGGGTATGACGAGACGACCTTGATGGGGTGACCCTGAAAATAGTGCCGCAGCTTGCGCGGGGCCACTAGTAGCGCGAGGAGGAGCTTCTGAGGCATGGGGTACCGTGCCCTCACGTCCCGCAACACCGTGCTGACGAAGTACACTGGGTGCTCAACGAGGTTGGGCATGTCAGTGCTGGTGGTGCCCTTCAGAGACCATGGCGCCTCCTGAGGCGATGAGGCCTCCTGAGGCTGGCCATCTGGGAGAGGGGCCTCTTCCGCCTCCGGTGCACTCCTCTGCGGCGGCTGATCTTCCTCAGCCGCGGTGGCGGTTTCTGTGGGCCTTCCTTGTTCCTGTTCTGCCTTGTCTCGGGCTGCTGCCGTGGTTTTGATTCGACGCTCCTCCCTAACCGCCACCAGGGCTGCGCTGGTGGAGTAGGGCGTGGCGGCGAGGTAAAGCACCAGGGGCTCTTGAGGGCGCGGAGCCACCATGACCGGAGGGCTGGTCAGGTATCTCTTGAGATCCTGGAACGCCTTGTCGGCCTCTTCAGTCCATTCAAAGGGCCCCTTTTTCTTCATTAGCTGGAAGAAGGGCAGCGCTCACTCCCCCAACTTGGAGATGAAGCGCCCTAGCGCGGTCACGCGCCCAGTGAGCTTCTGCATTTCTCTGAGGGTCTTTGGCGGGCTCATGTCCTCGACCGCCTTGACCTTTTCCGGGTTAGCCTCGATGCCTCGGTGGGACACGAGGAAACCCAAGAGCTTGCCCGAGGGGACTCCGAACACACACTTCTCTGGGTTGAGCCGCAGGTTCACTGCATTGAGGCTCGCGAAGGTTTCCTGCAGGTCTTGTATCAGGGTCCTGGCCTCCCGAGACTTCACCACAATGTCATCGACGTAAGCCTCAACATTCTTCCCGAGCTGCGGGCCCAAGGTGATGTGCATCAGCCGCTGAAAGGTCGCCCATGTGTTACGTAGCCCGAATGGCATGCATGTGTAGCAGTACACCCCACACGGGGTTAGAAAGGCTGTCTTTTCGACGTCTTCTACCGCCATCTTGATCTGGTGATACCCAGAGAAGGCATCCAAGAAGCACAGCAGGTCGCATTCTGCGGTGGAATCGACGATCTGGTCGATGCGGGGGAGCGGGAACGGATCTTGCGGGCATGCCTTGTTGAGGTTGGTGAAGTCGACACACATGCGCTCCTTCCCTCCCTTCTTTGGCACAACGACAGGGTTGGCCAACCAATCCGGGTATCGGACCTCGCGAATGACCCCGGCGGCTTCTAGTTTGTGGGTCTCTTGGACGATGAAGGCCTGCTTTTCTGTGCACTGCCGCCTTGCGTTCTGCTTCACAGGGCGCACGTTGGGGCACACGTTGAGGTGATGCTCGATTACGCTCCTAGGGATCCCCGCCAACTTGTCAGGCTCCCAAGCGAATACCTTCTTGTTTGCGCGCGGGAACCTGACCAGGGCCTCCTCCTGCCCGGGCTCGAGGTTGGCGCCTATGGTGAAAGTGGCATTGGTGGACCCATCCTCATTGACGGGTATCTGCTTGGTTTCTGCCTTGTCTTGGGTGAACAACTGTTTCTTCTTGGCGGGTGCAGCCCCCTTGGGCTCGGGGGTCTCCGAGTCGGCGGGCTGTGCCGACGCCGCCGTCTTGAAGGCGAGCTTGAGCACTCGCAGCGCGTCTCTGGTGTCCCCGTGCATGGTGAGGACACCACTGCTCCCGGGCATCTTCATGAGGTTGTACGCCGGGTGCGTCACGGCCATGAACTGGGCCAGCGCTAGGTAGCCGAGGATGGCGTTGTAGGGGAGGCCGATGGGGGCGATGTCGAAGTCGACCAGCTCCGTGCGGAAGTTGTTGTAGGTGCCGAAGGTTACTGGGAGCCGGATCTGTCCCAAGGAGCTGGATGATCCGCCCCCAACGCCTGAGAAGGGCCGGCTGGGTTGCAGCCGTTCCAGGGGTATGCAGAGGAGGTTGAAGGCCTCAACCGAGAGCACGCTGAGGCCCGCACCGCCATCGATGAGAGTTCTGGTGACGGCCACCTGGCAGATGGTGGGGGAGCACAGCATAGGGAGCGCACCCGAGCAGGCCGAGTTGGAGGGGTGGTCCTCCGAGCTGAAGGTCACGCCGGCCTTGGGCGCCGCCCGGTCCGGGAGAGCCCCCTGTCGCGTGGAAGCGGCGCTAACCCGGCGGATGGACGGCTTGACATGGTGACTTGTAGGCGGCGCCTGCGAGCCGCCCAGGAGAGCCGCGACGACCGGGGGTGTTGGTGTAGCATGATGGGCGGGGAAGAGGCTGCGAAGCTCTTCCCAAGAGGCCACGGAGGCTGCCGGCAGGTGGAGGAGCCATGCGCGCGGAGCGCCGGTGAGGGCCGTGGGGAGCCAGTTGGCCATGACCCTATCGTCACCTCCAGCTTTGAGGATGGCCTCCTCGTACGCCAGCAAGAAGGCCAGCGGATTAGTCGCGCCGCTGTAGCGCGGCGGCATCGTTGGCTTGAAGTTGTCCGGCCACCGTACCCGTTGGAGGGCTGGGGCCAGGGCTCGGAGCCCCCTGGCCCCCGTGCTGGCGCCGGCGGCCGGAGCGGGCGACGCGCTACTCATCGCGAGGCAGGTCGTGGCGGTGGCAGAAGGGAAAACTCTGGTGCACCCCTACCTGGCGCGCCAAATGTCTGATTTCGGGTTCCGGCAGACCCTTGAGGTTCGAACATTGGGGTGCGCGCGGATATTTCGCCTTCTACCTGCCTGCGCCCCACCGCCCCGCTAACATCTAAGCTATGGAAAGAACAGCACAAGAGACACGGAGTTTATACTGGTTCGGGCCACCGCTGTGGTGTAATACCCTACTCCAGTGTGTGGTGTGGTGGATTGCCTCTTGGGCCGATGATGATGAGCAATACAAGGAAGAACAGCCTCGCGAGGGTCTGCTCTTGGGCGATGAACTGCTGGGAGGAGTTCAACCACCCTTCTCTCTCTCTCTCTCTCTGTGATGCTACTCGATCCGATCCCAGCTTGTTTCTGGGTTGGCCGATTCTAGATCCCCCCTTCGCTGGGGGTGGCTAGTCCTATTTATAGGCAAAGGCCCTGGGCCTCTTCCCAAAAATTGAGCGGGAAGGGCGCCAACAATTGGCCATTTTGAAGGGGAGCATCTGGTACACTTATCCTGACTAAAGTTGGTCCTCGCCTGCCAAAGGCTCTGGCGGTGACGCTGGCTTGGGCTCCATAATGACTTCCTCCCTGCCGTTGGGCTGGTCTTGGTCTCGTTGCACCAAAATGGGTGCCTTTGCTTGATGCTCTTGCCTGCGCTTGCTCCCTTTGCACCAAAGAGGAAAGGAGGACACTATGCGGGCTGGCACCCGCCTGGCACCCTTGGTCGTCATGGCTTGCGTCACGGTCACCTCGTGAGGTACCCCGCCTTGATCTCTCCGCCTCCTTGCGAGCCAGCCTGATGAGGCCGTGCCTAAGGAAGCTCTATGTCGTCCGCCCCATGAGGCTTGACCCCTCGCGAGGGTCTTGGGTCTGTGTTGATGAAGATGGGCCGTGCTGGGCCCCTCCCCGAACCACGCCGCAGGCATCAGGCAGGCAAGTCTGGGGACCCCCGTTCCCAGAACGCCGACATTGTCCTTAGTGTGCCTCCATCCTTGCCCATGGTATTTTTGGTGCATAGTTATGCACGCGCGGTACGTATGCTGAGATTAGGTGGGGTTTTTGATAGAGGCCGAATTGCTATCCAGCTCTGGATGAACCGAACTGTCATTTTGCAGGGTAGACTGGACTCGTTTGACAATGTCCGAGGGCTTGATGGCCGATGAAGTATTTGGCTTGATAAGGCCACCCTGTACCTCAGCTGCAAGGGCCGCGGTATGCTCCTCAGTATGGAGGGAGCGCTCCATATTTCCATTAACTGTAATGACACCGCGTGGTCCTGGCATCTTGAGCTTTAGATAAGAATAGTGCGGGACTACATTGAAATGGACGAAAGTGGTTCGTCCTCGGTACAGAAGGGGACGATGTTGAAGATTAAATCTTCGCTTCGGAAATTATCCGGTGAGCCAAAGACTACTTCGAGCTTTATTGACCCTGTGCAGTAGGCCTCTACGCCAGGTATTACTCCTTTAAAGGTGGTTTTAGTAGGCTTGATCCATGACGGATCAATACCCATTTTACGGACAGTGTCCTGATAAAGCAGGTTAACAATGCTGCCGCCGTCCATGAGGACTCGCATGAGATGGAATCCGTCAATGATTGGATCGAGGACCAATGCTGTCGAACCTCCATGACGGATACTGGTCGGATGATCCCTACGATCAAAAGTGATCAGACAGGCCGACCATGGGTTGAATTTTGGGGCGACTGGCTCTATGTCATAGACGTCCCTTAGTGCGTGCTTGCGCTCCCACTTAGGGATATGAGTGACATAGATCATATTCACTGTTTTTAC
>NC_041390.1:470091278-470217844 GCF_002162155.2 Triticum dicoccoides
TCTTTTGCCCCCTTGTGTCAGTTGGGCGAGGCTCATCGTCACCCTCGCTAGGTGGCCCCTTCCCCTTATGTTTGGTGTTTAGCTTACTGGCCTGTTTGAAGACCCAACAATTTTTGTTGGAATGATTGGCAGGTTTGTCAGGGGTGCCATGAATCTGGCAAGGCCGATCGAGTATTTTGTCCAAAATGGATGGACCATCTTTGTTTCCTTTGAATGGCTTCTTCCACTGACTGGATTTAGAGCCACTGAATCCAGTGTTGACCGCCATGTCTTCGGTACCTTCATTATTGCTTCGATGCTTATGTTTGTTGCGTCGTGGCCTACCATTGCCATCTCTGGCTTTAGAGGTGCCAGGGACGCTGGTGCTGCTGCTTCTACGAGCTAGCCAGCTGTCTTCTCCCGCGCAAAAGCAGTTCATGAGTGCGGTAAGAGCTGCCATGGACTTCGATTTTTCTGGGCCGAGGTGTCGGGCAAGCCATTCATCACGGATGCTATGTTTAAAGGCCACGAGGGCTTCGGCATCCGGACAATCAACAATTTGGTTCTTTTTAATTAAGAACCTAGTCCAGAGTTTTCGGGCTAACTCTCCGGGTTGCTGGACTATATGAGTAAGGTCATCGGCGTCTGGAGGCCGGACATATGTACCTTGGAAGTTGTCTCTAAAGGCATCTTCCAAATTTTCCAAGCTACCAATGGAGTTCTCTGGGAGGCTGTTTAACTAGTGATGCACTGGTCCTTTCAGTTTTAGGGGGAGATATTTGATGGCGTGGAGATCGTCACCGTGAGCCATATGGATATGGAGAAGGAAATCTTCTATCCATACCGCGGGATCTATCGTGCCATCATATGATTCAATGTTTACGGGTTAAAACCCTTCTGGGAACTAGTGCTGCATTACCTCATCGGTAAAGCAGAAGGGGTGTGCGACCCCTCTGTATCGAGCAACGTCACGACGGAGTTTGGATGACATCTGTATGCGGCTTTCGGCCCGGGTGAGGTTATGCCTATCGCGCCAGGCCTGATGGTCGTCTTCTCATGTTGGGCCATGCCCCATTGATCCATAGATTGATCTGCCTTGGCCTACTCTATTGTCTAGGTCATGTAATAGGTCGTAGGTGTATCCTGGAGCCATTGTCTCTCTGCCTCTATGGCGAGGTGGTGCGGGTTGGTGTTTGGCATAGATGGCCGCTTTATCTCGCCCACACGGTGGCCGGTCTAGTTCATCAGCGTTGTCATATCTTGACGGTATTGGCTCGAGGGCCTCGTCGTCAAATTGTGGCAGTAGCCGATGCTTCAGATAACTCTTTGTTGGGCGTTGGAGGCCATATTCTTCGGTAGCTAGGACCTGGGTCCATCTGTCGTTGAGTGTATCATGTTTGGCTTGGAGTTGTTGCTGCTTCTTTTTTAGGCTTCTCGCAGTGGCGATTAGTTGGCACTTAAAGCGCTCCTGCTCAAGGGGTTCCTCTGGCACGATGAAATCTTCGTTGCCGAGGCTGACATCATCCTCGGAGATCAGTAGATAGTTGATGTCTTTCGAATCCTTGTTCCCGGCTGGATCATCGGGGTTAACATGCCCCTCCTCCCCACCATCCTGTTCGGATGCGGGCTTGACGGGGGCTTCGGGGTCTTCGGCGTTCTCTGGAGTGTTATTGTCTCCAGTGCCGGTATTACTATCTTTTTCACAACGTGATTTTGAGAAGCGTCGTTGGCGTCGACGCTTCGGTGGTGCCTCTGCAAGTTTGTCCTCAACTAGATCCTTCCCGTCTTCCCGTCATCCTCTTTGGGTGTACCCACCATATACACGTCGTATGTGGAGGTGGCCGTCCAACATCCGGTAAACGGCGGGTCTTAGCCTTGCTCGTCTCCGGCATCGTCGTCCATGCCGTCGATGTCTTCGGAGGTGTAATCCAGCATGTCAGTTAAGTCCTCGATGGTGGCTATGAAGTGGGTGGTGGGTGGGACATAAAATTCCCTACTCTCAACCCCTAATCCGGGCTGGGTGTTGTTCAGAGGTGATCCCTCTATAGTGGTGAGGGATCGCATTAAGTCTAGAGCCTCGTTAAGAGCGAGGATTGGACGGGGAAACGAGAGTCCGTAGAGCTAGCCAGGGCAAAAGCCTCCTGGCCATGCTCACTTGGCGTGGACTTCGAGAGTTTGGAGCTAGAGTCCGGGGACGAGTCCGGCCTTTCAATGATAGGGGGAACCCAGTCTGACTCCGGGCTTGCTGAGGACACAATCGCCTCCGGATCTCCGATAGTGAGCTTCATAGCAGAGAGTCCAGCGGGCTCCAAACTCCCATCTTCAGACCCCGACAGTTTGCTCCGGATCTAAGGCCAGAGCGGTGGTCGGGGCCGTGAACCCTTTGAAGATCAAGTCTCCTCGGGTATTAGCGATATAATTCAGGTTCCCAAAACTGATCTGATGACCATTGGTATAGTTGTCGATCTGTTTGAGGTGGCCAATTGAGTTGGCACGCAGAGCGAAGCTGTCGAACAAAAAAATTTGACCGGGAGGAAAGTTTCCCCTAAAATAGTATCGTTTTTGATGATCAAATGAGCCATCGAACCTTCTGTCGACGGCACAGTGGAACTCTCAATGAAAGCACCAATGTCGGTGCCAAAACCGGTCGATCTCGGGTAGGGGGCCCCGAACTGTGCATCTAAGGATCGAAGGTAACAGGAGACAAGGGGGACACAATGTTTACCCAGGTTCGGGCCTTCTTAATGAAGGTAAAACCCTACGTCCTTCTTGATTGTATTTGATGAGTATAGGGGTTACAAGAGTTGATCTACCTCGAGATCGTCATGGCTAAACCCTAGATGTCTAGCCTATATGAATTCTGATAGCCTCTACAGATTAACCCCTTCGGTTTATATAGATATCGGAGGGGCCTAGGGTTATGCAGAGTCGGTTTATAGACAAAGGAAAGTACGCATCCGGACACCAAACTTGCCATCCACGCAAAGGAGAGTCCCATCCGGACACGGGGGAAGGCCTTCTACCTTGTATCTTCACGGCCCATTATTCCGGCTCACAACACACGGGCCGGACTCTCACAGACCCCTTAATTAGTCCAGGACTCCCTCAATCGGGTCGAGGAAGATGGTCTTCCATGCTTCAGCGAGGCACTCATCTTCTTTGGACGTCCACTTGACGCGCGGCTCAACAGTCCTAGCCTCCGCTTCTTCTTTTTCTCTTTCCTCGCCGGCGTAGGTGCCGGCTCCTCCTCCTCCTCGCCGTAGTCGAGCTCGTCATCCATGTCGTCGGCGAGGTCCATTGTATCGTCTTGCGCCTGGAACCCAGGGGAGGCGGTGGCGGCGGCCGATCCGTTCGTGATGATCTCGTCCATGTCGGCTTCCATCGCGCCGGGGTTGCCGAAATGCGATGATGAGGCTTGCGAGAAGTGCAGGGCGCCACTGCGCAGAGGCGGCGTAAGCCGGTGGCGAGTAGGTGTACGGAGGTACTGGACACCGGCGAACATGGGCGAGGGCATGCGCTGGTCGGGGTTTAGACCGGAGGGTGAGGCGTGTTGTCCATGCGGAAAGGTGATGTTGGGGTTGATTCTGCCATGCACGTCGCCGTTGGCGTAGCCAGGCGAGGGTGCACACCCCCAAGGCTGCGGCGATGGCGAGAAGCTGGCCGATGACCCAACGCTCTGCTGGCTCCAGGCAGCTTGCGGGCCATGCCGCCAGGTGGATTCATCATCCCCACGCGAGACGCCTCTGCCTGCTCCGCCGCTGCCGCACTATCCCAGGCCCTATTGGCGTTGATCCTGTTCCGCCGGTCGATGGTGACAGCCTCCCGGTGCCGAACCTCCGCCTTCCAGTCGGCGTTCGACATTCTCGATGGTTTTGTCGGTGGTGCGCTCGGCTTCCTCTGCTTCGGCTGGGTGGCATCGGCAACAGTAGTGGCACGAGGGGCAGTATACTTCTTCGGCGGCATGGTGGGATGGCGGCCGGATGGCGGGGAGAGGGAGGAGAATGGCGGGAGAAGAGGGGCAGAAGGGGGGAATGGAGGGAAATGGAGGGGAAAAGCGGGGGATCGGCTGGAAAAAGTGTCGTCTCTCGCTAATAGAGCGGACCTACGCGCCTTTTTTCTTCGGTCGGCTCCCCCAGGCGGCCCCCGGGGGCTTGGGTTCATCTTGGGTTCGCCCACTTGTACATCAAGCTCCTAAGAGAATGGTTTTTAACCCCTTTCCGCGACGGCATTTGGAACCGTCGCCAAGTGAGTGTGGGCGATAGGGGGGGTCCTTCCCACAGGACCCAGAAACCATCGGGGATATGCCCTCCTGGCACACACGTTAGGCAAAATGAGGTCGTGTGCGACCAGCGAGCGCTCAAATACAGAAATACATACAGTAGAGCTAAAAAATACAATTATACGGCGAAATTGTTTCCGGTCGCAAGTACATCCCACACAGTCAGTCCCCGCTAAACGTTTCCGTCCGTATGTACATCCCACACAGTCGCCCCGAGGAAAACGTTTCCATTCATAGGTACATCACACATAATTTTTCCCGTTAAATCGCTTGCGTTATTGAATATATCACACACGGTTCATGGAAGAAACTGTGTGGCAGAGGCTGTCCATCACACACAGTTTTCATGTGGTAAACGTTTGCGCAAGGTGGCCTAACACAAACAGTTTTCAAGAGAAAGCCATGTGTGATTGTTCATTGATCCGACACGGTTTATTCCTACAAACTGTGTGCATTGACTAAGGTCATCGCCCACGGTATTTTTTCAACAACCGTTTGCAATAGCAAAACCCAATTAGCAGGCTAATTATCCAATTATTCATAATCCATTTATTAATATAATTGACAGTTCATATTAAGCACACGATATATTTCATTTTCATGATTGAAATACATCAGAGTACAACATCATATAGCTTCAACACTCAGCTACCCCATTACACAACTACACCAGGACCAAGTTTCACAAGCAACATCTATAACCTTTCAAAATTAGCATCATAGACGGTACATAGATAGATGTATCTCATCTAGAAAACTGTTGAAGCAGAAGGAGAAGATTGAGCCTTCATTGATGTTGAAGGTCTTTGTAACTTTAGGCAGTGCCTGTGGATGATTGACTGTCCATCCTTCGTCCTCTTCAGGAACACTTCAATATTAAACTGTGGGTGTTGTATGAATACCTTCCTTGCCTCCTGACCATACATGTGGTTTGAGAGGTAATCATCAGTGAACTGCTTTGGAAAGGCCTGGAAACAAGGATGTGCATAAATATCTTCTCTATATTGGAAATCAGGCAAAGAAATAAAAAAAAGGCAAGGTATAATAGTTAGTACCATCCTGTAATGAACTGATGTCTTCTTCATTGTGCAGACAAAGATCTTGTTGTTTTTTGTCGCTAATTTCTTTATCCTAACAATCTTTCTGAGTTTCTTGACTTGATTGGTATTCATGGACAACTCATTTCCCCATATGCAAAAAGGCTCGAACAGTGGGTCAAAACCTCTGACAGCAGGACCTACATGTGCAAGACCAAATTGTTAAAAACCTAAATATTAGAATGGTTCCTACAATTGCACAATAATGTGCTATTAGACAACGGACCATGCACGTGCTAACCTCGATTGTAAACCTCAGTGCTTCCCATTGTTTCCCTGCAACACATATAAGGTAGTTAGCCATCAGGTTAAGTAAGGGTTCGTATGCTATCAGTAAAATATGTTGATGAAAAATAATCACATTGCAGATTCATCAGATTAACTGAAGCCACACGGAAAATCCATTTATCCAAACCAAGCATGATTAAGAACTAGTAAATATAGCACTTGTATATGTTTCTCATGTATTAAGTGCAGCCAAATTCGATGTATTCCTCACATGCACACCAATACAAAATTCTACCCATGACAATTGGACATCGCATTGCAGAAATGAACCAAGCAGTTAACTAAACACCACAACAAATGAACCAAACATTAACTAAGCACCACATTGCACAATATAACATACTCCTAATAAAAGATCAGACAGTTAACCGGATAATTAACTACAACCAATTGTAGCAATTGTATTTGTTTCTCATGTATTTACTATAGCCAAATTCAATTTATTCCTCACATGGTATACAATAACAGAATGCACCCACAATTTTGTAAAGATAAATTCGATTTATTTCTCACATGGAAGACAATACAAAATTGCAGCCTGAAGAATTGAACATCACATTTGCAGAATTGAACCAAACAGTTCACTGAAGACGACAACTAATTAACAAAATAGTTAATAAGTGAGCACCACACTGCACGACATATAGAACATATACACTAGGGCAACAGATTGCATGGTAAAATTAGATAGCACAATTCACTAGAATTTGTGAAGGAAAGGCAGGAGCAGCACACGCAACAGGTAAACCGAGCATGCTTAACCGGCGTAGCTAGAAAATGGCAAGGTGCTCCTTCAAGATCTGGGGTTCGGCACGAATGGCAGCCATCGTGACCTCATCCACGCATGTGGCCGTGATTTGCTTCCCCCTGCCAAATGCTCCTTAAGGTCCTGGCTATACTGCGTGCACCATGGCTTAGCTCGGCGCTTATTTGGTGGAGGGGTCGGTGATTTGGGTGGAAGGTGTCGCGCTCGCGCCGGTGGTAGGGGCATGTGGGATGTGGAAGGAGGAGGAGGATGGGGGTCGGGTGTGGATTAGCTGCCTGGATAGGCGAGGCCGAGGAGCGTGAAGGAGGGTCACCGGCAAGTAGGCGGCGCTGCAAGCAAGGAGTGAAGGTTTCAACTTGGAAAGGAAGGCGGAAAGAGGGGAAATGTGGCTTTTGGTAAGGGGGAGGGGCCGGGAGGTAGATATTTCTGCGGAAGCCGAAAATTTGGAATCGCTTCAGCCAAAAAACTGGCGCGCAAAGTGTCATCAGACATAGTCCCTTATTTAGAACTGTGTACGATATGTGAGCATCACAAATGATTCAGATATCTTAACCCGTGTGTGTTGAGTTTGAACGTCAAACATTTTGGTTCGAATTTCCCTGGTTACAGTGGTCATCCACGTCATTGCATAATTTGGGTACACAAAGGAGACTAACTGTGTGCGATCTACTTGATTTATAGTATTATACACCGACGATGCTCCAAGATATTTTGTGCTGCATCTGACACTGTTGGTGATAATAAACTGTGTGTGATCTACTTGATTTATTGTCTTGATCATTTGAATTACGTAATGGGGTCACAAATACAAAGGATGGTGTTTGAATTGTTAGAACTTTTATCTGCGGTGAACATGCAACTATAGGTGTGTCATCAAAAAAATTGGAATTATTCAGGGTTCGTTTGTACATTTTTATACATTAACTAGGTTTTCCAGGCATTTTATGCGCATAATTCAAATTTGAACAACATGCAGATGCTCTAGTGCATATAAACTTGTTGAAAAAACAAATATGTGTCCTTGGTTGCATGCTTAGGTCCCATGCAAGAAATGGGAATGAATTTCAAACGCCCTGCCACCGTCACTAGGCCGCAAACATTGAGATACCTGGTTTTAAATTCTAGTAAATCCAAAACTCGTCTAAAATTCATGAAACTTGGCATGCTATCATGTAGCGGCATCAACATGCCGTGGTAAAAAAATTGTCCCATTTAGGGCAGGTTTGGGTATAAGCTCCTCACAACAAGTGTGATGGTTTCAGTAGGGAACGTGCCACCTTTGGGGACAAAGAGATATCTGTTGCCTCTTATTGCTTTCAAAAAATTTCGAGTGTCAATGTAGAACAACAAGAGTGTTGTGTTCAATTTTGGAAATTTTCGGGGTTCGTTTGGACATTTTTATGCATTAACTGAGTTTTCAATGCATTTATGTGCATAATTCAAATTTGAACTACATGCACATGCTCCAGTGCATATAAATTGGTTGAAAAATCAAATCTGTGTCCTTGGGTGCATGCTTAGGTCCCATGCAAGAAGTGGGAATAAATTTCAAACACTAGTGCACCGTTGATTGCCGACAAAACATTGAGATGCCTGGTTTTTAAATTCTAGTAAATCCAAAACTCGTCTGAAATTCATGAAACTTGGCATGCTATCATGGAGCGGCATCAACATGCCATGGTAAAATTTTTGTCCCATTTGGGGCAGGTTTGGGTATATGCTTCTCACAAACCGGAGCTTCTCACAACAAGCATGATGGTTTTCGGTAGGGAACGTACCACCATTGGGAACGAAAACGATATCCATTGCCTCTTGTTGCTTTCAAATTTTTTTCTCATGTCAACATAGAACAATAGAAGTGTTGTGTGAATTTTTGTGATTTTTCGGGGTTCGTTTGGACATTTTATGCATTAACTGAGTTTTCAATGCATTTATGTGCATAATTCAAATCTGAACTACATGCACATGCTCCAGTGCATATAAATTGGTTGAAAAATCAAATCTGTGTCCTTGGGTGCATGCTTAGGTCCCATGCAAGAAATGGGAAAGAATTCCAAACACCAGGGCACCGTTGATTGCCGGCAAAACATTGAGATGCCTGGTTTTTAAATTCTAGTAAATCCAAAACTCTTCTGAAATTCAGGAAACTTGGCATGCTATCATGGAGTGGCATCAACATGCCGTGGTACAAATTTTGTCCCATTTGGGGCAGGTTTGGGTATATGCTTCTCACAGACCAGAGCTTCTCACAACAAGCATGATGGTTTTCGGTAGGGAACGTCCCACCTTTGGGGACGCAACGGTATCCATTGCCTCTTATTGCTTTCAATTTTTTTCTCGTGTCAACATAGAACAACAAGAGTGTTGTGTGAATTTTTGTGATTTTTCGGGGTTCGTTTGGACATTTTTATGCATTAACTGAGTTTTCAATGCATTTATGCGCATAATTCAAATTTGAACTACATGCACATGCTCCAGTGCATATAAATTGGTTGAAAAATCAAATCTGTGTCCTTGGGTGCATGGTTAGGTCCCATGCAAGAAATGGGAATGAATTTCAAACACCAGGGCAACATTGATTACCGGCAAAACATTGAGATGCCTAGTTTTTAAATTCTAGTAAATCCAAAACTTGTCTGAAATTCATGAAACTTGGCATGCTATCATGGAGCGGCATCAACATGCTGTGGTACAAATTTTGTCCCATTTGGGACAGGTTTGGGTATATGCTTCTCACAAACCGGAGCCTCTCACAACAAGCATGATGGTTTTCGGTAGGGAACGTCCCACCTTTGGGGACGAAACAATATCCATTGCCTCTTATTTCTTTCAATTTTTCTTCTTGTGTCAACATAGAACAACAGGAGTGTTGTGTGAATTTTTGTGATTTTTCGGGGTTCGTTTGGACATTTTTATGCATTAACTGAGTTTTCAATGCATTTATGTGCATAATTCAAATTTGAACTACATGCCCATGCTCGAGTGCATATAAATTGGTTGAAAACTCAAATCTGTGTCCTTGGGTGCATGCTTAGGTCCCATGCAAGAAATGGGAAAGAATTTCAAACACCAGGGCGCCGTTGATTGCCGGCAAAATATTGAGATGCCTGGTTTTTAAATTCTAGTAAATCCAAAACTCTTCTGAAATTCAGGAAACTTGGCATGCTATCATGGAGCGGCATCAACATGTCATGGTACAAATTTTGTCCTATTTGGGGCAGGTTTGGGTATATGCTTCTCACAGACCGGAGCTTCTCACAACAAGCATGATGGTTTTCGGTAGGGAACATCCCACCTTTGGGGACGAAACGATATCCATTGCCTCTTATTGCTTTCAATTTTTTTCTCGTGTCAACATAGAACAACAAGAGTGTTGTGTGAATTTTTGTGATTTTTTGGGGTTCGTTTGGACATTTTTATGCATTAACTGAGTTTTCAATGCATTTATGTGCATAATTCAAATTTGAACTACATGCACATGCTCCAGTGCATATAAATTGGTTGAAAAATCAAATCTGTGTCCTTGGGTGCATGGTTAGGTCCCATGCAAGAAATGGGAATGAATTTCAAAAACCAGGGCACCATTGATTGCCGGCAAAACATTGAGATGCCTAGTTTTTAAATTCTAGTAAATCCAAAACTTGTCTAAAATTCATGAAACTTGGCATGCTATCATGGAGCGGCATCAACATGCTGTGGTACAAATTTTGTCCCATTTGGGGCAGGTTTGGGTATATGCTTCTCACAAACCGGAGCCTCTCACAACAAGCATGATGGTTTTCGATAGGGAACGTCCCACCTTTGGGGACGAAACAATATCCATTGCCTCTTATTTCTTTCAATTTTTCTTCTCGTGTCAACATAGAACAACAGGAGTGTTGTGTGAATTTTTGTGATTTTTCGGGGTTCGTTTGGACATTTTTATGCATTAACTGAGTTTTCAATGCATTTATGTGCATAATTCAAATCTGAACTACATGCACATGCTCCAGTGCATATAAATGGGTTGAAAAATCAAATCTGTGTCCTTGGGTGCATGCTTAGGTCCCATGCAAGAAATGGGAAAGAATTTCAAATACCAGGGCACCGTTGATTGCCGGCAAAACATTGAGATGCCTGGTTTTTAAATTCTAGTAAATCCAAAACTCTTCTGAAATTCAGGAAACTTGGCATGCTATCATGGAGCGGCATCAACATGCCGTGGTACAAATTTTGTCCCATTTGGGGCAGGTTTGGGTATATGCTTCTCACAGACCGGAGCTTCTCACAACAACCATGATGGTTTTCGGTAGGGAACGTCCCACCTTTGGGGACGAAACGATATCCATTGCCTCTTATTGCTTTCAATTTTTTTCTCATGTCAACATAGAACAACAAGAGTGTTGTGTGAATTTTTGTGATTTTTCGGGGTTCGTTTGGACATTTTTATGCATTAACTGAGTTTTCAATGCATTTATGTGCATAATTCAAATTTGAACTACATGCACATGCTCCAGTGCATATAAATTGGTTGAAAAATCAAATCTGTGTCCTTGGGTGCATGGTTAGGTCCCATGCAAGAAATGGGAATGAATTTCAAACACCAGGGCACCATTGATTGCCGGCAAAACATTGAGATGCCTAGTTTTTAAATTCTAGTAAATCCAAAACTTGTCTGAAATTCATGAAACTTGGCATGCTATCATGGAGCGGCATCAACATGCTGTGGTACAAATTTTGTCCCATTTGGGGCAGGTTTGGGTATATGCTTCTCACAAACCGGAGCCTCTCACAACAAGCATGATGGTTTTCGGTAGGGAACGTCCCACCTTTGGGGACGAAACAATATCCATTGCCTCTTATTTCTTTCAATTTTTCTTCTTGTGTCAACATAGAACAACAGGAGTGTTGAGTGAATTTTTGTGATTTTTCGGGGTTCGTTTGGACATTTTTATGCATTAACTGAGTTTTCAATGCATTTATGTGCATAATTCAAATCTGAACTACATGCACATGCTCCAGTGGATATAAATTGGTTGAAAAATCAAATCTGTGTCCTTGGGTGCATGCTTAGGTCCCATGCAAGAAATGGGAAAGAATTTCAAACACCAGGGCACCGTTGATTGCCGGCAAAACATTGAGATGCCTGGTTTTTAAATTCTAGTAAATCCAAAACTCTTCTGAAATTCAGGAAACTTGGCATGCTATCATGGAGCGGCATCAACATGCCGTGGTACAAATTTTGTCCCATTTGGGGCAGGTTTGGGTATATGCTTCTCACAGACCGAAGCTTCTCACAACAAGCATGATGGTTTTCGGTAGGGAACGTCCCACCTTTGGGGACGAAACGATATCCATTGCCTCTTATTGCTTTCAATTTTTTTCTCGTGTCAACATAGAATAACAAGAGTGTTGTGTGAAATTTTGTGATTTTTCGGGGTTCGTTTGGACATTTTTATGCATTAACTGAGTTTTCAATGCATTTATGTGCATAATTCAAATTTGAACTACATGCACATGCTCCAGTGCATATAAATTGGTTGAAAAATCAAATCTGTGTCCTTGGGTGCATGGTTAGGTCCCATGCAAGAAATGGGAATGAATTTCAAACACCAGGGCACCATTGATTGCCGGCAAAACATTGAGATGCCTAGTTTTTAAATTCTAGTAAATCCAAAACTTGTCTGAAATTCATGAAACTTGGCATGCTATCATGGAGCAGCATCAACATGCTGTGGTACAAATTTTGTCCCATTTGGGGCAGGTTTGGGTATATGCTTCTCACAAACCGGAGCTTCTCACAACAAGCATGATGGTTTTCGATAGGGAACGTCCCACCTTTGGGGACGAAACAATATCCATTGCCTCTTATTTCTTTCAATTTTTCTTCTCATGTCAACATAGAACAACAGGAGTGTTGTGTGATTTTTTGTGATTTTTTGGGGTTTGTTTGGACATTTTTATGCATTAACTGAGTTTTCAATGCATTTATGCGCATAATTCAAATTTGAACTACATGCACATGCTCCAGTGCATATAAATTGGTTGAAAAATCAAATCTGTGTCCTTGGGTGCATGGTTAGGTCCCATGCAAGAAATGGGAATGAATTTCAAACACCAGGGCACCATTGATTGCCGGCAAAACATTGAGGTGCCTGGTTTTTAAATTCTAGTAAATCTAAAACTCGTCTGAAATTCATGAAACTTGGCATGCTATCATGGAGCGGCATCAACATGTCGTGGTACAAATTTTGTCCCATTTGGGGCAGGTTTGGGTATATGCTTCTCACAAACCGGAGCTTCTCACAACAAGCATGATGGCTTTCGGTAGGGAACATCCCAACTTTGGGGACGAAACGATATCCATTGCCTCTTATTGCTTTCAATTTTTTTTCTCATGTCAACATATAACAACAGGAGTGGTTTGTGATTTTTTTTGATTTTTTGGGGTTCGTTTGGACATTTTTATGCATTAACTGAGTTTTCAATGCATTTATGTGCATAATTCAAATTTGAACTACATGCACATGCTCTAGTGCATAGAAATTGGTTGAAAAATCAAATATGTGTCCTTGGGTGCATGCTTAGGTCCCATGCAAGAAATGGGAATGAATTTCAAACACCAGGGCATCGTTGATTGCCGGCAAAACATTGAGATGCCTGGTTTTTAAATTCTACTAAATCCAAAATTCTTTTAACCATTGACGTGACGCCACGGGTCTTAGTTTTAATGGCTGTAGGAGGTGCCGCGCGGACAGCTGCTTGACCTTGACTAAACGGGAGGCGTGCGAGCGCCGTCCGGTGTGTAGGCTGACCGAGAGGCGTGCAAGCTGTCCTCGAGTGCGCAGGCTCACCGGGAAGCATGCGAGTTGTACGCTGCGTAGGCTCTGTGGGAAGTGAGCCCTTTGGCTTCCATGGCCGCCCTCCTTGCTCGCATCCTCTCCATTAATGGCGCCCAAGCCGTAGTTTAATTCGCTTTTTAAATATAAAACACTCATCACAAACTTTTAGTTAAAACACCCGTATGCAAACCGACAGCTTCCCCAGGAAGCCAAGAGAAAATGTGCCGAGCAGGATTTCTGCAGCTATTGATCACAAACGACTTAGATAGAACACCCGTACGAAAAGTGAGAGTAGTGCAGGATTTGTTCATTCTTTCAGTGCAAACGGTTGTTTTGGATGACCCGTGTGCAACCACGTACAAACAATTTCGTAAGATTTGCATCTGTCATATTGGGTATGTTGCCATTTGTCAAACTAGAAAGATTTATATTTGTTGATCTAGTGACATTGTCGTTTGCCAATCCTTGTAACACTGCGATTTGTCAAAATATGAAGTTAGAAATCATTAGCACTATGTAATTTTTGCAACTAAAATTCAGTAATTAAGCATAGATTTCATTCATAGATTAAGTAGTCATTCTTAATTTATACAAAAAGTTCAACTCGGCAGTTGAAACGACCAAACTTCTCCCCAATTGTTGCCAACCACGTACTGAAATAGCTAGTTCAACTATATATACTAGCTAATTTTAAGTACGTTGTATAGTTCGACCACACATCTATAGTCAGATGAACTGAACAAAATAGCCCATAAATACTACTACTACCACGGAGGGCTTTGTGCTACTTCTGGCAGCCTCTCCTTTGTTGAGCACGCTCAGTAAGACTGTAAGAGGAAGAGGAGGAGGAGCCTACCGAAGAGCTGGAAAAATGCAATATGGTGCCTGCCACTGTTGCACGTTCAGCGACGCTCGCCAGCTCGAACGCCCACTGCTGCTCCAGATGATCCCTCTCGAAGCGGCCGGTCTGCTCGTAGATCTCTTGATTCCTCGCCTCTGCATCGGCGTGTGCTGCGGCCACAGCTGCGGTAAGGGTCTTTGCATGCTCGACGAGGCGCTCCTCCTCCTCCCGCAGGAACTCGATGTAGCGCCCAAGGTCGCTGACGCACATGCGGGCCTTGATACATCCATTTTGCATCATGCTTTTATATCAATATTTATTGCATTATGGGCTGTTATCACACATTATGTCACAATACTTATGCCTATTCTCTCTTATTTTACAAGGTTTAATTAAAGAGGGGGAATGCCGGCAGCTGGAATTCTGGGCTGGAAAAGGAGCAAATATTAGAGACCTATTATCCACATCTCCAAAAGTCCTGAAACTTCACAGGAGCACGTTTCAGAATATAAAAAAAATATTGGGTGAAAGAGTACCAGAGGGGGGCCACCCACCGTCCACGAGGGTGGGGGGCGCGCCCTACCCCCTGGGCGCGCCCCCTGGCAGCCCTCTGATGCCCATCTTTGGCTATATGGAGTCTTTCATCGAGGAAAAAATCATAAGCAAGCTTTCGGGACGAAACTCCGCCGCAACGAGGCGGAACCTTGGCGGAACCAATCTAGGGCTCCGGCGGAGCTGTTCTGTCGGGGAAACTTCCCTCCGGGAGGGGGAAATCATCACCATCGTCATCACAAATGATCCTCTCATCGGGAGGGGGTCAATCTCCATCAACATATTCACCAGCACCATCTCATCTCAAACCCTAGTTCATCTCTTGTATCCAATCTTTGTCTCAAAACCTTAGATTGGTACCTGTGGGTTGCTGGTAGTGTTGATTACTCCTTGTAGTTGATGCTAGTTGGTTTACTTGGTGGAAGATCATATGTTCAGATCCATTATGCATACTAATACCCCTCTAATTATGAACATGAATATGATTTGTGAGTAGTTACATTTGTTCCTGAGGACATGGGAGAAGTCTTGCTATAAGTAATCATGTGAATTTGGTATTAGTTCGATATTTTGATGAGATGTATGTTGTCTTTCCTCTAGTGGTGTCATGTGAACGTCGGCTACATGACACTTAACCATTATTTGGGCCTAGGGGAAGGCATTGGGAAGTAATAAGTAGATGATGGGTTGCTATAGTGACGGAAGCTTAAACCCTAGTTTATGCGTTGCTTCGTAAGGGGCTGATTTGGATCCATATGTTTCAAGCTATGGTTAGGTTTACCCTAATACTTCTGTTGTAGTTGCGGATGCTTGCAATAGGGGTTAATCATAAGTGGGATGCTTGTCCAAGGAAGGACAATACCCAAGCACCGGTCCACCCACATATCAAATTATCAAAGTACCTAACGCGAATCATATGAACATGATGAAAACTAGCTTGACGATAATTCCCATGTGTCCTCGGGAGCGCTTTCCTTTATATAAGAGTTTGTACAGGCTTGTCCTTTGCTACAAAAAGGATTGGGCCATCTTGCTGCACTTTATTTACTTTTATTACTTGTTACTCGTTACAAATTACCTTATCAAAAAACTATCTGTTACCGATAATTTCAGTGCTTGCAGAGAATACCTTGCTGAAAACCACTTATCATTTCCTTCTGCTCCTCGTTGGGTTCAACACTCGTATTTATCGAAAAGGCCACGATAGATCCCCTACACTTGTGGGTCATCAATAATCTTTTCTGGTGCTGTTGCTGGGGAGTGAAGCGTCTTTGGTAGGTGGAATTTGGTAAGGAAAAATTTATATAGTGTGCTGAAATTTACTGTCACTTGTTACTATGGAACATAATCCTTTGAGGGGTTTGTTCGGGGTATCTTCACCCCGACCAGTAGAGCAAAGAGTTGCTCCTCAACCTATTGAAACTACTGAAAATTTTTACTTTGAAATTCCTTCGGGTATGATAGAGAAACTGCTAGCTAATCCTTTCACAGGTGATGGAACATTACATCCTGATTTGCACCTAATCTATGTGGATGAAGTTTGTGGATTATTTAAGCTTGCAGGTATGCCCGAGGATGTTATCAAGAAGAAGGTCTTCCCTTTATCTTTGAAGGGAAAGGCATTGACATGGTTTAGGCTATGTGATGATATCGGATCATGGAACTACAGCCGATTGAAATTGGAATTTCATCAAAAGTTTTATCGTATGCATCTTGTTCATCGTGATCATAATTATATATATATAATTTTTTGCCTCGCGAAGGAGAAAGCATCGCTCAAGCTTGGGGGTGGCTTAAGTCAATGTTATATTCATGCCCTAATCATGAGCTCTCAAGAGAAATTATTATTCAAATTTTTTATGCTCGGCTTTCTCTCGATAATCACTCCATGCTCGATACTTCTTGTACTGGTTCTTTAATGATGAAGACTATTGAATTCAAATGGGATTTATTGGAAATAATTAAACGCAACTCTGAAGATTGGGATCTCGACGAAGGTAAGGAGTCAGGTATAACACCTAAGTTTGATTGTGCTAAATCTTTTATGGATACTGATGCTTTCCGTGAATTTAGCACTAAATATGGACTTGACTCTGAGATAGTAGCTTCTTTCTGTGAATCCTTTGCTACTCATGTTGATCTCCCTAAGGATAAGTGGTTTAAATATAACCCTCCCACTGAAGTAAAAGTAGTTGAACCTATTAAAGTTGAAGGAAAGACTATCACTTATAATGATCCTGTTGTTCCCAATGCTTATATTGAGAAACCACCTTTCCCTGTTAGAATAAAAGATCATGCTAAAGCTTCAATTGTGGTTCGTAAGAGTAATACTAGAACACCTACTCCCTCTGAGCAAATTAAAGTTGAACCTAGTGTTGCTATGGTTAAAGATCTCTTGGCCGATAATATTGATGGGCATGTTATTTATTTCTGTGATGAAGCTGCTAGAATTGCTAGACCTGATACTAAAAATAAACATAGACCTATTGTAGGCATGCCTGTTATTTCTATTAAAATAGGAGATCATTTCTATCATGGCTTTTGTGATATGGGTGCTAGTGCAAGTGCAATACCTCATTCCCTATATAAAGAAATTATGCATGATATTGCACCTGCTGAGATAGAGGAAATTGATGTTACTGTTAAACTTGCCAATAGAGACACTATTTCGCCAGTTGGGATTGTTAGAGATGTTGAAGTCTTGTGTGGGAAAGTTAAATATACTGCTGATTTTCTTGTTCTTGGTTCCCCACAAGATAACTTTTGTCCCATTATATTTGGTAGACCCTTCTTGGATACTGTTAATGCTAAGATAGACTGCAATAAGGATACTGTTTCTATTAGTTTAGGGGATATGTCTCATGAATTTAATTTTGCTAAATTTCATAGACAACCCCATGATAAAGAATTGCCTAGTAAATATGAAAGTATTGGTCTTGCTTCTATTGCCGTGCTTCCTAGTGATCCTTTAGAACAATATTTGCTAGACCATGAAAATGATATGTTTATGAATGAAAGAAGGGAATAGATGAAGTATTCTTTAAACATGGACCTATTTTGAAACACAACTTACCTGTTGAAATCCTAGGGGATCCTCCTCCACCCAATGGTGATCCCGCGTTTGAGCTTAAACCATTGCCTAATACTCTTAAATATGCTTATCTTGATGAGAAAGAGATATATCCTGTTATTATTAGTGCTAACCTTTCAGAGCATGAAGAAAATAAATTATTGAAAACCCTGAAGAAGCATCGTGCTGCTATTGGATATACTCTTGATGATCTTAAGGGCATTAGTCCCACTCTCCGACAACATAAAATAAAATTGGAGAAAGACGCGAAACCGGTTGTTGATCACCAACGACGGTTAAATCCTAAGATGAAAGAAGTGGTAAGAAAAGAAATACTAAATATTCTTGAGGCAGGTATAATTTATCCCGTTGCTGATAGTCAGTGGGTAAGTCCTGTCCATTGTGTCCCTAAGAAGGGAGGTATTACTGTTGTTCCTAATGATAAAGATGAATTGATCCCACAAAGAATTGTTACAGGTTATAGATTGGTAATTGATTTTCACAAATTAAATAAAGATACTAAAAAGGATCATTACCCTTTACCTTTTATTGATCAAATGCTAGAAATATTATCCAAACATACACATTTTTGCTTTCTAGATGGTTATTCTGGTTTCTCTCAAATACCTGTGTCAAAAGAGGATCAACAAAATACAACTTTTACTTGCCCTTTCAGTACCTTTGCTTATAGACGTATGCCTTTTGGTTTATGCAATGCAGCTGCTACCTTTCAAAGATGTATGGCTGCTACATTCTTTGACTTTTGTGAAAAGATTGTTGAGGTTTTCATGGATGATTTCTCCGTATATGGAACTTCTTTTGATGATTGCTTAAGAAACCTTGATCGAGTTTTGCAGAGATGTGAAGAAACTAATCTTGTCTTGTATTGGGAGAAGTGCCACTTTATGGTAAATGAAGGTATTCTCTTGGGGCATAAATTTTTTGAAAGAGGTATTGAAGTTGATGAAGCTAAAGTTGATGCTATTGAAAATATGCTGTGTCCTAAGGACATTAAAGGTATAAGAAGCTTCCTTGGTCATAGTGGTTTTTATAGGAGGTTCATTAAGGACTTCTCTTAAATTTCTAGGCCTCTGACTAATCTCTTACAAAAATATGTTCCTTTTGTCTTTGATGATGATTGTGTAGAAGCATTTGAAATACTTAAGAAAGCTTTGATTTCTACACCTATTGTTCAGCCTCCTGATTGGAATTTACCATTTGAAATCATGTGTGATGCCAGTGATTATGCTATAGGGGCTGTTCTAGGACAAAGAGTTGATAAGAAATTAAATGTTATTCAATATGCTAGTAAAACTCTAGACAGTGCTCAAAGAAATTATGATACTACTGAAAAAGAATTTTTAGCAGTTGTATTTGCTTGTGATAAGTTCAGACCATATATTGTTGATTCTAAGGTAACTATTCACACTAATCATGCTGCTATTAAATATCTTATGGAAAAGAAAGATGCTAAACCTAGACTTATTAGATGGGTTCTCTTGCTACAAGAATTGGATTTGCATATTATTGATAGAAAGGGATCTGAGAACCCCATTGCAGACAACTTGTCTAGGTTCGAGAATGTTCTTGATGACCCACTACCTATTGATGATAGCTTTCGTGATGAACAATTAGCTATGATAAATGCTTCTTGTACTGCTGCATGGTATGCTGATTATGCTAATTATATTGTTGCTAAATTTATACCACCTAGTTTCACATACGAGCAAAAGAAAAGTTCTTCTATGATTTAAGACATTACTTCTGGGATGACCCACACCTTTATAAAGAAGGAGTAGATGGTGTTATTAGACATTGTGTACCTAAGCTTGAATAGTAACAGATCCTATGCAAGTGTCACTGTGAGGATTTTGGAGGACACCATGCTGGAGATAGAACTGCACATAAGGTATTGCAATCCGGTTTTTATTGGCCTACTCTCTTCAAAGATGACCGTAAGTTTGTCTTGTCTTGTGATGAATGTCAAAGAATTGGTAACATTAGTAGACGTCAAGAAATGCCTATGAATTATTCACCTGTTATTGAACCATTTGATTTTTGGGGGTTTGATTATATGGGACTGTTTCCTTCCTCTAATGGGTATACACATATTTTAGTTGCTGTTAATTACGTTACTAAGTGGGTAGAAGCTATTCCAACTAGTAGTGTTTATCATAACACCTCTATTAAGATGCTTAAAGAAGTTATTTTTCCGAGGTTTGGAGTCCCTGGATACATAATGGCTGATGGTGGTTCACATTTTATTCATGGTGCCTTTCGTAAAATGCTTGCTAAGTATGATGTTAACCATAGAATTGCATCTCCATACCACCCACAATCTAGTGGCCAGGTAGAATTGAGTAATAGAGAGCTTAAATTAATTTTGCAAAAGACTATTAATAGATCTAGGAAGAATTGGTCCAAGAAACTTGATGATGCATTATGGGCCTATAGAACTGCATACAAAAATCCTATGGGTATGTCTCCGTATAAAATGGTTTATGGAAAGGCATGTCACTTACCTCTTGAACTAGAACATAAGGCATATTGGGCCATTAAAGAGCTCAATTATGATTTCAAACTTGCCGGTGAGAAGAGGCTTTTTGACATTAGCTCAGTTGATGAATGGAGAACCCAGGCCTATGAGAATGCCAAACTGTTTAAAGAAAAAGTTAAAAGATGGCATGACAAAAGGATACAAAAACGTGAGTTTAATGTAGGTGATTATGTATTGTTATACAACTCTCGTTTAAGATTTTCTGCAGGAAAACTCCTCTCTAAATGTGAAGGTTCTTACGTTATCGAGGAGGTCTATCGTTCCGGTGCCATAAAAATCAACAACTTCGAAGGAACAAATCCGAGGGTGGTGAACAGTCAAAGAATCAAACATTATATCTCAGGTAATCCTATAAATGTTGAAACTAATGTTATTGAAACCGTAACCCCGGAGGAACACATAAGGGACACTTTTCAGAATGTTTCAGACTCCGAAAAGGAATAGGTACGTGGTACGGTAAATAAACCGACTCCAAAAAAGTTATAATGGCAATTTTTCTCCGTTTTGGAATATTTAAGAAAATAGGAAAATAAAAAGTAGTCCGAAAAGGACACGAGGCTTCCACGAGGGTGGAGGCCGCACCCTACCCCCCTGGGCGTGCCCCCTGCCTCGTGGGCACCTCGTGTGCTCTCCGGACTCCGTTTTCTTGCACGATACTTCTTTTGGTCGGCAAAAATTCATTATATAATCTCCCGAAGGTTTTGACCACCGTACCATGCAAATATCTCCTGTTTTTGTTTCGAGCTGTTTTCTGCCAGGGTTGTCAAGGCCAGGCATCATGTCGTCTCCCTCGTCCTCCAACAATGAGGGAAACGATGCTTGGCACATGAAGATAGAGCTGAAGAGAGAAGATCCCGAAGAGATCAACAAGGATGATGGGATCAAGAAGGCCATGGGGGGATCAAGTTCCGGCAGTATTAGAAGAAGACATCCTTCAACCTCATCACAATCTCTTTACCCCAATGGAGATTGAAGCTTTCAAGATGATTGAGTTAGCTCGCCTTCAAAACAAGTATCTCACAAGTGAAAATATTTTGTTGAAGGAGCATATCATCGCACTCAAGGGCATTATCCGCAAATTGGAGGATCTCCTACGCTCGATGTGTGACTATCCATCATCACCAACACGTTCTTCACCAACAAAGAAGAACTGAGTATCGGGTATGGGCACTCCCCTTGGCAACTGCCAAGCTTGGGGGAGTGCCCCAGTATTGGATCACCACCACACTTTTTATCCTTACTGTTTTTCTTAGTTTGATCCTTTTGGTAATATCTTGATCTAGTAGAATAAAGTTTTAGTATGATCTAGTTTTGAGTTTTGCTTTATGATCCTTCTATGTAATCGAGTCTGTGAGCTATATATAATAAAGATTAGTGTTGAGTCAAGGGCTTGGTTATCTTGCTATGATCTTGAGGGAATAAAAGAAAAAATAAAAAGAAATAAAGGGATCATGTGGATCTTATGGAGAGTAATGACTTCACATATAAAGAGTATGATGAATAAAAGTTGTTGAGAGTTGGCAAACATAGTTTTGGTCATCGTTGCAATTAAGAGGAAGTAATAAAGAAAGAGAGGTTTTCACATATAAATATACTATCTTGGACATATTTTATGATTGTGAGCACTCATTAAAATATGACATGCTAAAGAGTTGAGGTTGGACAAGGAAGACAATGGGTTATGTTTTCTTACATCTGAGATAAATTATATTGTCATGGATCATCTAACATGTTGAGCTTGCCTTTCCCTCTCATGCTAGACAAATTCTTTGCACCAAGTAGAGATACTACTTGTGCTTCCAAATATCCTTAAACCCAGTTTTCCCATGAGAGTCCACCATATCTACCTATGGATTGAGTAAGATCCTTCAAGTAAGTTTTCATCATTGCAAGCAATAAAAATTGCTCTCTAAATATGTATGACTTATTAGTGTGGAGAAAATAAGCTTTATACGATCTTGTGATGGGGAATAAATAAAAGAGACAGACTGCATAATAAAGGTCCATATCACATGTGGAAATATAAAGTGACATTCTTTTGCATTAAGATTTTGTGCATCCAACCATAAAAGCGCATGACAACCTCTGCTTCCCTCTGCAAAGGGCCTATCTTTTATTCTAGTCCTATACTTCATGCAAAGAGTCACGGTGATTTTCACCTTTCCTTTTTACATTTTATCCTTTGGCAAGCACAATGTGTTGGAAAGATCCAGATACATATAACTAATTGGATGTGAGTTTTCATGAACTATTATTGTTGACATTACCTTTGAGGTAAAAAGTTGGGAGGCAAAACTATAAGCCCCTATCTTTCTCTGTGTCCGGCTAAAACTTCATACCCATAGATATTGCGTGAGTGTTAGCAATTGTGAAAGACTAAATGATGGTTGAGTATGTGGACTTCCTCAAAACCTCTTATATTGACTCTTTCCTATGTTATGATAAATTGCAATTGCTTCAATGATTGAGATTATAGTTTGTTGGTCCTCAATGAAGTTTCCGATTCATACTTGAAATTGTGATTGAATTGTTACTTTAGCATAAGAGATCATATGACAATATATATATATATATGTGTGTGTGTGTGTGTGTGTGTGTTGCTGTTATAATAATGGTCATGATGCCCTCTTGTCCTATTTTATTTTATCGACACCTCTATCTCTAAACATGTGGACATATTTTTCGATTTCGGCTTTCGCTTGAGGACAAGCGAGGTCTAAGCTTGGGGGTGTTACTACGTCCATTTTGCATCATGCTTTTATATCAATATTTATTGCATCATGGGCTGTTATTACACATTATGTCACAATACTTATGCCTATTCTCTCTTATTTTACAAGGTTTAGATGAAGAGGGGGAATGTCGGCAGCTGGAATTCTGGGCTGGAAAAGGAGCAAATATTAAAGACCTATTCTGCACATATCCAAAAGTCCTGAAACTTCACGGGAGCACGTTTCAGAATATATAAAAAATATTGGGCGAAAAAAGTACCAGAGGGGGGCCACCCACCATCCACGAGGGTGGGGGGCACGCCCTACCCCCCTGGGCGCGCCCCCTGCCTTGTGGGCCCCCTGGCAGCCTTCTAATGCCCATCTTTGGCTATATGGAGTCTTTCGTGGAGGAAAAAAATCATAAGCAATGTTTAGGGATGAAACTCCGCCGCCACGAGGCGGAACCTTGGCGGAACCAATCTAGGGCTCCGGCGGAGCTATTGTGCCGAGGAAACTTCCCTCTGGGAGGGGGAAATCATCACCAACGATCCTCTCATCGGGAGGGGGTCAATCGCCATCAACATCTTCACCAACACCATCTCATCTCAAACCCCAGTTCATCTCTTGTATCCAATCTTTGTCTCAAAACCTCAGATTGGTACCTATGGGTTGCTAGTAGTGTTGATTACTCCTTGTAGTTGATGATAGTTGGTTTACTTGGTGGAAGATCATATGTTCAGATCCATTATGCATATTAATACCCCTCTGATTATGAACATGGATATGATTTGTGAGTAGTTACGTTTTTTCCCGAGGACATGGGAGAAGTCTTTCTATAAGTAGTCATGTGAATTTGGTATTCGTTCGATATTTTGATGAGATGTATGTTGTCTTTCCTCTAGTGGTGTCATGTGAACGTCAACTACATGACACTTCACCATTGTTTGGGCCTAGGGGAAGGCATTGGGAAGTAATAAGTAGATTATGGGTTGCTAGAGTGACGGAAGCTTAAACCCTAGTTCATGCGTTGCTTCGTAAGGGGCTGATTTGGATCCATATGTTTCATGCTATGGTTAGGTTTACCTTAATACTTCTGTTGTAGTTGCAGATGCTTGCAATAGGGGTTAATCATAAGTGGGATGCTTGTCCAAGGAAGGACAGTACCCAAGCACCGGTCCACCCACATATCAAATTATCAAAGTACCGAACGCGAATCATATGAACGTGATGAAAACCAGCTTGACGATAATTACCATGTGTCCTCGGGAGCGCTTTCCTTTGGCTTGTCCTTTGCTACAAAAAGGATTGGGCCATCTTGCTGCACCTTATTTACTTTTATTACTTGTTACCCGTTACAAATTACCTTATCACAAAACTATCTGTTACCGATAATTTCAGTGCTTGCAGAGAATACCTTGTTGAAAACCACTTATCATTTCCTTCTGCTCCTCGTTGGGTTCGACACTCTTACTTATCGAAAGGCTACGATTGATCCCCTACACTTGTGGGTCATCTGGCCTCCACCTCCGCCTCCCTCCTTCGGGCGGCGGTGGCGGAGCGTGTGATGATCCCGGCGGTTGACGGTGGGTTGGCGGCCATGGTGGCCGACGATCGGGTGGCGGCCACGACCACCACCTCCCGTGACATTTTGGGCCGAACAAGAAAAATTCTGTCATACTTATGGCACTTCTATGACAATAATTGTGACAAAACCCGGTATCATCATAGATGTGGTGGGGTCCTACTTCTATGACAAAAAATCATGACAGAAAATGGGCTTTTCATCCTGGGCGGGCCGGAGAAGCAGCTGCATGACATTCTTTGGGCCATCCATGATGGAGAAAAACGTGGTAGAAGCTAGGGCGAGGAAAATATCGGGGGAGTTCCCGGTTACGGTGGGTGGTCGAGGGTCGAGCGATGCGTGTTTCTATCGTACGTACGCGCGTGTGTGCGAGGCGTTGCGCTCTAACTGAATCCGAGCGATTGCACTGCAGGCTCTAACTAAACCCGAGCGATTACACTAGCTACTTTACTAAACCCCGATCGATCCCTTGATGTTAACTTAACCCAAGTGTGATTCCGTCGCTACTGTTGCTAACTGAAGCTGATCGATGTTGCGTGTGGATGAACAGTGAGCGTTGTGAGGGGGTTTGGATGAACAGTTCCTGGTGGGGGTTGGATGAACAGGACCCCGTGGTAGTAGAGGTCGTTGCCGCTGGATGAACAGTACCCCGATCGATCGAGCAGGTGGATGAACAGGACCCCGTGGAGGGATGGATGAACAGGACCCCGTGGAGGGCTGGATGAACAGTAGCCGGTGAAGGGCTGGTTGAACAGTAGCCGGTGGAGGGCTGGATGAAGAGTAGCCCATGGAGGGGTGGTTGAACAAGACCCCGTGGAGAGGGCTGGTTGAACAGTAGCTGGTGGAGGAGCGCACGGTGGAGGCTGGATGAACAGGAGTCCGTGGATGAACATTCGTAGGTGGAGGCTGGAGGAGGTCGACGGTGGATGAACAGGAGCCCGTCGAGGCTGGAAGAGGTTGACGGTGAAGCTGAACAATATCGTTTTGCGGTACGCTACACCCCTCCTGATGAACAGGACCCCCGTTTCGACCGTAGCACTCCAACACAAGTCTGTTTCCTCCATTTTGTGGTACGACACACCCCTCCCGATCAACAGGACCCCGTTTCCACCGTAGGAAGTCCGTTTCCTCCATTTTGCGGTACGCCAGACCCCTCCCGATGAACAGGATCCCGTTTCCACCGTGGCCGGTCGAACACAAGGTCATTTCCTCCATTCACGGTACGCCAGGCCTCATTTCCATCGGCTGTTCCGTCCAAGCTGGTTGGCTCCCGATGAACACGACGACGCATTCTGTTCTGACCCAGCCGGTTGCCTCCCCATGAACATGACGACGACACAACTTCTGTTCCGACCCTGCCATGTACATGAGCCCTGGCTGTATGTACGCGTGAGTAGGCGTTCGAGACCCCGCTTGTATGTACGTACGTGGCCGTATTTATGTTCTTGCACCCTGGCCGATGTACGTACGTGTACATGCTATGTGCGCGCCTCTACTACCACATGTGCGCACCTCTACTACGACACATGCCCTTCCTTACACGGCCACGATTCATCGCTGCAGCCTGTAGAAGACCGATCGTATGTACGTACACACTCGCGACCGGAATGACAACGCTACGTACGCTTTGACCGGGTGGGTCCCGACTGTCAGGCACTTCCTTGCGTGCGAAGATGTAGCTGGTGGGTCCCAGCAGTCAGGGGGGAATGTTTTTTTTGCGATATACGGTGGCCAGTCCAATGGGTCCCTGCTGTCAGATGGAGGAATCATTATTTTCCGCGTAATAAGGAGGCACTTCCTTGCTGCGGCCGTGGACCCAGCTGGCAGCCTCTCCACGTACAGTACTCCTCCGATGGAAGTCATCCCTTTACCATGTTGACCACACCGCACCGATAGCACTAGGGCAGTGGACGAAGGCGAGGCCTAGGAAGGGGACAACACGGAGCCGGTGAAGACGCGGCGGTGGATGCCCACGTAGAGGGGAGTACGTGGGTTGACTGCTTCGGCTGCGGTGTGAGGCTGCCATCGCTGGAGAATAACAAGAGGTGTGGGTGAGTATAGAGGGATGGCATGGCCAGCGGTGGCAGCACAGCCGAACACGGGAGGCAGGAGCCGGCGGCATGGTCGGCGCTTGTTTGGGCGGCTGGAGCAAGAAGACCAGAGGTTGAAGAAGCACTACGACCGTTGGATGGACATCGTACAGTCACTGGAGCTAGAATCGTTCATATTGACTAAGTTGACAAAGCCCTCCGTCCCCGTCATCTTAGTAGGCCCACAAGTCAGCCTCCCACAATGGTGGGTCCCAGCTAGCAGGGGGAGTATTCATTTTTTTTGTGCGTAATAAGGAGGCACTTCCTTCTGTGCGAAAATATAGCTGGTGGGTCCGAGCTGACAGCGGGGGGAACATTTTTTTCAAGAAATACAGAGGCCCTTCCGGTGGGTCCCAGCTATCAGGTGGAGGAATTATTATTTGGCACGTAATAAGGAGGCATTTCCTTGTGTGGACCCCTACTGTCAGCCTCTTCCGATGGTTGTTGTTTATTGATAATGTTGACCTCACCGCACCGAGAGCACAAACGCGGTGGACGAGGGTGAGGCCCAGGAAGGGAACGAACCAGAGCCGGCGAAGCCACCGCAGCAGATGCCCACGCTGAGGGGTGTACGAGCGCCGACTGGTTGGCTGCGGGGTGAGGCTGACATCGCCGGAAAATAATAGGATGTGCGGGTGGGTAGAGGGATGGCCTGGCGGCAGCACAGCCAGCCATGGCAGGAGGGAGCAGGCAGTCCCGCCGGCGATGGTTTGGGCGGCTAGAGCAGGAAGATCAGAGATTGAAGAAGCACGATGGCTGTTGGATGGACATCCAACAGTCACTGCTCTGTGTTGACTAAGTTGACAAAGCCTTGCGTACGCATCAAAAAATTAGGACAGCGTCATCGTCAACCTAGTAGGCCCAGAAGTCAGCCTCCAAATCTGTGGAAAACAACATACAACCCATTAGCCATTATTTTCAATAATTTACAACCCATTTGCTAATTCTTAAGGATATTTGAAGCCCATATTCTTTTTATTAGCATTACAGACCATATATTCTGGGCACTGCTAAAAACTTCAACGAAAAGTTTCATATTTCGATGGGGTCCGAACTCTTTTAATCACGAAATTTTGAGTCACGTTAAAAGTAATTTTAAAAAGATATATCAAAATAAAATTCAAAAAACTATTCTGTGCAAAAAAAAATGAATGAAATTTAAAATCTTATCCAACAAGATGCCCGTGCGTTGCACAGAACATGAAGATGCAATTGTATGAGTAGTTTATCTTGTGGGAGAAAAGACGATCTTTTAATGTAATTGCCAGTTGGCTTTGGTTTTTATAAGAGTAGAGAGTAGAGAAATCCAGAAAAAATGATATTTTAATGTAATTGCCGGTTGGCTTTGGTTTAAAATCCATAGCCCATTTCTTACAACTTATAGCCCATTTTCTGGGGAAGCCCATTTCTTACTACTTTACATCCCTCCCTCGTCATCTTGAAAGATTTTCTGCCCAGCAGGGCGGAGAAAAGCAAGTAGCCCTCAGTTTTGGTGTTCTCCAAAAAACAGAATTGGTCTAGCCATTTTTAGAAAATAAAAATATATCAACTGGGCTCGTCATGTTCTTAAATAAAAGCGTAAGCATGGGCTAGACGGGCCACAGCCCCCGCACAGCGCGCAGTTGAGCTCCGTCTCTGAAACTAAAAAAACAACTGGGCGAGCTACTGGGTCCCTGGTGTTATCTGCTTGTTGTGTAAATTTAACAAATCCGCCGCTGCGCTGGCCTATCCATCACCGGTGTGAGATGAGACGTCGATGACTTGTCCTGGCTTGTAATAACGAGGCACCTGCTTGTGTAATGCAATGACCCTGGTGGGTCCCTACTGTCAGCCTCTCCACGTACAATCATCTCCTGATTCCTCTTGGTTGTTGACCATGTTGACAACGCCAGATGGAGGCGGGCACAGCGAGCGAACCAAGGCGGAGAACGACGGCGAGGCCTCGAACGGGAAGGAACATTAGCCGTGGAAGATGCGGCAGTGTAGTGACAGGTGGAGGGGAGTACGAGGGAAACAACATGCAACTCAAGCTTACAAACGGTACAAAAAGCCCAAGGATTAATTGTTCATCAAATTTTTAGACAAAATCCAGATTGAACATGGTAGTAACATCTAACCCAACCACTCTTTTTTGTAGTCACAAACAAATGGATCGATCTGATCCATAAAATCAACATCCTATGCATAAAAATTTATTGCACGATGACTACAACTTGTTGTAAATAGAAGCCGAGCACATTTAGAAGCCCATTTGTCCACCTGAAACTTCTTTTTTTGCTCTTCAACGTGTCCGTCCGTGAGAAATCTCTTGCGGTAAAACTTAAGCCTCAGGAACAATAGTAACCCCGCATTCAACAGGAAGAATGTGACAAAGCTTCTGTTTGCCTGGTTGGATGCATATCCTTCCATCGTTATTGTCCTCAAACGAATGTCATGAGAACTGAGAAAATCCTGGTGGTTATTACGCCACCGATTGGTTATACATTTTTGTCATGTACTTGTAGTACCTAAGTAGACATGAAGATTTGAAAATAGTTAAGGTCTGAAAAAAGAGTATGTCGAAAGAGCAATAGCTGAATGGTTAATTCTAGTACAATATATACAGTCTTTCAATGTGCATGAAATCATAACCTCCATATATAAATTCTCCAGAGACCGAAAGCATCGCAGCAAGCCAATAATTATGTTCAGATCATAACTATACATTCCGATATATAAGATCTTGACAGAATCCAGCAACATTGATAGGCTATCCATGGACAAACTCTTCATTGAGAATATAACATAATATTAGTACCCAAAGTGTACTCCAATATGATATAAAACTTATGCACACAAATGAAAAATGCAGCTTATGATTACAAATGTGTAGATGATAATATACGGTACCTGAAAAAGTGAGGATCCAAAAACCAACTTCTTGTGATCATTAAATGAATCACGAATTACACCCAAGATCTCCAGTTTGGGTGCAGAGACGACAGTTATTTGCGAAGGTTTATAACAATTATCAAGGAGGAACCTTTCAAGTGAAGGGGCATCTTCGATGATGAGCTGCTATCCTTCAAAACAAATTCCAATGCTTTTAAGGTGAGGCAACTTTATTTTGGAGACAACTAATAGGGATTTATATTCCCAAAACAATCAGCACGCGCTATAGGGCAGGGCAACTGGAGTGGATGATGCTGTGCAGTGAGGCCTCCGACAGATAAACCACCAAAAGTGAAAGTTTTTTTAGCAGTGGGAGTCGAAGCATTTGTACCAGATCGTCTGGTAGATGGCACTGGACGAAGGTGGCAGTGTGGAGAGAGGAGGACAACCGCGAGATGGACAACGGTGGTGTGGGCACGAATTATTGATATGTTCATGGTATGAAACTTTCATGGTAATGGTAGAACTCAAACTGCTGGAGTTTCCCGAAGGGATGTCAGCGAAGCGTCCACCATGCTGGGTATGGACAGCAGGTAGCGTGTCGGGATGCAGAGGCGTTGAATGGGGCCCTGCTAGTGAGAGGAGATGATGGCTCTAAGGAGATCAAATTCAAGAAGGACAGATATCCAACGACAGTCGAGGTTGAGGGGCGCGGTGCACCATAGAGGGCACCACTGAGTTGAGAGGACTTGTGTGCGGCAGCAATCCTTGGTGGGGAGAAGCGAGATGATCTCCTCAAGGATGACGTCCGGGAGATTGCTGATGCGGTCCACCGAAGATTCCACCGGTTCCTTAGTTCCGGGTGGGGGGGGGGGGCTCGCCACTTGTGACACCCCGAAACCGATGCGCCAGGTGTCTTCCAGTTATTCGCTATTGTTGCCTTGTCATTCGCTTGCGTGTTGCATCTTGCCATGTCATCATGTGCATTGCATCATCATGTTTTCAAAACTTGCATCCGTCCGGGTCTTCCAGTTCTCTCCGTTATCCGTTCTGAGCCCAAACACACTTGCACGCGCCCGTGGCACGTCCGATATAGTATTTTATAAGTGGCTGGAAAATGTTATCGGAATGGGGTGAGAGTTGGCGTGCGGTCTTGTTATAGTGTAGGTAGACCGCCTGCCAAGTTTCATCGCATTCGGAGTCTGTTTGATGCCCCAACGGATAACTATAGCGGCAGTATAGCCGGTCTATCGTCAGACATTTTCGGTCTCCGGAAACAGTTGCCGGGCTGCACTCCTTCCCTCTCACCTTAGCCCAACCTTCTCTTCACAGCCCACCTAGGCCTGCTTAACCCCCCTCTCGTCCGGAGCCGTCCGATTGTGATCGGAGGGCCCCGAAACCCCTCCTAACCACCCGACCCCTCCTTGCACAGTGCTCAGACCCCTCGTGCGCGTCCGAGAGTTGTCCCGAATCCGACCTGGGATATCGTTACCGTTGGGTCCGGATCATCCCCAAACATCCCTAAAACATCTCCATTTTCTGATTTTGACTTCCTAACCTATATTTTTTCTTAGCCCTCCGATTACAATCGTAGGGTCGAGGTAGCCCCTAACCTAATCCGTGATGTATTTATAGTGCACCCCTAGTCCATTTTGGCAAACCCTAAAAATCCTCTCCCTTGTCCCATCCGTCCCATCACCGCCGCCACCCACTCACCGTCATCCTCGGGATCTACCCCGATCCACCTGCCCAACCCACCTTCTCGTCCCTTCCTTGTTTTCAGCCACCACCAGTCCCGTCGATCCATCCATCGATCCCCACCAACCCATAGCTCCTCCCCGCGGCTTCCAGATCAAGCAAGCTCGATCTTGACCAGCAGCTAGAGTCCACGGCCTCCTCTGCTTCTTCTCGAGCACTTCCATGGAGCCAGCCATCCCCGCCGGCGATGAGCAGAAGCACGCCATGGATGCCTCCCCGAGCTCTAGTTCACCTCGCCGCCGTCGGGAACCAGTGTCCCGCGGCCGGATCCATCAAGTCCGTGACCCCGCCTGACCTCCTTCTCGTTCATGCTGCCGCCGAGCCTTCTTCTGCTTCCCCTGCTGTAGGGCTCCATCGCCCCTGCTCGTCTTAACGTCGCGCACCGCGTCGCCGCTCCTCCCCCGTCGTGCCGGCGAGTGCGATGCAGGAGCACCACAGGTCACGGACGCGTCCCTTCTTTCACTCACCTCCCCCGACTTTTGCTGCCTCGCTGACCGCCGCCACCTGCTGGAGCGCCATGGCCGCCTCGTCCCGGAGCAAGCTTGTCAGCGTCCTTCATCGTCATGTGTCTAACGCCACCCAGATCCATCTGCCTTCACGCCTCCCGCCCTTGGTGCTGACGAATGCGGCGACTGGCGCCATCCTTCACGCGTGGCACCGCGCCAGACGCCGCCCTCCACTGCTGCCTCGCAGATGTCTAGCCGTGCCACACTGCCCCTGCTTTCCTCTATATCAAAGACAAGCGCCCCGCCCCGCGTCTCGCCGCCCGAGCACCATTGCCCGCCCTCGTCCCCGACGCCGGCAAGCTCGCCGCCGCCGGATCCACGTCTCCAGGCTGACCGAGCTCGTGCATGCTCGCCTCCACCAGCCATCTGCAAGCAGCAGCGCCGTCGCGGACAAGGTGAGGCACACAGTTGCCTCGCGCATCACTCCCATTCCTCTCTGTTCTTCTCTCATCTCGCCATCTCTCTCGATGTTGCCTCAGACCGAAGCCGCTCGAGAGCCGCCATGGCCGCGTCCCCTTCGACCCTGCGCGCGAATGCCTCACTGCCTTCTATGTTCGCATTGACCCCGCATCGATCAAGCAGCCACGCCTACAGAGCAAGCTATCGCTGTTTCAGTTTTCAGTTTCGTCAGACCTGCACCAGGGTATGGTTCATCTTGCATATAAATGCTATGTTTGTCAAACTTCCATCGTAGCCCACTGGTCACTCGTGCATCCATCAATCTAGGAGGTCCTGGGTTTGACTGCCAGCTCCACATATTTTTTTGCTTGGCCTTTTATTTTTAGTGTGAGACGAATTTAGCTCTTTTCATGTCATGCATAATTTCAGTAAATGCCATCGTTTCAAAATGCAAATAACTCAATGACCATGCATCGGATTAAAATACTTTATATATGAAAAATGCTTAGATTTTCGTCTAGTTTCATAATATGCCACTTTCATCTATGTTTAAAATGCTGTTTGCATTTAATTTGCATAAATGCCATGCTAAAATGCTTTATTTCATAACTAATTAACCGTAGCTCTGAATTTAATAAACTTTATATTTAAATGGGGTAGAAAAATGCCTAGTTTAACATGATGTACTTACTTTGCATGTTTAATAACTCTAAAATTATGTTTATGGCAGAACAATAACAAATTCATAATATGCATATGGGGATTTTCCGGAATTGTTGTTTGTTGTTTCCGGCCTCATTTAAATTGCCTAAAATGTGTAGTTTACTCATGTTTCACCTCTTGCCATGTTTAACCATATTTAATATTGTTGCGTACATAAACGGGAGAGAACTAAACAAGTCATGTGGTGTTTCGTCGATATGCAACTCATTGCATATTGAGCTCCACTTAATTTGTAGTGTTGTTTGTTGCACTTTGCCATGCCATGCCTCATTAAACCGGACATGCATCATCCTTGGTTGTGCATCATGCCATGTTTATGCTTGTGTTTTTACTATGTTGCTTGCTTCTTTCCAGGTTGCTTCTCTCGTTAGCTTCGGTTTCGTTCCGGAGTTGTGAGGATCCGTTCGACTACGTCAGTTTGTCTTGTTCATGGACTCGTTCTTCTTCCTTGCGGGATCTCAGGCAAGAAGATCATACCCTCGGAATCACTTCTATCTTTGCTTGCTAGTTGTTCATTCTATCGCTAAGTCGCGCTACCTACCACTTGGTATACCATGCCTCCCATATTGCCATGTCAAGCCTCTAACCCACCTTCCTAGCAAACCGTTGTTTGGCTATGTTACCGCTTTTGCTCAGCCCCTCTTATAGCGTTGTTAGTTGTAGGTGAAGCTGAAGTTTGTTCCATGTTGGAACATGGATATGTTAGGATATGACAATATATCTTATTTAATTAATGCATCTATATACTTGGTAAAGGGTGGAAGGCTCGGCCTTATGCCCGGTGTATTGTTCCACTCTTGCTGCCCTAGTTTCCGTCATACCGGTGTTATGTTCATTGATTTTGCGTTCCTTACGCGGTTGGGTGTTATGGGAACCCCTTGACAGTTCGCTTTGAATAAAACTCCTCCAGCAAGGCCCAACCTTGGTTTTACATTTGCCTAACAACCTATAACTTTCCCTTGGGTTTTCGCGAGCCCGAGGGTCATCTTTATTTTTACCCCCCGGGCCAGTGCTTCTCTAAGTGTTGGTCCGAACTGGGCGATATCCGGCGCCCCCTGGGCAACCAGGGTCTATGCCAACCCGACGTCTTGCCCATCTGGTGTGCCCTGAGAACGAGATATGTGCAGCTCCTATCGGGATTTGTCGGCACATTTTGGCGGTCTTGCTGGTCTTGTTTTACCATTGTCGAAATGTCTTGTAGCCGGGATTCCAAGACTGATTGGGTCTTTTTGGGAGAAGGAATATCCTTCGTTGACCATGAGAGCTTGTGATGGGCTAAGTTGGGACACCCCTGCAGGGTTTAAAATTTCAAAAGCCGTGCCCGCGGTTATTTGGCAGATGGGAATTTGTTAATGTCCGGTTGTAGAGAACTTGACACTTGACTTAATTAAAATGCATCAACCGTGTGTGTGATGGTCTCTTTTCGACGGAGTCCGGGAAGTGATCACGGTCTTGTGTTATGCTTGAACATAAGTAGTTTCAGGATCACTTCTTGATCACTTCTAGCTTCTCGACCGTTGCGTTGCTTCTCTTCTCGCTCTTATTTGCATATGTTAGCCACCATATATGCTTAGTGCTTGCCGCAGCTCCACCTCCTTACCTTACGCTACCAATAAGCTTAAATAGTCTTGATCTCACGGGTGTGACATTGCTGAGTCCTCGTGACTCACAGATTCTTTCAAACAGTTGCAGGTGCCGATGATACTAGTGCAGGTGACGCAACCGAGCTCAAGTGGGCGCTCTATGAAGATCTTGGTCATTGTTATTTGTCTTTTCGGATGATCAGTAGTGGTGCCCAGTTGGGACGATCGGGGATCTTGCATTTGGGGTTGTCTTCTTTTATTTTGGTTCCGTAGTCGGACCTTAATTGTACTCTGTATGATGTATGTTTAACTTGTTATTTGTGTGAAGTGGCGATTGTAAGCCAACTCTTTATCCCTTTCTTATTCAGTACATGCGATTGTGTGAAGATTACCCCTCTTGCGACAAAACTACCATGCGGCTATGCCTCTAAGTCGTGCCCCGACACGTGGGAGATGTAGCCGCATTGTGGGTGTTACAAGTTGGTAATCAGAGCCATCCCCGACTTAGGAGCCCCCTGCTTGATCGAACCGTTGACGGTGTTGAGTCTAGAACAAAATGTTTTGAGTCTTAGGATTTTATATATCGGAGAGTAGGATTCTTTTTACTCCTCAGTCCCTTCGTCGCTCTGGTGAGGCCTCCTGACGTAGAAGTTTTGACTTTTCTCTCCTCAAATTTCACTAATTTTTTTTAAGATCATGCGGGTATCTTGGAATCGTTCTGATATTCTTGTGACGAGAACATTGTTCTTGGTGCCTCCTGACATTTAGGGGTTGTGGCAGTGTCCCGGGGAGTTGAGCTCCGAGGTGTTGTCGTCACAATTTTGTTGTTGCAGTTCTGGAATACCTGAGCTCGCCGACATTGAAAATCTCTTTTATGCAGTTGTTGGTGAGATAACCTCGACGCCACCCAGTACTGGGGCGGGAGTACGGGAGTATTGCCATAACTCGTATAACGGATGGTTTTTCAAAGGTTGAGGTACATGATTTACGAAGGTGTCTTGGTTATGTGTTGAAGGATGGATACAGCTGGATGTAGGGATTGTTTGTTTGGGTGAGATATTATGCTTCCCCTGTATCCCCAACACCTAATTGCATAACCAGAAAGTTTCGGGAGTTTATAGGTGGGAATTCAAGTAGCTCCTGGAATATCTTTCTAACAGATGCATGATATGGGATTGGGTAAATATCTATCATATGTATTTGTTCCGGCTTATTCTGCAATCCAATCCTTTGTTTTGTTTTGAGTTGTGGTATTCGAGTTGCTTCAATGTCAAGTGTTGATTCCATACCTTCCCTAAGAGGTGTTCTCATATTTCTATGAGGATGCTAATCCTTCTTGATCATCAAGTTTGTCTTTTCAATTCTATCCCAACATTGTTTGTTTCATCCGTCCCAAGTTGCCTTTGTTTTCCCGCCCTCCCACCCTTTTTCTTCAAGGACTCAGATTTCGTAATCAACTATCCATTTTATTGATGGGAAGTTTCTCCATTCTTTTCCGTCAATGTTCTTATCCGGTGATTCTCAAGAAGATACTAACGGAGCTTCAAGTTCATCAGTCTTCATTCTTTTTCTTTTCCGGTGGATTCAATTCAAGCTTCGGTGTTGAGCATATTCCTTTCATTTGTCCAATGCCTTCTCATGCCGGTGCACCCCTGAATCGTTCACCTCTCGCTATTCATTTGTTCTGGAGTGTTGAAGATATCTCGGAAGATCCATGTTTCCATTCTTAATCCATTCAAGTTATTTTGTGGTTGTTACCTCATTCAAGCCATTTAAATCAACCGTTGCAATCTCTCTTCAAAACCGTTCAACGATGTATCTTTTGAGTGGGCCCTAACCCACATGTCTTTTCCCAGGATCTTACCTGACTCTTCTTTTCCGGAGTTATTCTCAAATTCATTTCAAAGTCTAACGTAAGAATGAATTATCATCAGTCATATGTCTTTCTCCAAGATCTTTTGAATTCTTGTCATTGTTGATTCAAACTTTCTATTCTTCATTATTCCGGAGTGTCTCAACAATTCATAGTGGTGTTTCTCAGCATCGTTCTCAACATTTGAAGACCGAAGAAGAGTTCCTCTTAAATTCTTACCCGTTCTTCCAAAGATGCGAAGTTCAAGCTTGATGCCATCCTCTCATAATTGTTTGCGACTGTGAGAATTCTTTTCACCCATCCGGAGCAATTTAGGAGTCTTTTTAGTTTGATTTTCCGGAGCCCATCATCTCAGAATTATTCATTCTAGCTTTCAGCTCTTGTTCTCCAAATCTTACCGGTGCATCATTCAAGTATTGTCTAGTTAGTTCATGATCTCTTTGTTTCACTTGTATCTAAATTCTCTCAAGTATCTTCATTCATTTTCCAATTCCTCCTGACGATGTGTTCGTTTTCTTCGCTCGTTCTTTTAATCCTAACGGTGGTTCGTCCAACATTCCTCTTCCCTCGTTATCGTATCAATGCATTCGTGCTTTCCAAATCCTACCGGTGGTTCATTGAAGATCTTTCTCAAGTTTGTGCTATATCTATCTTAATCCTTTCTATGAGAATAAGTAGTATGCCAAATCCATTGCTTGTCATCAATTTAAATTGGTGAAGGATACACATAACATAATTCTTATTCTTGCTTCATCGAAATGATGGATTCATTCTTCCGGAGTTTGTTCACGATGAGTAAATTCTCAGTTCAAGTGCTTCATACTTTTCCTGGAGTTCCAAGATCTCTCAACTATATCACCATGAAGATTCATCTAAATCATTGCAAGGATTCACCTTGTGTTTTCAACTTCTCTTTCTTTCTATCATCCTTTTATTACCGGAGTTCTTCATGGAGGCTCTACATGATGGTTCATCAAGGATTTAATTCCTTCTCGAAGTGTTCATCGAGATTCTTTTCAGAGGAGCTCAAGTATTCTTTATCTTGCATTTCAAAGTTCAATCCCTTCTCCCTTATCTTTTGAGGTGGTGTTATGTCATTCTTGATAATTTCCCTTCATGTTTCATGATTCACAAGTTATCAAGAATGAGGTATTTTAAATCCATTAATCACTTTGTTGGAGTTATCTTGGGTTATATTTCACCTAAAGCCTTCCCTAAGGAATGTTCGTATTGTGGTGCTAATCAATAATCCAAGTCTCCTCCTATTCTCACAATGAAAGAAGTTTTCATCTCTTCGTTGCTCTGAAGCAAGCAATTGATTTCGTAAGTGGCAGAATTTCACCTCAGTTTTGAGATGTTTTCCATAAGCCCACCACAAGCTTATTCGGTTCATTGTGGGTTTTTTTACAACAACTCCATTCAATCCTTCTTTCTAAGGATGCTTTCAAACTCATTTGTGGCAGAAGTTGGCATTTCCTTCTCCATTCTGTTATTGCTATGATATATCTTCTATTCTTCCTTCCGGAGGCGTTGTGATGTTGATCTCTTCACTCATCTTCTCGGATTGTGAGGACTGTGTTCTTTTCGTGCTTGTCCATTTAACCGGAGTGTTGTGTCCTCCATTCAAGTCCTCTCATCTTATCAAGTTTTACCTCCCTTCTCAACCGGAGTGCTGTCTGAAATCTTTCTTATCCCTTGTGCCATTCTTTCAATAGTTTCGGAGGCAGTGTGTTGTCGATTTCATCAAGTATTCACTCATTTTGTAAAGTTCATGTTCAATTCCTTCCATTTAAAGTCGGAGTGCTGCCCAAATTATATAAATTGTATTCCCTCGGTATCTTTTTTTAACCGGAGTGGTTTCAATATATATCTGTCACTCAACTTCTTGGTTCTCGTCGTGTCCCATGTTTCTCTTATCTAACGGAGTGTTCGCAATCTCGTTCATCTCCATTGTATTCTTCTTTCAATTGTTTAACCTCACAAGGTTCTTTGGTTTCACTCATTTGCCAAGAAGCATCTCCATTGTATTCCTCTTTAAATTCTCTTCCTCTTTCGTTTCTCTCCGGTGCCATCCTAGATCTCGGGACGAGATCCTCTCGTGGTGGTGGAGTGTTCTGACGCCCCGAGACCGATGCGCCAGTTGTCTTCCAATTATTCGCTGTTGTTGCCTTGTCATTCGCTTGCATGTTGCATGTTGCCATGTCATCATGTGCATTGCATCATCATGTTTTCAAAACTTGCATCCATCCGGGTCTTCTAGTTCTCTTCGTTGTCTATTCTGAGCCCAGACACACTTGCGCGCGCCCGCAGCACGTCCTATATAGTATTTTATAAGCGGCTGGAAAATGTTCTAAGAATAGGGTAAGAGTTGGCGTGCGGTCTTGTTATAGTGTAGGTAGACCGCCTCCCAAGTTTCATCGTATTCAGAGTCCGTTTGATGCCCTAACGGATAACTATAGTGGCAGTATAGCCGGTCTATCGTTGGACGTTTTCGGTCTCCGGAAACAGTTGCCGGGCTGCACTCCTTCCCTCTCACCTTAGCCCAACCTTCTCTTTACAGCCCACCTAGGCCTGCTTAACCCCCCTCTCGTCTGGAGCCTTCTGATTATGATCGGAGGGCCCCGAAACCCCTCCTAACCACTTGACCCCTCCTTGCACAGTGCTCAGACCCCTCGTGCGCGTCCGAGAGTTGTCCCGAACCCGACCCAGGCTATTGTTACCATTGGGTCCGGATCATCCCCAAACATTCCTAAAACATCTCCATTTTCTTATTTGGACTTCCTAACCTATATTTTTTCTTAGGCATCCAATTACGATCGTAGGGTCGAGGTAGCCCCTAACCTAATCCGTGATGTATTTATAGTGCACCCCTAGTCCATTTTGGCAAACCCTAAAAACCCTCTCCCTTGTCCCATCCGTCCCATCACCACCGCCACGCACTCACCATCATCCACGGATCTACCCCGATCCACCTGCCCAACCCACTTTCTCGTCCCTTCCTCGTTTTCAGCCACCACCAGTCCCGTCGATCCATCCATCCATCGATCCCCACCAACCCGCAGATCCTCCCCACGGCGTCTAGATCAAGAAAGCTCAATCTCGACCAGCAGCCAGAGTCCACGGCCTCCTCTGCTTCTTCTCGAGCACTTCCATGGAGCCAGCCGTCCCCGCCGGCGATGAGAAGAAGCACACCATGGATGCCTCCCCAAGCTCCAGTTCACCTCGCCGCCGTTGGGAACCGGTGTCCCGCGGCCGGATCCGTCAAGTCCGCGACCCTGCCTGACCTCCTTCCCATTCATGTCGCCGCCGAGCCTTCTTCTGCTTCCCCTACTGTAGGGCTCCATCGCCCCTTCTTGTCTTCACCTCGCGCACCGCATCGCCGCTCCTCCTGCGTCGTGCCGGCGAGCGCGATGCCGGAGCACCGCAGGTCGCCGATGCGTCCCTCCTTTCACTCATCTCCCCTGGATTTTGCTGCCTCGCTAATCGCTGCCACCTGCAGGAGCACCATGGCTGCCTCGTCCCGGAGCAAGCTTGTCAGCATCCTTCATCGTCCTGTGTCTAGCGCCGCCCGGATCCGTCCGCCTTCGCGCCACCCGCCCTTGCTGCTGACGAATGTGGCGACTGGCGCCCTCCTTCGCGCGTGGCACCGCGCCAGATGCCGCCCTCCGCTGCTGCCTCGCCGCTGTCCAGGCGTGCCGCAGCGCCCCTGCTTCCTTTATATCAAAGACGAGTGTGCCGCCCCGTGTCTCACCGCCCGAGCACCGCTGCCTGCCCTCGTCTCCGACGCCGGCAAGCTCGCTGCCCCCGGATCCACGTCTCCAGCCTGACCGTGCTCGTGCACGCTCGCCTCCACCGGTCGTCTACAAGCAGCAGCGCCGTTGCGGACAAGGTGAGGCACGCAGTTGCCTCGCGCGTCACTCCCATTCCTCTATGTTCTTCTCTCATCTCGCCATCTCTCTCTATGTTGCCTCAGACCGAAGCCGCTCAAGAGCCGCCATGTCCGCGTCCCCTTTGACCCTACGGGTGAATGCCTTGCTGCCTTCTATGTTCGCGTTGACCCCACATCGATCGAGCAGCCACGCCTATAGAGAAAGCTATCGTTGTTTCAGTTTTCAGTTTCGTCAGACCTGCACCAGGGTATGGTTCATCTTGCATATAAAAGCTATGTTTGTCAAACTTCCATTATTTAGTGTGAGACGAATTTAGCTCTTTTCATGGCATGCACTGGTCACTCGTGCATCCATCCATCTAGGAGGTCCTGGGTTCGACTCCCAGCTCCACATATTTTTTTGCTTGGCCTTTTATTTTTAGTGTGAGACGAATTTAGCTCTTTTCATGGCATGCATAATTTCAGTAAATGCCATCGTTTCAAAATGCTAATAACTCAATGACCGTGCATCGGACTAAAATACTTTATATGTGAAAAATGCTTAGATTTTCGTCTAGTTTCATAATATGCCACTTTCATCTATGTTAAAAATGTTTAAAATGTTGTTTGCATTTAATTTGCATAAATGCCATGCTAAAATGCTTTATTTCATAACTAATTAACCGTAGCTCAGAATTTAATAAACTTTGCATGTTTAGGGCAGAACAGTACCAAATTCATAATATGCATATGGGGATTTTCCGGAATTGTTGCTTGTTGTTTCCGGCCTCATTTAAATTGCCTAAAATGTGTAGTTTACTCATGTTTCACCTCTTTTCATGTTTAACCACATTTAATATTGTTGGGTACATAAATGGGAGAGAACTAAATAAGTCATGTGGCGTTTCATCGATATGCAACTCGTTGCATATTGAGCCCCACTTAATTTGTAGTGTTGTTTGTTGCACTTTGCCATGCCATGCCTCATTAAACCAGACATGCATCATCCTTGGTTGTGCATCATGCCATGTTTATGCTTGTGTGTTTACTATGTTTCTTGCTTCTTTCCGGATTGCTTCTCTCGTTAGCTTCGGTTTTGTTCCGGAGTTGTGAGGATCCATTTGACTACGTCCGTTTGTCTTCTTCATGGACTCGTTCTTCTTCCTTGCGGGATCTCAGGCAAGATGATCATACCCTCGGAATCACTTCTATCTTTGCTTGCTAGTTGTTCATTCTATCGCTATGTCATGCTACCTACCACTTGTTATACCATGCCTCCCATATTGCCATGTCAAGCCTCTAACCCACCTTCCTAGCAAACCGTTGTTTGGCTATGTTACCGCTTTTGCTCAGCCCCTCTTATAGCGTTGTTAGTTGTAGGTGAAGCTAAAGTTTGTTCCATGTTGGAACATGGATATGTTGGGATATCACAATATATCTTATTTAATTAATGCATCTTTATAATTGGTAAAGGGTGGAAGGCTCGGCCTTATGCGTGGTGTTTTGTTCCACTCTTGCTGTCCTAGTTTCCGTCATACTGGTGTTATGTTCCTTGATTTTGTGTTCCTTACGCGGTTGGGTGTTATGGGAACCCCTTGACAGTTTTCTTTGAATAAAACTCCTCCAGCAAGGCCCGACCTTGGTTTTACATTTTCCTAACAACCTATAACTTCCCCTTGGGTTTTCGTGAGCCCGAGGGTCATCTTTATTTTTAACCCCCCTGGGCCAGTGCTTCTCTAAGTGTTGGTCCGAACTGGGCGATGTCCAGCGCCCCCTGGGCAACCAGGGTCTATGCCAACCCGACGTCTTGCCCATCTGGTGTGTCCTAAGAACGAGATATGTGCGGCTCCTATCGGGATTTGTCGGCACATTCGGGCGGTCTTGCTGGTCTTGTTTTACCATTGTCGAAATGTCTTGTAACCGGGATTCCGAGACTGATCGGGTCTTTCCGGGAGAAGGAATATCCTTCATTGACCATGAGTACTTGTGATGGGTTAAGTTGGGACACCCCTGTAGGGTTTAAACTTTCGAAAGCCATGCCTGTGGTTATGTGGCAGATGGGAATTTGTTAATGTCCGGTTGTAGAGAACTTGACACTTGACTTAATTAAAATGCATCAACTGCCTCTTTTCGGCGGAGTCCAGGAAGTGAACATGGTCTTGTGTTATGCTTGAGCATAAGTAGTTTTAGGATCACTTCTTGATCACTTCTAGCTTCTCGACCATTGCGTTGCTTGTCTTCTCGCTCTTATTTGCGTATGTTAGCCACCATATATGCTTAGTGCTTGCTGCAGCTCCACCTCCTTACCTTACGCTACCAATAAGCTTAAATAGTCTTGATCTGGTGGGTGTGAGATTGCTGAGTCCTTGTGACTCACAGATACTTCTAAACATTTGCAGGTGCCGATGATACCAGTGCAAGTGACGCAACCGAGCTCAAGTGGGGGCTCGATGAAGATCTTGGCCATTGTTATTTGTCTTTTCCGGATGATCAGTAGTGGTGCCCAGTTGGGACGATCGGGGATCTAGCATTTGGGGTTGTCTTCTTTTATTTTGGTTCGTAGTCGGACCTTGATTGTACTCTGTATGATGTATGTTTAACTTGTTATTTGTGTGAAGTGGCGATTGTAAGCCAACTCTTTATCCCTTTCTTATTCAGTACATGCGATTGTGTGAAGATTACCCCTTCTGTGACAAAACTACCATGCGGCTATGCCTCTAAGTCGTGCCCCGACACGTGGGAGATGTAGCCGCATTGTGGGAGGTACACTGCTTCTCCCCGTGATGCCGGGCGCGGGATCTACAACCGGCATCGCCGCTGGCGGGAGCCTCATCTTCTTGGCAATGGGGCCAGCCGGATCCATTTTCCTTGTGGGCATCGCACCGAGCTCATGGGTTTGAGCAGAGTAGCCAGAGACGAGCCTAGTGGAAGTGCGAGTGGGGAAGAAGGAGGGTTGGGGTTTTCTATTGGAGTGGAAGAAGAGGAGCAGTCGTTTTCTGTACGAGTGAGGAAGAAGGGAGCGGGGTTTTTCTGGATGAGTGAGGAAGATGGGGAGCGGGGGAATTGGGGGGCGACAGAAGCGGGAGATTCCAGCGAGCTGCAGTATAAGTGGAAGCGAGGAGGAAGGAGGGTTTTTCTGGGATCGCCCCCTCTTCAAGAAATATGGGCTTCTCCTCGCAAAAAATAAAAACAAATGGGCTTTAAGATGGATAGGCTTTTGTATCGGCCCAGTCGGCTGCCCGTGTTTCGTACTGGAGGGCCTTAACACTAGAAGCAGCCCATTAGAGACACTCTCCAGCTCTCCAGCTTATTGCCCATTCGAAAGAAAAAAAGAGACGCCTCCAGCTTATGGCTACTCATCGGTAACCTTTTTGAACTTGGCATCCAGCAAATTAGAGGATGCGGTACTGGATGCAGACACTCACACTGGTCGCGTAGCGTGGCAAAGTGAGGTGTCAAATAACAGGCCTACAATATACTTACTAGATTGTGAAGGTTCACATGCTAGTCAACATTTACATTAAACTAAGTTTCAGAAGATACGGTATGCATACTAACATTCAGAAGAACAAAAGTTTAGCATGTTTATGCATCTCAATGATTCACCATACAGTAACCAATACAAAGTTGTGAGAAGGTGTGGAAATAAAGAAAATCGGTCGATGCTTCTTTGAGCAAAGGGCCTCCCTGCGCATGCATTAATTTCCTTAATTTCCTAGGCATGCTTGTTTCTTCTCAATGTTGCGAGCACTTTGAGCATGTTGGCAACTCCACGGCTAGCTAGCTGCCTCATCTTGAAATTCATGTTGACACCTTTGCAGCAAACACATGAGGCAATAGAGATGGCTCAACATGAGTTCATATTGTGCAGTTCCCCTGAAATCATCTTCATTGTCCTGAATCTGAAAAGATAGGAAAACAATAGCTATATTTAAATGGTGTTGCAAAACAGTAGCACATATCAATAGCTCGGCATGACAAAACATGATCATCTGGACGAAGGGGATATTGACCTGCCTGAGGAAGATTATATATAATTTCATAAGTCCTTGGTTTATTTCCACCTTTGGCTGCACTGCTTGTTTGCTACTCCACACATGACAGGATCATTCCACACTGCAATCAGCAAGTCAATGTACGAATAAGCTTATTTCACATTGCGGTGGTGATTGTACCTAGTTACGAATGTAGGAATACCTGGAGCACCATGAGGTTAGCTGACAGCAGGTAGATGGAGCCATATATGTTTTGTGCGGTGCTACCAAAATTGAGGTTTGTATCCCTTCCCGTTATGAGAATTCTTCTTGAAGTTGGTAGAATGCGACGGCTTGTTCTTTGCATCAAACTTTCCTTTCCCCTGAGATTTGTTCTTGTTGTTTTGGGGCTGGTTGGGCTGGAAGTTCTTCCCGTGTACCATGTGGGCACTAGAAGCTCCCTCAGTGACCCAAGCACGTGTGTCTTTTGCTCTTGCCTTCTCTTCAAAATGAAGAGTGCTAATGAGATACGAAATGGAAAACTCATGTTTCTTGTTTTTCAGAGAAGTAGCAAAATCGTTCCACGAAGGTGGAACCTTGGCAATGATGGTCCCAGCAACAAATTTGTCCGGCAACACACACTTGAAGTACTCAAGTTCCTTAGCAAGTGACTGTATCTCATGAGTCTGCTGAACAATAGAGTGCTCATCAGTCATCTTGTAGTCACAGAATTGCTCCATGATGTACAACTCGTTGCCAGCGCCCGAGGCCCCAAACATGGCCTCGAGCGCAACCCACATGTCTTTGCCGCTGTCAAACGACATATATGAATCCAGAATGGAATCGTCAAGAACAATCAGTAGGGCGGCTTTGAAGAGGGTATCCATGTTCTCAAAAGCTTCCTGCTGTGTAGGATTAAGATCGCCCTCAGGCATACCCTTAGTGGCATCATAGTAGTACATGATCTGAAACCAATATACTGCTCTTGTGTGCCACCTTTTATATTGCACCCCCTTAAAAGTAGGCAGCTTCAAAACCACAGGAAAACCACTCGGAGTAAATTGCCTATAATCAGGTTTTTGGATTGGATTGTTGAATATATGAGAAATTTACTATGAGATGTAATCCAAATCAATAGTAAATAGATCATGACAACAATTGCAAAGATCAAAGTAATGATGCGGACTAAACCAGGAGGACAGAATCACATACTGTACAGCGGGAGCAGAACCGCTGTGGTTGATGTTGTCACTCGTGTCGTTGATGAAGAGGTTATCGAGGTCGGGGAACAAGGTTGTCGTTGAGGAAGTCGTCACTGGCAGCAGTCACAGGAGTGTGCTCCCCATAAACCTGATCGCCCATCTCCCATACAGGATCATGAAAGGCGGGGTTCGAAGGACTGTTGTCCCTTCTCGCGGTGCACGCTGAAAGGAGGGATGGAGAAGAATTGCGTGGCGGCGCTAAGATCTGGAATGGTGCGAAACCATATGATCCAGCGGCGGCTAGGGTAGAGCCTGTCAGGTCGGTCGTGTGAGTAAGACCAAGTAGTATAATAGTAGGCCTTTGGGCCAAACCCCACGTCCAAGTCAATAATAGCCCCACTATCCGAAAGAATCAGAAACGGCTGAGTAATTAAAGCCTCTGTTAATTATTAATTAAGGCGTCCGTTAATTATTAATTAATGACTTAGTAAATTTTCCGACTCACGCCACACTTAGAGCATGGTTAATAGTATAGCCAACATCCGGCTATATGAAGTTGACACATCATCTAGAACCAACCTAATAAGGAGCCTGGTTACGATAGTTAGTCCCTTTAGTATAATACTATATCATTAATAGTGGCCCACCTTTTGTCTCACAAAGTATGTGTAGTCTGAAATGCCGAGCGTGCAGCGGGCGGTGCCCTCGGTCGGTGTGCCGCTTCAACGGCGGAAGTAGTGAGAGGTCGCGTCACCCTGGCTTGCCATCAATGTGGAGCGACGGGCTCAGCTGACGCCGGGCAAGAAGGTTTTGATTTTTGATTCAGTTGTTGTGCTGATACCGTCCAATATTCGCGTGTGGTTGTTTCTAGAATAAAAGAAAGGAGGTACTCCTACTTATGTTACTCCCTCTATGGCTAGCCTTGCGCTTGTCTCTTCGCCTCTTTCAGAAGTCGAACAATAATGGTGGTACTACAGTAGTACTTCGGGCAATCTGACACAAATGAACTGCTGCACGTCCACCGCTTGTAAGCAAAACTTTCTCCTCGTGCTGAGAGCCACCGCGCACGCGTTGGTGAGGGAGAAGGCGTAGTAAGCAAGCTTCTCGTCATTCTGTGAGTTGACGGGACACATCAAAGTTATTTAGTACGTACTCTCTCCAAAAAGGGCTGACCATGTTATGGCTACCATCCCGTGCTCCGTCGTTGAGTACGTGCACTATTCACGTGCCATCGAGGAGAAAAAATATTGCGTATAGGAGTACGTGCCATCGAAGTGCACGACTCACTTATGCACTGCTTATCTGATTATCTCCATTTTCTTGCATGGCACGTGCACCTTGATGCTAGATGTCTCGTGTGTTGGCAAAAGGATGAACAAAGCTCACGTATTAAAAGAGTGGAAGAACATAGATTCCCGACGACCGAGAAGGAGCAAGGAACCTCGTGGTGGAGCATCTGCAAGTAACCTTGCGCGTTTTCCCCTATTTTTTGCCACCTGCCTGCCTATAAACAAATAAAAGAACATGAACTCTTCGCTAACCACTAGAGACGATACATCAGGATGCTAAGTTGAAGATATTTTATTAGTTTATATTGATAACCACGCAACTATAGGACGCATTCAGCCATGCATGTACACACGCCAATGCACTAACTAATGCCGATCCAACTCATGCACAAACACACACAACATGGAGCACACAACGCACGTACACAACACATGCATGCACACACACTCGGCCGCAGAATGCACGTGAATAACACATGCATGCGCACACACTCGGTTGCATGGAGGCGTGAGCCATCTGCGGTGATGTCCGGTTCGTCGTGCTACGGAGAAGCTCGCACACAACAGCGCCTATGCATCTCTTGCAGCACCTCTTTGTCGTTGTTGCTCAACGACTAGCCTGAGACGAAGACGACCACAACCTCAGCCTTAGAGCTAGCACCGATAGAAAAGCACGCACGCTGCACGCACACGAGCACGTATGAAGTGCCCACGATGTGGTGTGTCCCCAGTTGCCTCTACTCCTTCTGCGCATGTTGTCTATGAAGGCGGCTGCATGCCTAATGATGATGTGGGTGAGATCTTCTAGGACTTAGATGATGACGAGGAGGGTGTCTCCAACAACGTTCCTCGTCTCGCACCTCTTGCATCACGGTGGTCGAGCTTGGAGTCATTCATCTGGTACACGTGGCATCTCACACCTAGACACAAGGTGACGTGCACCGTCAAGGGGGTCAGGGTGGACGCGACCTCTCACTGCATCTGCCATTTGAAGCGGCGTGCCGGCCCAGGGCGCCGCCCGCTACACTCCCAGTTGTACCCGCCTCCTTGCCGCATTCAAAAACCTACATTTACTAGTATGTATACACGTGCAAGGCATGTCTTAATATAACAGACTGATTTTGATAAAGGGGAAAAGAAGTAATATATGTGCTAATAGATTCAAAGAAAAATAAATTATAGTGATGAATAAATGCCAATATTAGTTCAATATTGTAAAAGCGGGAAGTAGTATTCATGCCATAAAACTGTATGTTCATTTAAAAAGAACTACATGGAGATTAGTACAAAAAATTTATTTTCAGTTTTTTTATTGTTCTTCTTGTACTATATCATTTGACTAAGACTTGGACTAAGACCTAGCCACACCCTTCAAAGAAACCTATGGATACCCGTTACACATGAGATGACCCCCACATCCTTTGTCAAAATAAACAACTCCCCGATCAATGCATTTCACTGTTCCGTGCAATGCATGGGCACCTTACTATAGATTAGTACGACCAAAAGTTGAACTAACATTATATATAGTACGATAAATACTGATGCATGTCACCTAAAACTATGTCATTGAAAACTATGTTCAAATACTAATCCAACGGTATAGTTTTTGTTGACATGCCCTAACATTTTGTCAGTTAAATCTTCAGTCAAGTTCAGTGGGGGACTAATAAACCACGACCGATGTAGTACTAGTGTAGAGGGTAGCACTGCACGCGAGTCTCGCGGCAGTAAAGCCGTCATATCACAAAACCCAACCACTAATAAGTGGCCTGGTAAAATAAACGTACAAGCAACCATCACATCCCTCCGTGTTGATTGTTCTAGAACACAGGTGAGGTAGCAGCAGTGTATTGTTCATGTGAATCCTACTGATATTGGCCGTTGGATTTAGAAGATCAGTGGTTATGATTGATGTTCTTAGTCCTACTTAAAATTGGTACACTATATAGTAGTATAGATATAGAAACCTGCGTGGAATGTGAGAAACCAACTCCTGACACACACGTCCGTTCAGGAGCAGGAAGCCAGCCAGGCTCCTCCGTCCACCATTTTGTCCACTCTTTCAGCGACATCCGATGAGCAGGAAGAACAATTCTCTGGCATAAAAGCCGTCTGGGAGGCCCCCCGAGCCTGGCAGCTCGCTTCTCCACCTACCTAGCCTATCCCATCGGAGGTAGTTGCCGCACTAAGCTAGTGCGTGGTTTTGCAGCTGGCATCTCCAATACATCTCAGGGAAGAGTGCCGACTTGCTCCACTCCGGCTTGTCGGGGAGCACGGCGGCACGGGCATCATCGCTGCCCTCGATGTTGCCGCGTCGTACAGCGCCTCTAGTGTTTGCGACTGCGCCATTCGCCATCGACGCGCGCGTAGCCGCGACATGTAGGCAGAGAAAGAAGCTGCCGCGGATGTCGACGAGGTGATGCGGCTACGCGGATGTGGATGAGGTGACGGGCAGCACGTCCCCGCCTGCCGCCATCATCGAGGAAAAGTAGAACACGGGAGGCCGCCGCCGATTGTATCCCATGAAGGCCACCGCCGAGGCGACGCCGGCGAATACAGCCAGTGTCTTGCTCAATTCTTCTTCTGCCGGATGCTGGAGGAGGACAAAGAGATCGGGCAGCAAGCATTTAGATTAGGTATTTTAATTCTACCAGGCCGGTTGTAATGGGAGTATTATAGGTAGTATCATGCATGCCAACTACTCCCTCCGTTCCTAAATATAGGAGTATTATAAGAGCATGGTTAATAGTATAACCTGTTGATGGCTACATAACACTGCCACATCATCTACAACCAACCTTGTAGCCTTCAAGTATAATACTCCCTCCGTCTAGGTATCATCTTACAAAAACGAAATAATCCCAAAATACTTAGGCGCGATGCATTAACTTCTACCTCATTTCTTATTTCTTGACATACTTTTAGTATCAACCAAAGAGATGTGGGTTTGCTTGCTTTTAATGACTTGAGACTAGCAAACACGACATGCAGTGGTTAGTTCATTGCATGCAATGCTATGAATTAGCAAATAAACATTAAGTTCTCTCGTCTCTTCTGAAAGTCGAAGAATGATGATGGTACTACAGTCGATAGTGTACTACTAGTAAGTAAAGCTTCTCCTCGTTTGCGAGTAAACCGGACACATCAAAAGTAGTGCATTAGTCTCCAAAAAGGGTTGACCATGTCCATGGCTACCATCCCGTGCTCCATCATTCAGTGTGTGCTTCTCGTCGTTCTGCGAGTTGACAGCACACATCAAATTTAATATGTATTCAGTACTCTCTCCAAAAAGGGCCGACCATGTCCATCAGTCCATGGCTACCATCCCGTGCTCCGTCATTGAGTACGTGCAGTATTCACGTGCCATCGAGGAGGAAAAATATTATGTAGTACTAGGTGCCATCGTAGTGCACGACTCACTTACGCACTGCTTATCTCCATTTTCTTGCATGACACGTGCACCTTGATGCTAGATGTCCGCGTGTTGGCAAAAGGATGAACAAAGCTCATGTCAAAAAAAGAGTGGAAGAACATAGATTCCCGACGACCGAGAAGGAGCAAGGAACCTCGTGCTGGAGCATCTGCACTCATAGTATTTTATATTATTTAGCGATATAAAATCAACCAATCATCTCCACAGTAGACCGGAAGAGTACGAAACACGGCATCCCAGTGTAGTTATATCATACTGTACGTGGCCAACCCACGCTATCACCATATTTCTTGGCCTCCATGCGAGACCTAGCTCTAGTAATCCACCAGCTTGTATCGCTTCTCCCTCCTCGTCTCTCTCAAAGTGCGGCGGGCTGTCATTTTTGTCGTCTATTGAGGTCGGTTAACTCATCACATGTTAGCGACATGCCAAGAGCATTCTAAAAAAATTACTGTACTCTATTGTTATGCCAAGAAGAGGAAGCGCTTTGATCGACAGACCAAACAAGACAGGCATGTTGTGCCATGAGTGGGTCCAGTTTCTCGTTTTGAACTTATTTGGTGTAGTAGTAACACTTGGTTTTGACTATTGGTAAGATTTTATATACTCCCACCGTCTAATGAATAAGTCATCTTCGATCGTGCACCGTGACCAAGGAAGAGGGGAAAACGAGAGAAATTAATATTTATTTGCTAATTAATAGCATTGCATGCAATGAACTAACCATTTCATGTCGTGTTTGGTAGTCTAAGTCATTGAAAACATGCATGCTCCACATCTCTTATTGGTGGATATGTCAAGAAACAAGAAACGAGGTGGGAGTTAATGAACCGCGCCTAAGTATTTTGGGATTATTTGGTTTTCATAAGGTGACTTATACACCTTGACAGAGGGAGTAGGGCCTAATGTATTCTTCGAGGATGCCTTTGACTATTGATAAGATTTTATATAATTTTAAAATTATATCGTTCTAAGATCCTTTCACATCCCGTTTTCAAAAAGAAAAAAGATCCTTTCATATACGAATTTGACTGTATGCTTTGAGTAACTTGCATGTCGTATACTGCTCCTGTTTGGATACTCTAACTTACCTAGAGGTTAGACTAACTCATGACTAACCCTGAACTAACTGTAGCCAAAGAGGTGTTTCGGTGACAGGTGTCGGTGTCAAAACCGGCGGATCTCGGGTAAGGGGTCCCGAACTGTGCGTCTAAGGTTGATGGTAACAGGAGACAGGGGACACGAAGTTTTACCCAGGTTCGGGCTCACTTGATGGAGGTAATACCCTATGTCCTGCTTGATTGATATTGACGAGTATGAGGATTACAAGAGTTGATCTACCACGAGATTGTATTGGCTAAAACCCTAGAAGTCTAGCCTGTTTGATTATGATTGCCTCTATGGACTAAACCTTCCAATTTATATAGACACCGGAGGGGCTAGGGTTGTACAAAGTCAGTTACAGAGAAGGGAATCTTCATATCCGAACGCCAGGCTTTCCATCCACGCCAAGGTGAGTCCCATCTGGACACGGGAGAGAGTCTTTTGTTGTGTATCTTCACGGCCCATCAGTCCGACCCATGTCCAACAGGTCGGACACCCGAGGACCCCTTAATATAGGACTCCCTCAACAGGGTTAGATTGACAATAAATGCACTTGATGGGGAGAGAAAAGTGATTTTTCAGTGGGCCCAATGAGGTACTTTTACTGTGGGAAAGGTGAAGTGATGGATGCTTCGCCCGAGCAACTTATTACTCTAGGAATATGGGAGTACCAGCGGATTCAAGGAACAAAGAAATGATGGTTGCTTCGTTCGAGCAACTTACTGTGGAGAAGGTGGGGCTCTGTGATTTGACTGCTCACTAGTCATTACTAATGCGGCGCAATGACCAGGGTGAATCTTTCCCTGCAGTTGTGCACTCAATATTGCTGCACGGCAGGTGGAGCCGGATGAAGGATGTCCCACATGTCGGCGAAATGAAGTTGAATTGTTTCTAGCATTGCTATCAATCCTTAAGGATTTGTTTATATGTATGCATAATTTTAGTGAAATTGTACTGTGATGATATGAAGGTTTCAACTTTGGTTCCGGCAAGAAAAAAGGATTCAACTTAAGATTCATGTGTCCTCTTGCCTCAAGATTATCTCATTACAACATTCCATCAAATACAAATGAAACTACCATGGCTGCTAATGCATCTCAATGGTTCGCAGATCAGCGCCAATATTCAGATCGCAACTGAAGACTAAGTTGTGAGAATGTGTACAAATAAAGAAAAATATATAATTGAACGATGTTGTTCGTAGGCATGTGTCAGGACCCCGATTCTAAGTCACACCGATCTAGCCTGTAACACCTCATATCACTTTGCGGCCTCACGCGCGGTATCCCCACGGGTGTCTCTTTACCATGGCCCGGGACCGTTTGCGCCTTTTGGCTCACGTATATGATAGTGTCGCTAGCATCCATATGACAGAGAACCCGGGCCGACCTGACTAGTCGTGAACCCAAAGTGGCACTAACTTACGGGGACAGGCATACATGAATCAACATCAAGCATGTCGGTCAGCAGCGTGTGAATCCGGGCTGTAGCAACTAGGCTAACAGGACTCCGGGAACCCAGGCTGTAGCAGGCTAGCAGGACTCTGAATGTCACCGCGTGACATTTCCCCGAAGGGACAGACACAGGAACAAAGTGAATCACATGCTGGCCAGTCTAAGTGTTCCGGAGCAGTAGTGCTAGGCTAGCAGGACTCCGGTGAACCGGGCTGTAGCGGACTACTATGGCTCATGGAAGCACAAGACTACATTTCCCCATAAGAGAGGCTACCAAGGATGAACAACTAGGTTGTCGGATCCCACACATACCAAGCATTTCAATCATACACACAATATGCACGATATGTGTAAATGCAACATGGCATCACAACATAACTCTACGACTCAAGTATTTATTCATTCGGCTCCGAAGAGCCAGATAATACAATCATGGGTCTCATGACCCAACATTCAGAGCATACAAGTCAAAGCACATGTGAAAGCTTAACATGTCTGAGTACAGACTTCTACAAATGAAAAAGGCTGAGAAGCCTGACTATCTACCAGATCCTGCCGAGGGCACAAGATCGTAGCTGAGGTATCAAGCTAAACGTCAAAGTCCACGTGGAACTACTAGCGAGACTGAAGTCTCTCTGCAAAACATAAATTAAGCAAACGTGAGTACAAATGTACCCAGCAAAACTTACCTCAGAACTAACTACATATGCATTAGTAGCAACAAAGGGGGTGGTGGAGTTTAACTGCAGCAAGCCAGCTTTGACTCAGTGGCTAACCTGAACTATTACTGCAAATAACTCTTTGAGGTGGCACACACGAGTCCACATATTCACCATATCAATACCCCACTATGGATCCGCTCCCATCTCCCTACGAGAACGCCATCCATAGCACTCACGCTTATCTTGCGCATTTTAGAGTATCCACTTTCACTTGTCTATGAACGATGCAAGGGGTCCAAGTTTCCATATCCGAGGAATCCGGCTATTCGAATAGATAATAATAACCCTGCAGGGGTGTACTTCTTCACACACGCTCTCGCCACTTACCACCATGTACACGTCGTGTACCTCGGCAACCTTCAAGCAGAAGCCTGGCGAGGGAGTTGGCCACAACCTGACTAACCACACAAGTCTCTCGTCCAGGTTTATCGCCTATTCGGGTTCCATCCGCAAGGAGATCCGGCCGGGGTGTCGCTCACGGCCCCAAACGATCTGTGCAAGGTTCCCAAGCCCACCATTCGGGTGCCACTTGGTACACCGTGCCACTGTGCCTAGTCTGTCCCAAGCCCACCTTTACCGAGTGCCACTTGGTAGACTACTAACACTACCTACAAACACCAGAAACTAGTTGCAACTCCTGGACAGAGATTGAGTTGATTAATAAGCCGAGAGGGGTTGAGTTACCGGAACCCAATGTGTGGTAGTAAATGTTCATGGATCACAAACACAGAACTCGGTTCCTGAGAATTGCTGCAATTAGACAACCCACCATGTACTCCTACATGGCCTCTCACCGTTACCTTTACCAAATCGTGTTCACATACTTAGCTCTCAATGGTACGACATGTTCACCACATTCCAATTCATCCCCGATGAATCAGACCTGACTCAACTCTAAGCAGTAGCAGGCATGACAAACAAGCATGAATGAGTAGGCACATCAGGGCTCAAACAACTCCTACTCATGCTAGTGGGTTTCATCTATTTACTGTGGCAATGACAGGTCATGCAGAGGAAAAGGGGTTCAACTACCGCAGCATGTAACAGTTGAATCGCTGTTGTCCTAATGCAGTAAAAGAGAGCAGGAGCGAGAGAGTGGGATTGTATCGGAATGAACAAGGGGGTTTTGCTTGCCTGGCACTTCTGAAGATAGCATTGGGTCTTCATCAGTGTCAACAATCACAGCGTCGAAACAACGTCTACTGAGGGGGAACAACACCGGCAAACAAAGAAGAAACACAATCAATGCAATGCACAATATGATGCATGATCATGACATGGCAATATGATGTGATTTGGCCTAATGCAACTAGCAACACAATTAAGTGTAGTTGGTTTGAACCCAAGGTTCAAATTCAAACTCCACATATGGTTATTTAAATGCCATTCATTTGATTTGTCCTAAACATTAGCTATAAGTTGTTCTAACATGCATGAAAATGGTACAGATGGATAGATTGGATTTTTCTGATCATTTTTCATATATATTTTATCTTATTTGGAGTTACGGTTGAATTTCTATGATTTTTCAAAGTTTTAACTATTTTCTGGAATTTCTGAATTATTTCGAAAATAAACTAATTCTAGAAAAGATTAACTGCGTCAGCGTGACATCAGCGAGTCAACAGGGCTGGTCCAGGTCAAACCTGACCAGTGGGTCCCGCGTGTTAGTGTCATTAGACTAACTAATTTTTGTTAGTCCTAATCCTATGTTAATTAGCAGGGGGCCCGCATGTCAGTGGCTCATCTAATTAGCTAAGTAAATTAACACTAACTAAACCTAACAGTAATTAAACAGGCGCCTGGGCCCACACGATAGGGAGGTCAAACCCCTAGTCAACCGGGGCTAAACCACGGGCGTTTAGCCGCCGGCGATGACCAGACGCGGCGGAGGGCCGCGGGAACGGGCTCTGGGGCCCCGTTCGCAGCGTGGTTGGGCTCGTTCGAGAGCCCAGGCCAGCGCGCGTCGGGCGGTGGTGCCAGTCGGGCCTGGGGCGGCCGGAGGCGACGGCGGGGAGCTCGGTTGTGGCGGCCGGAGCTCGGGCATGCTCGGGTTCGGTGCTGGGATGCACAACAGGGGTGCAGAGAGGGGCTACGGCCTCCTGGGAGTCTGGCAAACGCGGTGACACACTCGGTTTCGAGCCCGCGTGGCTGTGGCCACGACGGCGGCATCGCCGGTGGAGCAGAGCGCTCGGGCTCGGTGGAGATGGCGGCTAGGGGGCGCAACCGAGGCGTAGAGGAGGGGGGTTAGGGGAAGGGGCTCACGGTGGATGTAGTGGAGCAGACGGCGAGCTCGGAGGAGGTCAGAGCGAAACGGGGTAGCGAGAGGGATCTCCGGCGACGAGAGGTCGAGGACGAGGTCGGTGAGGGCAGAGGAGCACGTCCGGCGATGTGTGGCGATGCGAGGAGGTCGAAGACGTCGAGGCGGAGCTCGAAGGCATGGCGAGGGGTCGGGGGGAAGGCGGTGCCGTCAACTACGGCGGCGGCGGCTTACGGGCGCGTCGGCCATAGCGAGAGAGGACGAGGGAGAGAGCAAAGGTGGGGAGAGTGGTGTCCAGGGGGGTCGAGGCGGCGCTGGGGAGAAGACGCGAGGCCTCGCGGTGGCCAGGCGACGCAGGCAGGCAGCCTGGTGGCGTGGCGCCCGTGCGTGCACCGTGTGTTCTCCCTCCTCTGCCTACTGGCAGAGGTGGGTGACGACTGGCATAGGCCAGGTCGGCCGGCCCAGCTGGGTAAGTAGACGTGGGGTCCTTCCTCTCTCTCTCTTCTGTTTTATTTCTGTTTTCTATTCTTTCCTCTGTTTTGATTTAGTTTAAAAACTAAACCATTTTTGTTGCTTCTGAAAATTATTGTATGGACTAGAGATATTACTCTAGAGCCCCACAATAATTTCCAAAATTATTGGACATGTATTTCTTTTATAACAGAAATAAAGCCAATTCAAATACATTATGGTTTAATTCAAAATGCCCAAATTAATTACCCGTAATGCCCTAAAATATTGGTTTGGATTTTTACCTCTTGCCAATATTTTCAGGGATTAAAGTGAACATTTCCTTGGGCTCATTTGAAGAAATTTTTAACTTGCTCATTTTTAAAAGATTTCTAAGGCTTTGGGAATTCCCTCAATTCAATTTTCCTTTGAATTTATACATGATGCAACAACCCAGATAGTCCAAGGCCAAGGTAAAGCTAGGGATGTGACAACTCACCCCCACTAAAGAAGAATCTCGTCCCGAGATTTGAGACGTGAGGTAAGAAGAAAGGAGGTCACAAACTATCACAATCTTCTCGATCCAACTTGCACTGCTTTTAGAGCGTTGATTCGATCACCATCATTGTCTCGATGTCTTGCTCTGAGAACTCCAACCAACATGGCAACGAGAGGAAAGGGGAAACTCTAGAGGGATCGATCTTCTCGAAGATCGGGTAACTCAGGATCAACTCATGGAGTGAGACATAGCAACATCTCTCGAGCGGAGACACAAAGTACACATCCAAGGAGATGGAGTGGAACAGATGATGAAGGTTCACTAGGTAGGCAACAATTTCACGCTTAAGAAGGTGGTGAACGGTTGTCAACGTAGCGAGGAGTTGAGTTGCCATGATACCATAACGAGACATCTTAAGGAAGGTGACTCACAGAAATATCCCTTAAGTGGCAAAAAAATTACTTTTGATTCATAGATCATTGAGACTCTTTATACCAACCTAAGGCAATCATAACCGATCATTCGAAGGAGTTCAAAAGAATGACATACTCGGACTAGAATGGATGATGTGGACTACCTTGTTGAAGACAACGCAATGGATGATTTTGCTTATCATCGAAAATGGATGGGACCCATGGTAAGTCCACTTTGGAAGATGGTCTTGGACAACAACTGCTGAGAAGGGCAGCCCATGGGGGATTGGCACAATGGCGGTGCAAGCTGGGGGAAAATGTAACTGTTGGGAAAGTTCCAACCATCATATCTGCCTAAGATTCAGATCCGATTGGTGATAGGATACTTCAGACTCAGCATGTCTGAAAAGAAAGTTTGCAACACAAATCGACGAGATGATGTTGCGAGATTCTCGGGAGATGGACTACGGTAGTAAGCTCCAAAACATGAGCTGGTTCTGCTACAAACATGTGAACACGCTGTCCAAGACAAGCATGACCACATAGTAGTCTTATAATAAAACACTACCGAAGGTCAGGTCAGGAACCATCATCTAGGATATAAAAGTCCTTGCATAAGTCCGGATTAGCTCTTAAGAAGGAACTTCTTCTCCTTGAACAAATCAATCAGTGGCTTGGTGTGCTAGGAACACATATGGAGTGGAGGCGGCCAACCTATCAAACCATAGAGCACTTCACACGTGCATGACTAACTTGGGATGATTCTAGAGGAAGCAAAACAATCTTTCTCGTATTCATGGCGGCAACTTGCATAGAATGCGCATGAATTCAAGGAAGTCACTTCTTCCATCCAAGCATAAGCTTCATGAACGGAACACGAAAGCATTGCTTACAAAGTTTCCAACACTAACTTAGATGTTCAACATGAATCATGGACAAGATGAAAATTATGTTGCCGCTGGGCTCAACAACAATTCATCTAGGTTTCCATATAAGTGGAATTCCACAATTATGTGAACAAGGTGATAGCATTGGTCAGACCCAAAAGATATAATGGTGTATGCTCGAGGGATCAACCACGAGTAAGACAACATTACGAGCATCGTTGGTTCTGATTTGATTTGACGATAGCCCATACTCAAATCAAAGTTGATAAGACAATAGGTCCAACAACTGATCACATGGACCAATCGATGAAGATATCATCTTTCTTCAACACACACAGATATATCCCTTTGAAAATGAACTAAATCAGGCAGCTTTTATCCTCCAACTCTCCAAGTTGTTGTTCAGCTTAACCAACTAGCTCAGGGGTACTCAACACAGATTCTTGGAGAAGGGGTGGTTACGAGGAATCAACTTGATCACGAGCTCAACATAGCGATCAGGGAATAGCCTGGTGATACTTCTGAGAGGATATTCAGAAAATCACGAACCACCGATATGTTACTAAGCTCGAGAACAATCTTGCTTTTCAGGGCAAGACGATGTGATCAAAAGAGAGAGGGATTGAGACAATCCTAACTCATTGATTGAAGAGTGCACCAGAAATAAGGACTAGGTAGCACGATCAATCTTAGGATGATGATTCAATAACCAACACACTAAGGATGAAATTATTGTCCATTAGCTACCAAGAAATGGAGTTGCTAGTAGTATTCATTTCACACATCATAATTCACTCATCGTCATTCCGGTTGCAACAACATGGGGACCGAGGAATGAAAAATGATGGCGAGAAGTACCACTGTATCAAGAGTTCATAGGATGGTGTGCAATTGCCATGATATTCTTGATATAAAGATGGCAATACTCCAAGGTAGAACAAAACAAAAACTGTATTGGCATTTTGATCTGTGGAATACAACTACTTTGACCCAATCCTAGAAATGGACGAGGTACTGGAGTTTGTTTCTCCTAGACATTCCGAAATAGAATGGCTTGATGGACCATAAGAATAATAGGCACCAATGAACGAATGCACGCATACTCTTGACTATCAATTGATAGACGATGGTCAGAATATAGGTGAAAAGGGACAACTAAAAGGAACATATAACTTTCTGAGTTGTGGACGCATAGGTTAGTAGGTCGAGCAAGCTAACTTATTTCTTCCGGATAACCCATGCAGAAAGGTAGGACTGGCAGAGTCTCGACCATAATGGAGAACTCATCAAGAGCACTTTTGTTATGATCTTTCGGTTCAACGAGGAACTTCTGCCATATTGGTTCATGGTATTCAAAGAAAGATTTACCACGGACCTCAAGGACTATCGCAAAGGTTACTAATATCCTAAAGGAACTAGCAACACTATCAACATGAAGCAAGTAGCGTGAATCTTGGGCTTAAGAACCCAGAAATAGAATATCCACTACTAAATGGCATCACGGGATGCTTTCGAGAATGGTGGCCAGAATCATCACACTGGGAACACAAACATTGCTAGATTACTAAGTGGTTCTCGAAGACACCTAGGGTCATAATACTAACTCCAACATACATGTCAAGGCAACGGAGTACCTCAATATACCGATTAGTGTGCTTAATCTGGCCCAAGGGAACATCGAGAACGAGAAGAAGGGAGTTACAAATGTATCAGATTGTTTAGAAACCTGGGATGACTCAGACAACATAACAGATGTAAATGCTCAAAAAGTTTTGAGACATCCTGCAAAATGGTGGCATAACCACTCAACAACATAATATCGAAGTTCTGAGATCAACTGTCAACACCCAGAAGTAGTAGTAACTGAACTGAGGCTTGAATCCTACAATCCTATAAGTCTATGAATTAGTAACATGTGATCCTGATAGAAAGATGAGAAGCCTAGTTCTTAATCCCCGTAGAAGAGAAGAGGATGACCCAGATCAGAAGGGCATAAGGTAAAGGAGTAAAAAGAGCCTTACGTTCCCTTCCACAATCAATTCCCTTATATAACTAAAGCATTTCTAGACTCAACTTCAACCAGTTTGGCTTGGTAATCCTACAGGCAGTCAGGCTCTGATACCAAAGCTGTCAGGACCCCGATTCTAAGTCACACCGATCTAGCCTGTAACACCTCATATCACTTTGCGGCCTCACGCGCGGTATCCCCATGGGTGTCGCCTTACCATGGCCCGGGACCGTTTGCGCCTTTTGGCTCATGTATATGATAGTATCGCTAGCATCCATATGACAGAGAACCCGAGCCGACATGACTAGTCGTGAACCCAAACTGGCACTAACTTACGGGGACAGGCATACATGAATCAACATCGAGCATGTCGGTCAGCAGCGTGTGAATCCGGGCTATAGCAACTGGGCTAACAGGACTCCGGGAACCCGGGCTGTAGCAGGCTAGCAGGACTCCGGATGTCACCGCGTGACATTTCCCCGAAGGGACAGACCCAGGAATGAAGTGAATCACATGCCGGCCAGTCTAAGTGTTCCGGAGCAGTAGTGCCAGGCTAGCAGGACTCCGGTGAACCAGGCTGTAGTGGACTACTATGGCTCATGGAAGCACAAGACTACATTTCCCCATAAGAGAGGCTACCAAGGATGAACAACTAGGTTGTCGGATCCCACACATACCAAGAATTTCAATCATACACACAATATGCCCGATATGTGTAAATACAACATGGCATCACAACATAACTCTACGACTCAAGTATTTATTCATTAGGCTCCGAAGAGCCAGATAATACAAACATGGGTCTCATGACCCAACATTCAGAGCATACAAGTCAAAGCACATGCGAAAGCTTAACATGTCTGAGTACAGACTTCTCCAAATGAAAAAGGCTGAGAAGCCTGACTATCTACCAGATCCTGCCGAGGGCACAAGATCTTAGCTGAGGTATCAAGCTAAACGTCGAAGTCCACATGGAACTACTAGCGAGACTGAAGTCTCTCTGCAAAACATAAATTAAGCAAACGTGAGTACAAATGTACCCAGCAAGACTTACATCAGAACTAACTACATATGCATTAGTAGCAACAAAGGGGGTGGTGGAGTTTAACTGCAGCAACCCAGCTTTGACTCAGTGGCTATCCTGAACTATTACTGCAAATAACTCTTTGAGGTGGCGCACACGAGTCCACATATTCACCATATCAATACCCCACTACGGATCCGCTCCCGTCTCCCTACGAGAACACCATCCATAGCACTCACGCTTATCATGCACATTTTAGAGTATCCACTTTCACTTGTCTATGAACGATGCAAGGGGTCCAAGTTTCCATATCCGAGGAATCCGGCTATTCGAATAGATAATGATAACCCTGCAGGGGTGTACTTCTTCACACACGCTCTCGCCACTTACCACCATGTACACGTCGTGTACCTCGGCAACCTTCAAGCGGAAGCCTGGCGAGGGAGTCGGCCATGACCTGACTAACCACACAAGTCTCTCGTCCAGCTTTATCGCCTATTCGTGTTCCATCCGCAAGGATATCCGCCCGGGGTGTCGCTCACGGCCACAAACGATCTGTGTAGGGTTCCCAAGCCCACCATTCGGCTGCCACTTGGTACACCGTGCCACTGTGCCTAGTCTGTCCCAAGCCCACCTTTACCGGGTGCCACTTGGTAGACTACTAACACTACCTACAAACACCAGAAACTAGTTGCAACTCCTGGACAGAGATCGAGTTGATTAATAAGCCGAGAGGGGTCGAGTTACCGGAACCCAATGTGTGGTAGTAAATGTTCATGGATCACAAACACAGAACTCAGTTCCTGAGAACGGATGCAATGAGACAACCCACCATGTACTCCTACATGGCCTCTCACCGCTACCTTTACCAAATCGTGTTCACACACTTAGCTCTCAATGGTACGACATGTTCACCACATTCCAATTCATCCCCGATGAATCAGACCTGACTCAACTCTAAGAAGTAGCAGGCATGACAAACAAGCACGAATGAGTAGGCACATCAGGGCTCAAACAACTCCTACTCATGCTAGTGGGTTCCATCTATTTACTGTGGCAATGACAGGTCATGCAGAGGAAAAGGGGTTCAACTACCACAGCATGTAACAGTTGAATCGCTGTTGTCCTAATGCAGTAAAAGAGAGCAGGAGCGAGAGAGTGGGATTGTATCGGAATGAACAAGGGGGTTTTGCTTGCCTGGCACTTCTGAAGACAGCATTGGGTCTTCATCAGTGTCAATGATCGCAGCGTCGGAACAACGTCTACTGAGGGGGAACAACACCGGCAAACAAAGAAGAAACACAATCAATGCAATGCATAATATGATGCATGATCATGACATGGCAATATGATGTGATTTGGCCTAATGCAACTAGCAACACAATTAAGTGTACTTGGTTTGAACCCAAGGTTCAAATTCAAACTCCACATATGGTTATTTAAATGCCATTCATTTGATTTGTCCTAGACAGTAGCTATAAGTTGTTCTAACATGCATGAAAATGGGACAGATGGATAGATTGGATTTTTCTGATCATTTTTCATATATATATATTATCTTATTTGGAGTTACGGTTGAATTTCTATGATTTTTCAAAGTTTTAACTATTTTCTAGAATTTCTGAATTATTTCGAAAATAAACTAATTCCAGAAAAGATTAACTGCGTCAGCACTGCGTCAGCGTGACGTCAGCAAGTCAACAGGGCTGGTCCAGGTCAAACCTGACCAGTGGGTCCTGCGTGTCAGTGTCATTAGACTAACTAATTTTTGTTAGTCCTAATCCTAGGTTAATTAGCAGGGCGGGGCCCGCATGTTAGTGGCTCATCTAATTAGCTAAGTTAATTAACACTAACTAAACCTAACACTAATTAAACAGGTGCCTGGGCCCACACTACAGGGGAGGTCAAACCCCTGGTCAACCGGGGCTAAACCATCGGCGTTTAGCCGCCGGTGATGACCAGACGCGGTGGAGGGCCGCGGGAACGGGCTCTGGGGCCCCGTTCATAGTGTGGTTGGGCTCGTTCGAGAGCCCAGGCCAGCGCGCGTCGGACGGTGGCGCCAGCCGGGCCTGGGGCTGCCGGAGGCGACGGCGGGGAGCTCGGCCACGGCGGCCGAAGCTCGGGCGTGCTCGGGTTCGGCGCTGGGATGCACAATAGGGGCGCGGAGAGGGGCTACGACCTCCTGGGAGTGTGGCAAACGCGTTGACACGCTCGGTTTCGAGCCCGCGTGGCTATGGCCATGACGGCGGCGTCGCCGGCGGAGCAGAGTGCTCGGGCTCGGTGGAGATGGCGGCTAGGGGGCGCAACCGAGGCGTAGAGGAGGGGGTTAGGGGCAGGGGCTCACGGTGGATGTAGTGGAGTGGACGGCGAGCTCAGAGGAGGTTGGAGCGGAACGGGGCGGCGAGAGGGATCTCCGGCGACGAGAGGTCGATGACGACGTCGGTGAGGGCAGAGGAGCGCATCCGGTGATGTGTGGCGACGTTAGGAGGTCGAAGATGTTGAGGCAGAGCTCGAAGGCACGGCGAGGGGTCGGGGGGAAGGCGGTGCCGTCAACTACGGCGGCGGCTTACGGGCGCGTCGGTCATAGCGAGAGAGGACGAGAGAGAGAGCGAAGGGGGAGAGTGGTGTCCAGGGGGGTCGAGGCGGCGCTGGGGAGAAGATGCGAGGCGTCGCGGTGGCCAGGCGACGCAGGCATGCAGCCTGGTGGCGTGGCGCCCGCGCGTGCGCCGTGTGCTGTCCCTCCTCTGCCTACTGGCAGAGGTGGGTGACGAGTGGCATATGCTAGGTGGGTCGGCCCAGCCGGGTAAGTGGACCTAGAGTCCTTCCTCTCTCTCTCTTATGTTTTGTTTCTGTTTTCTATTCTTTCCTCTGTTTTGATTTAGTTTAAAAACTAAACCATTTTTGTTGCTTTTGTAAATTATTGTATGGACTAGAGATATTACTCTAGAGCCCCACAATAATTTCCAAAATTATTGGACATGTATTTCTTTTATAACAGAAATAAAGCCAATTCAAATACATTATGGTTTAATTCAAAATGCCCAAATTAATTACCCTTAATGCCCTAAAATATTGGTTTGGATTTTTACCTCTTGCCAATATTTTCAGGGATTAAAGTGAACATTTTCTTGGGCTCATTTGAAGAAATTTTTAACTTGCTCATTTTTAAAAGATTTCTGAGGCTTTGGGAATTCCCTCAATTCAATTTTCCTTTGAATTTAAACATGATGCAACAACCCAGATAGTCCAAGGCCAAGGTAAAGCTAGGGATGTGACAGCATGGGTCCATTTCCTGGGCACAGTGTTCATTGCATGGCAGCTAGTTTCACCCAGCGCTGTAGCCAAAAAGGGGGTGTATAGAGGACACCACAATCCAATCATTTTGTGCAGCTCCACTAAAATCGAGCTGGCCATCCCTGTTTGCAAAGATATCCAGTTAGTGTGGTTACAATAATAGTGGGACTAGATGACGAAACATAACACACACAAATAGAAGTCGATTACCTCTGCGATCTCTCTTTAGGACTAACTACTTGTTGTAGAAGATTAGGCAGGAGTTGGATGAGGAGGATAGAAAAACCAATCTCCCTTTCTGCAGTCCCACAGAAATGTAAAAATGTTGCCCATGTGACATTTTGGCAGAACTGCACAAAACACTCTTAAGAAAAAAGTGATTTGTGCAGTTCACCAAAAGGTCACAATAGCAACGAGGTGAAATGGCTAGCCCTGTTTGCAAAAAAGAGGTAGAAAGGAAACAATTACTAGCGAATAACACGAGTTGAAGACACATACGCCGACAAAAAAGAACATATTCCATGTAATAAGGGATGGTTTATCAAAAATGGTTTGAGGACGAGATTGCAAGATGGAAAGTACGCCGACCGAGATATGTTTTAAGCAAACAACTAAAGAAGATCCACATGCAGCAACATGGCAAGATGGGCAGTGGAGCAAGGCCAGAGGAAGCTGTACCTGAGGGTCGTTGGGATGTTACTAGGAGGGCGCCGGCGGCCGCGATCTGCCCATACTGCGGCAGCGAGCAAGTGGCAAAGGCCCTACAGCGCCGGAGCTTGGTCAGAAAGAACAGCGGGTACCGCAGATGGGGACGTGCTGCCTCAATGCTGTGAACGGAGAAACGATGCACATCCTCCCTTTCACCGGCGGACGGGATGCGGCCGGATCACTGACCAACGGCGAGAGAGAGAGGCCACCACCGCCTTGTGTGAGATGGTGTGACGAGAGACAAACCCCGGCATGCAGGCTCCGTTGTATATAGTGGAGCGGGTTTTTCCATTTTCCCCATGACAATCGTTTTATATTCTATACTACGCGCCACTGAGGAGGAATATATAACTTTATTTAATACAAACGCGTCAAGTCGAACTTTGTTCCGTCTAGTACCCGACCCTCCTTCAACTAAACAACTGCTACACGCGTCAAATTATCACGTGGGCTGCCTTTTCATACAGAAACGAACTCCACCGTGTACCCACGCGGGTGTGGCCGGGAACGAGACGTGAGTACATGCGTCCTGCGTGCACCTCTTCTTTAGGTGCAGGTACATACGTGGGTGGGTGTGAGAGAGATGGTTTGTGCAAAAATGAGGCAATGTGTCGATGATATCTCAAACAAAAAACGTAACATATGCAATGTGTGTGAAACAGAGTCATGGATATATCATATATAGAGGGAGCAATCCACGAGAAGAGAGTGGAGGGATCATCGGCGTGAGATATCGATAGAATCAAAAATACGGATCAATCTAGGAGAAGAGTGTATGGCTGCGCGGTCGATAAAGAGTGCCATCAAATTTGTGTTTGCCCACGTCAAAGATACAGGGCGGCTGGCCTACTGGAATTTGAGAGTGCAGAGGTGTGGTTTTTCTCTGTGGCATGGATACCTACCCACAATGTTCGACTATCGGTGGGGGGAGAGGGGGCAGAGACCTAACTATAGAGAGGTAGATCGACTAGTATATGTGCGGAGAAGGAGAGAGACCTAACTATGTATAGAGGGAGATCAATCGGCATCCATGGATATGTGTAGCAGAGGAATAAGGTTAGGAGAAAGACAAAGGTAGAGTGTCGGAGGGTTGGTGGTGGAGTGGCGTCTCACAAATGGTGGGAGAGGCCTGCTAGACAAACGGAGGGTACGAGTGCAATATCAATAAGAGAGGGCGGGGATGTCTGTCTGTCTATGCACGTGCGTGTGAGAGACGGGTCGGGAGGTATGCAAGGATTATGAGGGGAGACAATATGGTTGTGGTAAGAATACATAACTACATAGGAAGATCAACTGTCGTGTGTCCGAGAAAGGGAGAGACATAACTAGTGAGGTAAGTCTATCGATGCGTGGGGAAAAGAATTATAGTCGACCTAGCTATATGTAGGGAGATCAGTATGTATACATGCATGCATGTGTTAGAAGAAAATAAGGTCCGGAGAGAGAGACAGGGGGAGAGGGGTGCGGCTAGGAGGTGGTGCAAGAGGCCTACTATGTTGAGGGGGGAGGACTGTGCGACTATGAGATCGATGAAAAGAGGGGCGAGAGAGTGCACCTGCATGGTACTGTATTGGACATAGGGGGCATGGACGGTGAGAAGATGAAGGAAATATGCCCTAGAGGCAATAATAAAGTTATTATTTCCTTATTTCATGATAAATGTTTATTATTCATGCTAGAATTGTATTAACCGGAAACATAATACGTGTGTGAATACATAGACAAACAGAGTGTCACTAGTATGCCTCTACTTGACTAGCTCGTTAATCGAAGATGGTTGAGGTTCCTAGCCATGGACATGAGTTTTCATTTGATTAACGGGATCATATCATTAGGGGAATGATGTGATTGACTTGACCCATTCCGTTAGCTTAGCACTTGATCGTTAGTTCGTTGCTATTGCTTTCTTCATGACTTATACATGTTCCTATGACTATGAGATTATGCAACTCCCATTTACCGGAGGAACACTTTGTGCGCTACCAAACGTCAGAACGTAACTGGGTGATTATAAAGGTGCTCTACAGGTGTCTCCAAAGGTACTTGTTGGGTTGGCATATTTCGAGATTAGGATTTGTCACTCCGATTGTCGGAGAGGTATCTCTGGGCCCACTCGGTAATGCACATCACTATAAGCCTTGCAAGCATTGCAACTAATGAGTTAGTTGTGGGATGATGTATTACGGAACGAGTAAAGAGACTTGCCGGTGACATGATTGAAACTAGGTATTGAGATACCGACGATCGAATCTCGGACAAGTAACATACCGATGACAAAGGGAACAATGTATGTTGTTATGCGGTCTGACCGATAAAGATCTTCGTAGAATATGTGGGAGCCAATATGAACATCCAGGTTCCGCTATTGGTTATTGACCGGAGACGTGTCTCGGTCATGTCTACATAGTTCTCGAACCCACAAGGTCCGCACGCTTAACGTTTCGATGATAGTTATATTATGAGTTTATATGTTTTGATGTACCGAAGGTTGTTCGGAGTCCCGGATGTGATCACGGACATGACGAGGAGTCTCGAAATGGTCGAGACATGAAGATTGATATATTGGAAGCCTATGTTTGGATATCGGAAGTGTTCCGGGTGAAATCGGGATTTTACCGGAGTACCGAGAGGTTACCGGAACCCCCCGGGGACTTAATGGGCCTTAGTGGACCTTGGTGGAAAGAGAGGAGAGGCGGCCAGGGCATGGGCCGTGCCCCCTCCCCCCTAGTCCGAACAGGACAAGGAGAGGGGGGCAGCACCCCCCTTCCTTCTTCTCCTCCACCTCTTTCCCCTCTCTCTCCTAGTACAACAAGGAAAAGGGGGGAGTCCTACTCCCGGTAGGAGTAGGACTCCTCCTGGCGCGCCCCTCTCTAGGCCATCCGCACCCCCCTTGCTCCTTTATATATGGGGGCATCCCATAGACACAACAATTGATCGTTTGATCTTTTAGCCGGGTGCGGTGCCCCCCTCCACCATAGTCCACCTTAATAATACTATAGTGGTGCTTACGCGAAGCCCTGTGTCGATGTCAAAACCGGCGGATCTCGGGTAGGGGGTCCCGAACTGTGCGTCTAGGCCGGATGGTAACAGGAGGCAAGGGACACGAAGTTTTACCGAGGTTCGGGCCCTCTCGATGGAGGTAAAACCCTACGTCCTGCTTGATTAATATTGATGATATGGGTAGTACAAGAGTAGATCTACCACGAGATCAGAGAGGCTAAACCCTAGAAGCTAGCCTATGGTATGATTGTTGATGCGTATGTTGTCCTACAGACTAAAACCCCCCGGTTTATATAGACACCGGATAGGGTTAGGGTTACATAGAGTCGGTTACAATGGTAGGAAATCTGAACATCTGTATCGACAAGCTTGGCTTCCACGCCAAGGAAAGTCCCTTCCGGACACGGGACGGAGTCTTCAATCTTGTATCTTCATAGTCCAGGAGTCCGGCTGAAGGTATAATTTGGCTATCCGAACACCCCCTAATCCAGGACTCCCTCAGTAGCCCCTGAACCAGGCTTCAATGACGACGAGTCCGGTGCGCAAATTGTCTTCGGCATTGCAAGGCGGGTTCCTCCTCCAAGTACTTCATAGAAGATTTTGAACACAAAGATAGTGTCCGGCTCTGCAAAATAAGTTTCCACATATTGCCATAGAGAGAATAATATTTACACAAATCTAATCTGCTGACGTATTCCGTAGTGTGACATCACACCACGGCCAAGCTTTTATTCGAACCGTTTTACTGTCCCATTTTAGCGCGTTACGCGAGGCGGTCTCCTTGGCACGTCTTGTTAAAGCAGAGATCGTGTCCCCTTATTCCGGGATTTTCATCAATATGGGCGTGGGTAACCCAACCGCGCCATTGATTACGGCGCTTGGTGATAAGCGAGTTTTACCAGGATGGTGGGGACACGTTGTTGCGCCCACCCATATAAGGGGATAAGGATCTACCTTTTCACCCACGCCTTCTTCCTCCTTTGCCTATCCATTCTTGCGCACCCGAGCTCCAGCGCCCAAGTCCGCACTACCACCTCAACCTTCTCCAGTCATGTCCGGAGCGGGAGGCAAGTGGATGGTCTCCTCCGTCACGGAGGGACGCATCAAAAAGCTGAGGAAGGCCGGATATCTGGCCAGCGATATCGCGCACCGGCTTCCCGAAAAGGGGCAGCTCATCCCCACTCCTAGGCCCCATGAGAGGGTGGTATTCATCCCCCATTTCCTTCGCGGACTGGGCTTCCCTCTGCATCCATTTGTCCGGGGGCTCATGTTCTACTACAGCCTGGATTTCCATGATCTGGCCCCGAATTTCGTCCACAACATCTCGACGTTCATCGTCGTGTGCAAGGCGTTCCTCTGCATCCGCCCCCATTTCGGCCTATGGCTTAAGACTTTCAACGTCAAGCCGAAGGTGCTGCGCGGCAGCCAGGCGGAGTGCGGCGGTGCCATGGTTGGCAAGATGGCCAACGTCCTGTGGCTCGAGGGCTCCTTTGTGGAGACCCTGAAGGGGTGGCAATCGGGGTGGTTTTACATCACCGAGCCGTGCGACCCCGAATGGGTCGCAGCCCCCGAGTTTCGGTCTGGACCCCCTACGCGGCTCACCTCCTGGAAGGAGACCGGCCTGTCGTTGGGTAAAAAAGGAGAGCTGACCAAACTCCAAACATGCATCCAAACCCTGGTGAACAAGAAGCTCAAACTTGTCAACGTAGTCCAGGTTATGCTCATCCGCCTGATCCTCCCGTGTCAACGACGGGCCTTCAATCTATGGGAGTTCGACCCGGCGCAGCATCAAACTCTAAACAGGCTCTTTGACACGACGTACGAAGATGCCTGGAGGATGCTTTTCAAGGGCGCCGAGGCTCCTGCATCCGCTACCGAGGATCGCGGATTCAGTGCGCAGCGTCACACGCTCGCGGTAAGCTGTTTTTCCTTTTATAGGGTATCAGTTTTACATAGTCTGATTCTATGCGGGATCTAAGCTCCCTTTCCTCTGATAGGATTGGCAGGTGACGTCCAGATAGATCAACTATCCGGCTCCTTTGCCTGAAGGCCCAGCAGACGCTCACCTGGCGAAGCTGCTGGTTCGGGCACCCTATATGGTGCCGGAGAAGAGGGCCAAGAAGAAGGCCACGGGGACTCGAAAGAGTGCCCGACGCCCGGAGGTGTCGGATTCACCATCCGACGAATCCGAGGCGCACTCCTCCCGTGAAGACGAGGAGGAGGAAGAAGAGACCCCTCCCCCTCCAGCGGGGGAAGGGAAGAAAAGGAAGGCCGCCCTCTCTAAGGAGGCCGGAGGGTCCAAGAAGGGGAAAACCCTTCCTCCGGACTACTCCGCCGACGCCGACGACGGCGGAGATGAGTGGCAGCCCAGGGCCAAGCCCCTGGCAAAATCGTAAGTATCCGGATACCGGAGTAATTCATAGTATTCGTTTATTGCACAGCTTTCCCTTATGTCGAATATGCTTATGCATCCCACCCAAAGACCGGCTGGATGCGTCGTCGAGCGGCTCATTGGACTCGTCGGAGGTGAACTCGCTTCCGACGGCTTCCTCCCCCCGCCCTACGGACGACACCGAGGTGTTGTCCCAACAGGTTCCCAGCAGGGAGGAGGTGGTCCCGGAGGCGCCGCAAGGCGACCTCCCGGACTCCAGGAGTAAAGGGGATGAAACCCCCCAGGGCTCCAAGTCCGTCCCTAGGCCGGACACCGCTCTGGAATCTTCAAAGGTTCCAGAGTCCGGCGGGGGACCTCCTTCCAAGAGGAGCAAGCCCGCCGTGCCGGTGACCTCCGTCCAACCGGAGGTGCCGGACAATATGTTGGAGGCGCTCCAAGGTGCCTCCATCGACGAGGGGCACCGCACTATTATGAGTGCGGTGATCCAGAAGGTTCAGTCCGCCAAGAGCGGACTGACTGAAGCTTGTACACGCCTTTTAACAGGCTTTGAGGTAAGTAAAGAATGCGTAAATAATAGTACCGCATAGATAGTAGCCCCTGATGCTCTGTTTGGCGTTCGGGAAGAAAACCTGAACAGAGGATCAAATAGAATTTGCAGGAGTCTAACAAAAATGAGTCAATATGCATGTGCAGGCTACCCTGCTTGCGTCCGCCGCACTGACTGCGGAAGTGGACACGCTAAAGCAGGACCTCGAAAGGTCCGAGCAAGAGCTCGAGCGTGCCAAGAAGCAGCTCGAGGACAATGAAGGTAAGAAATACCTTGTTAAAAGTATATATATAAAAAAGGTGCAATTGCGAAAAATGACAGGATTATCGTGGCTATTGTAGGGGCCACGTCTGAGGTGGCGACCCTTAAGCAAGCGCTGGACGAGGCCGAGAAGAATTCGGCCTTGGAGCGCACCGAGCGGGAGAAGTATGAGGCCGAGGTTGGCAAGGTGCGGCAAGAGCTCCAGGCTCTCATGGAAAAACATGAGAGTTTGGAGCGTGACTCGAAGACGCAAGCGTCCGAGCTTGCGGTGGCTATTGAAAGTGCCAAATCTACCAAGGCCGAGTGCCAGAAGACCCTCCAGGAGTTGGATGAGGTGAAGAAGACAGCGGCGGGTAAGGCATTCTTTATGCAGAGTAAACACATAAACGTGAGTTACTTGATACTTACCCGAATCCGGAGCTCTCCAGGAGCGTTCGCAGATCTCCCCGGGAGTGTGTCCTATACTGCCGCATTCTACCAAGGCGAGGAGGGCAGCTCGACGGAGAAGGTGTTCTGGTCTCAGTACGCTGAGGCCGGACACCCCGTGCCCCTGAGCGACCAGCTGAAGCAACTGGTCGAGCTCCACAAGGCGGCCGAACAGGCCATGAAGGGGCTCATAGTTCGGCTGTGGCCTGGAGAGGCTCTGCCTGGGAGATATTTCAGGCTGGGGCGGCGGCTGGTGGAGGCCTGTCCGAGGCTTGAAGACATCAAGTGCTCTGTCTGCATTGAAGGTGCCCGTAGGGCCCTTGCCCGTGCTAAGGTGCACTGGGGCAAGCTGGATGCGGAGAAGCTTGTGAAGGATGGGCCACCGCCGGGGAAAGAGCATCGCAAGCCCAAGAATTCTTATAAGGATGTTCTGAAGGGTGCCCGCCTTGTTGCGGATGAATGTACCAAGGATGTATTTTTTGAGTAAAACCCGCTCGTGTTATCCTGTGCGCTGAAAACTTGTTCATATGCGCTAAGCAATGCTGCTTGAATTTAAAATATTACCTTCTGTGCGGCTATTTATCAATACTGAGAGATGGCGAGTCGTCGGCTTCTGCCCCCTTGCCGCTAGTGCTGGGGTGTTCGGGGATAAACCTGGGCGCTCTTTTTCCCATATTTGGGTCCTTCGAGGGAGGCGCTCAGCCCAACGAACGAGGCAATCGGACTATAATGCGTGAACACTCTCACTTAGCCATAGAATTCTATAATTTTAAATTTCGGCGAAGCCCCTAGTATTTGGAAGACCGAGTTCGGGGCGCTATCCACGCCTTGGCCGGATAGAGCCGACTCCTGCCCTAAGCGGCATAAGTCTTTAAGGACTCGAAAAGACCTCTCGAACAGCGACCAGCTCTCGCCTCATCATGACGGTCAGTTTTAGCTTTCTCCACTGAGGTGCTCGACCCAGCTCAACCAGGGCACAATCGCAGTGGTTCTCCTAGTGCCACCTTAGCCGATATAGCGGAACGTAAGGCACCAAAACATAGGAGCCGGGCAAACCCAACTATTGACCCAAGACATGATTCAGAGCCGATGCATATAATGCTATAAGTTTGGGGTGCCGCACTTGTTAAAGTGTTCGGAATTCTCACACCATGTTGAGGGGTACTGAAGCCCCTGGCGTATTTTGGTGGTACCAAAGTGTACGGGTGCAACATGTCGTTAAGGAACATATATATAAAAAAAGGTAATGCAAAAAATAGACAAAAGCTATGCATTGTTTATTAAAATAGTTGCGATCAAAGCAGAACGATACAAGTAATGCGATAAACGAAAAGTTGGACTATTTAACATGTCTGCTGCAGGGGCAAGCTGCGGAATAGTATGCGAAACAGGTATACTGCTCGTGATAGAGACCACCTGGGATTTCCGTAATGGGGCATCGCTTATCTGCTTCCCTGGTCCTTGCATCATTTGTGCGGCAATTGAACTGCCGAACAAGCCTTCCGAAGAGTAGAGTCCTGGAAGTAAGAGAAAAGTAAAAAATTGGCAGCCCCTGGTGCGGTTTAAGCCGTGTTTTGGGCGTGCCGTGATGGTACCCCTCCCCCTATGCCCATGGTATTTCCAGAGCGTAGTTATGGACGCGAAGTACTGGCGTCGCCTTTTTGGGAGGGTTGGGGTTGGGGCCGCATTGCTACGCCTGCTCGGAACGTGCCAGGTGGTCTTGTTGTAGGTTACTCCGGGCGTGCTTGACGGTGTCCGGACGTTTAATGGACGGACTGGAGAACTGCCTGGAGAGGCTGCTTTGTACTTCCGCTGCAAGGGCCGTCGTGTGCTCCTCCATTCGGAGGGAGCGTTCAGTGTTTCCATTGACCGTAATTACTCCACGAGGGCCTGGCATCTTGAGCTTAAGGTATGCGTAGTGCGGTACCGCATTGAATTTGGCGAATGCGGTTTGCCCGAGCAGTGCGTGATAGCCACTGCGAAATGGGACTATGTCGAAGATTAACTCCTCGCTTCGGAAATTATCCGGAGATCCGAAGACCACTTCAAGTGTGACTGAGCCTGTGCAGTTGGCCTCTACACCTGGTATTACGCCTTTAAAGGTCGTTTTGGTGGGCTTAATCCTCGAGGGATCTATGCCCATTTTCCGCACTGTATCCTAGTAAAGCAGGTTCAGGCTGCTGTCGCCGTCCATAAGGACTCTAGTGAGATGAAATCTGTCAATAATTGGGTCTAGAACCAATGCGGCGAATCCGCCATGACGGATGCTAGTGGGATGGTCCCTTCGATCAAAGGTGATCGGGCAGGTGGACCATGGGTTGAACTTTGGGGCGACTGGCTCTACTGCGTATACGTCCCTTAACGCACGCTTCCGCTCCCTTTTGGGGACATGGGTTGCGTATATCATGTTTACCGTCCGCACTTATGGGGGAAAACCCTTCTGTCCATTGTTGTTCGGCGGCCGGGGCTCCTCGTCGTCATCGCTATGCAGCCCCTTGTCTTCATTGTCGGCGCTTAGCTTGCCTGCATGCTTGAACACCCAACAATCCCTGTTGGTGTGATTGGCCGGCTTTTTGGGGGTGCCATGTATTTGGCACAAGCGGTCGAGTATTCTGTCCAAGCTGGACGGGCCCCTAGGATTCCTTTTGAATGGCTTCTTCCGCTGACCGGATTTAGAGCCTCTGAATCCGGCATTAACTGCTGTATCCTCAGCATTGTCGCTGTTAATGCGGCGCTTCTGCTTGTTGCGACGCGACCTGCCACTAATGTCCCTGGTGAGTGCTGCCATAGATTTTGGCTTTTTCTGTCCGAGGGCCGGGCCAGCCACTCGTCATGGATATTGTGCTTGAAGGCTGCTAGGGCTTCAGCGTCCGGACAGTCGACTATTTGATTTTTCTTTGTTAGGAACCGTGTCCAGAATTGTCTGGCCGATTCCTCTGGCTGCTGGATTACATGACTTAGGTCATCAGCATCTGGGGGTCGCACATAAGTGCCCTGGAAATTGTCAAGGAATGCGGCTTCCAGGTCCTCCCAACAACTGATTGGTCCTGTTGGCAAGCTGTTGAGCCAATGCCGAGTTGGTCCTTTAAGCTTGAGTGGGAGGTATTTGATGGCGTGAAAATCGTCGCCGCGGGCCATGTGGATATGAAGGAGATAATCCTCGATCCATACCGCACGGTCTGTTGTGCCATCATATGATTCGATGTTTATGGGTTTGAAACCCTCGAGGATTTGATGATCCATTATTTCATCTGTAAAGAACAGTGGGTGTGCGGCGCCTCTGTACTGGGCGCTATCATGACGTAGCTCCAATGAGCTTTGTCTACTGTGTTCGGCCCTGCCAAATATGTGGCTGGCGTGACGTTTACCGTCTCGAGCCGTGGGGTGCCCACGTGATCCGTAGATCGAACGTGTTTGCCTTTCCTTGTCCTCCAACATGTCTCGTAAGTCCGGTGCATGTTCCCGTGCCTTGGTACAGGGTGCGGCTTGAGTGGAGGGCCGGGAGGCCTCTCTGTCGTGGCCACGAGGTGGCCGGTCGGCCGCATCAAGTGCTTCCTCCTCTAATTGGGGTAGCAACCTGCGCTTTGGGTAACTCTTGGAGGGGCGTTCGAGTTTATGCTCTTCGGCCGCAAGGACTTCGGTCCATCTGTCAACCAGCAAATCTTGATCGGCTCGGAGTTGTTGCTGTTTTTTCTTGAGGCTTCTTGCCGTGGTCATAAGCCTGCGTTGGAAACGCTTTTGCTCAATGGGATCCTCTGGCACGACGAATTCGTCGTCGTCGAGGCTTGCCTCGTCTTCGGAGGGAGGCATATAGTTATCGTCCTCGACCTCTCTGTCTGCCGCTCTCTCATGAGGGCTGGTTTCTCCATCATCCTGTGCTAAACCTTGCTGGAGGGGGTTTTCTTCGGCACTCTCCGGAGTATTATTGTCTCCCGTGTTGGAATCACCGTTTTTGTGCTGGCGGGATTTTGAGCGGCGCCACTGATGTCGGCGCTTAGGCTGTTTCTTGGAGGGGTCATCCTCCGTTGTTCCATCGCCCTCTCCCTCTTTTGGGGTGTCCACCATGTATATGTCATATGATGAGGTGGCTTTCCAAGGCCTAGTAGGCGCTGGCTCTTCATCATCTCCTTCATCGGCGTCCATACCGTCGATGTCTTCGGATTCGAAGTCGAGCATGTCGGTTAAGTCGTCGACAGTGGCTACAAAGTGGGTGGTGGGTGGGTTTTGAATTTCTTCATCGTCCGTACCCCAACCTTGCTGACCGTAGTCCGGCCAGGGCTCTCCTGATAAAGAGAGAGACTTCAGTGACTTCAGGATATCGCCGAAAGGCGAGTGCTGAAAGATGTCTGCGGTAGTGAACTTCATGATCGGCGCCCAATCGGATTCGACTGGCAGGGGCGCGGAGGGTTCGGAATCCGGAGAGGAGTCCGGCTCCTTGGAGTCACGAGCCTCGCAGAGTACGGGGCTGGTGTTCGGCTCAATCGCCGTTTGGATCGCAGCCCTCGAGCTGGCGTCCAACCCCCATCCTCGACCGGCGTGGTCGGCTCCGAACTAAGGGTCAGAGCCGATGCGGGTGCGGCCTCCAGGGCACTGGTCGGCGGCAGAGCTATATCATGCTCATCGTGACAGTGCGGCATGCTCGGCAGTGGTTCGAATCCGTCGAGGATCAAGTCCCTGCGGATGTCAGCCGTGTAGTTTAAACTTCCAAACCTGACCTGATGGCTAGGGGCGTAGCTTTCGATCTGCTCTAGATGGCCAAGTGAATTGGCCCGCAGTGTGAAGCCGCCAAAGACGAAGATCTGTCCGGGGAGGAAGGTCTCACCCTGGACTGCATCACCATTGATGATCATAGGAGCCATCGGGCCTGACGGCGACGGCACAGAGGAACTCTCAATGAAAGCACCAATGTCGGTGTCAAAACCGGCGGATCTCGGGTAGGGGGTCCCGAACTGTGCGTCTAGGCCAGATGGTAACAGGAGGTAAGGGACATGAAGTTTTACCCAGGTTCGGGCCCTCTCAATGGAGGTAAAACCCTACGTCCTGCTTGATTAATATTGATGATATGGGTAGTACAAGAGTAGATCTACCACGAGATCAGAGAGGCTAAACCCTAGAAGCTAGCCTATCGTATGATTGTTGATGTGTATGTTGTCCTACGGACTAAAACCCCCCGGTTTATATAGACACCGGATAGGTTTAGGGTTACATAGAGTCGGTTACAATGGTAGGAGATCTGAACATCCGTATCGACAAGCTTGCCTTCCACACCAAGGAAAGTCCCTTCCGGACACGGGACGGAGTCTTCAATCTTGTATCTTCATAGTTCAAGAGTCCGGCTGAAGGTATAATTCGGCTATCCGAACACCCCCTAATCCAGGACTCCCTCACCCTGCGTCGGTAGAACATCATCATCGTCACCACACCGTCGTGCTGACGAAACTCCCCCTCAACACTCGGCTGGATCGGAGTTTGAGGGACGTCATCGGGCTGAACGTGTGCTGAACTCGGAGGTGTCGTACGTTCGGTACTTGATTGGTCGGATCATGAAGACGTATGACTACATCAACCGTGTTGTGCTAACACTTCCGCTTTCGGTGTACGAGGGTACGTGGACAACACTCTCCCCTCTTGTTGCTATACATCACCATGATCTTGCGTGTGCGTAGGAAATTTTTGAAATTAGTACGTTCCCCAACAGTGGCATCTGAGCCAGGTTTTATGCGTAGATATCATATGCACGAGTAGAACACAAGTGAGTTGTGGGCGATATAAGTCATACTGCTTACTAGCATGTCATACTTTGGTTCAGCGGTATTGTTGGATGAAGTGGCCCGGATCGACATTACGCGTACGCTTACGCGAGACTGGTTCTACCGACGTGCTTTGCACACAGGTGGCTGGCGGGTGTCAGTTTCTCCAACTTTAGTTGAACCTAGTGTGGCTACGCCCGGTCCTTGAGAAGGTTAAAACAACACTAACTTGACGAACTATCGTTGTGGTTTTGATGCGTAGGTAAGAACAGTTCTTGCTCAGCCCGTAGCAGCCACGTAAAACTTGCAACAACAAAGTAGACGACGTCTAACTTGTTTTTGCAGGGCATGTTGTGATGTGATATGTTCAAGATGTGATGAGATATAAGTTGTTGTATAATATGATCATGTTTTGTTGCAGTTATCGGCAACTGGCAGAAGCCTTATGGTTGTCTCTTTATTGCATAAGATGCAAGCGCCAAATAATTGCTTTACTTTATCGCTATGCGATAGCAATAGTTGCAAGAGAAATAGTTGGCGAGACGACCATGTGATGACACATTGATATAGATCAAGATGATGGAGATCATGGTGTCATGCCGGTGGCGATCGAAATCATGACGATGTTTTGGAGATGGAGATCAAAGGCACAAGATGATGATGGCCATATCATGTCACATATTTTGATTGCATGTGATGTTTATCTTTTATACATCTTATTTTTCTTAGTTCGACGGTAGCTTTATAAGATGATCTCTCACTAATTATCAAGGAACAAGTGTTCTCCCTGAGTATGCACCGTTGCGAAAGTTCTTCGTGCTGAGACACCACGTGATGAACGGGTGTGATAGGCTCTACGTTCAAATACAACGGGTGCAAAACAGTTGCACACGCAGAATACTCAGGTTAAACTTGACGAGCCTAGCATATTACAAATATGGCCTCGAAACACTGAGACCGAAAGGTCGAGCGTGAATCATATAGTAGATATGATCAACATAGTGATGTTCACCATTGAAACTACTCCATCTCATGTGATGATCGGACATGGTTTAGTTGGTATGGATCACGTGATCACTTACAGAATTAGAGGGATATCTATCTAAGTGGGAGTTCTTAAGTAATATGATTAATTGAACTTAAATTTATCATGAACTTAGTCCTGTTAGTATTAGCATATCTATGTTGTAGATCAATAGCTCGCGTTTAGCTCCCCTATTTTATTTTTGATATGTTCCTAGAGAAAACTAAGTTGAAAGATGTTAGTAGCAATGATGCGGATTGGATCCATGATCTGAGGTTTATCCTCATTGCTGCACAGAAGAATTATGTCCTTGATGCACCTCTAGGTGACAGACCTATTACAGGAGCAGATGCTGACATTATGAACGTTTGGCTAGCTCAATATGATGACTGCTTGATAGTTTAGTGCACCATGCTTAATGGCTTAGAATCGGGGCTTCAAAGACGTTTTGAATGCCATGGAGCATATAAGATGTTCCAAGAGTTGAAATTGGTATTTCATACTCATGCCCGTGTCGAGAGGTATGAGACCTCTGATAGTACTTTGCCTACAAGATGGAGGAGAATAGCTCAACCAATGAGCATGTGCTCAGATTGTCTGAGTACTACAATTGCTTGAATCAAGTGGGAGTTAATCTTCCAGATAAGAGAGTAATTGATAAAGTTCTCTAGTCACTATCACTGAGTTACTACAACTTAGTGATGAACTATAATATGCAAGTGATGACAAAAGTAACTCCCAAGCTCTTCGTGGTGCTGAAATCGACGAAGGTAGAAATCAAGAAAAGCATCAAGTGTTGATGGTTGACAAAGACCACTAGTTTCAAGAAAAGGGCAAAGGGAAGAAGGGGAACTTCAAGAAGAACGATAAGCAAGTTGCTGCTCAAGTGAAGAAGCCCAAGTCTGGACCTAAGCCTGAGACTGAGTGCTTCTACTGCAAAGTGACTGGTCACTAGAAGCGGAACTGCCCCAAGTATTTGGCGGATAAGAAGGATGGCGAGGTGAACAAAGGTATATTGGATATACATGTTATTGATGTGTACTTTACTAGTGTTTATAGCAAGCCCTCGGTATTTGATACTAGTTCAGTTGCTAAGAATAGTAACTCGAAACGGGAGTTGCAGAATGAACAGAGACTAGTTAAGGGTGAAGTGACAATGTGTATTGGAAATGGTTCCAAGATTGATATGATCATCATTGCACACTCCCTATACTTTCGGGATTAGTGTTAAACCTAAAATAAATGTTATTTAGTGTTTGCGTTGAGCATGAATATGATTGGATCATGTTTTATTGCAATACGGTTATTCATGTAAGTTAAAGAATAATTGTTGTTCTGTTTACAAGAATAAAACCTTCTATGCTCATACACCCATTGAAAATGGTTTGTTGGATCTCGATCGTGGTGATACACATTATCATAATATTGAAGCCAAAATATGCAAAGTTAATAATGATAGTGTAAATTATTTGTGGCACTGTCGTTTAGGTCATATCGGTATAAAGCGCATGAAGAAACTCCATACTGATGGACTTTTGGAACGACTTGATTATGAATCACTTGGTGAGGGAGTCCTGGATTAGGGGGTGTTCGGGTAGCCGGACTATACCTTCAGCCGGACTCCTGGACTATGAAGATGCAAGATTGAAGACTTCGTCCCGTGTCCGGATGGGACTTTCCTTGGCGTGGAAGGCAAGCTTGGCGATGCGGATATTCAAGATCTCCTACCATTGTAACCGACTTTATGTAACCCTAACCCTATCCGGTGTCTATATAAACCGGAGGGTTGTAGTTCGTAGGCAATAAACTCCATACACAACAATCATACCATAGGCTAGCTTCTAGGGTTTAGCCTCCTTGATCTCATGGTAGATCTACTCTTATACTACCCATATCATAAATATTAATCAAGCAGGAGTAGGGTATTACCTCCATCGAGAGGGCCCGAACCTGGGTAAAAAACATCTTGTCCCTTGTCTCCTGTTACCATCTGGCCTTGACGCACAGTTCGGGACCCCCTACCCGAGATCTGCCGGTTTTGACACTGACATTGGTGCTTTCATTGAGGGTTCCTCTGTGTCATCGCCTTTAGGCCCGATGGCGCCTTTGATCATCAACAACGATATGGTCCAGGGTGAGACTTTTCTCCCCGGGCAGATCTTCGTCTTTGGCGGCTTCGCTCTGCGGGCCAATTCACTCAGCCACCTGGAGCAGATCGAAAGCTACGCCCCTGGCCATCAGGTCAGGTTTGGAAGCCTAAACTACACGGCTGACATCCACGGGGACTTGATCTTCGACGGATTCGAGCCACAGCCAAGCGTGCCACACTATCTCGATGGGCATGATATAGCTCTGCCGCCGAACAGTGCCTTGGAGGCCGCATACGCATCAGTTTCGACCATTGATTCGGAGCATACTGCGCCGATCGAGGATCAGCGATTAGACGCTGCCTCAGGGGCTGCGATCTTAGAGGCGATCAAGCCAAACTCCAGCCCCGCACTCCGCATGGCCCGTGACTACGAGGATCCGGACTCCTCCCCGGACTCCGAACCCCCCGCACCCCTGCCAATCGAATCCGATTGGGCGTCGTTAATGGAGTTCACCGCCGCAGACATCTTTCAGCATTCGCCTTTTGGCGACATCCTAAACTCTCTTAAGTCTCTCTCTTTATCAGGAGAGCCCTGGCCAGACTACGGTCAGCGAGGGTGGGATACGGACGATAAGGAAATTCAAAGCCCACCCACCACCCACTTTGTAGCCACTATCGACGATCTAACCGACATGCTCGACTTCAGCTCCGAAGACATCGATGGCATGGACAACGATGTAGGAGACGAACAGGAACCAGCACCTGTAGGGCGATGGAAGGCCACCTCGTCATATGACATATATATGGTGGATACTCCAAAAGATGGAGATGGCGATGGAACAGTGGGGGATGACGCCCCCAAGACACAGCCGAAGCGCCGGCGTCAGCAGCGCCGCTCTAAATCCCGCCAAAGCAAAAGTGGTGATTCCGGCACGGGAGATAATACTACCCCGGATAACGCCGAAGAACACCCACCTCAGCAAGATTTGGCACAGGAAGATGGAGAAGCGAACCCTCATGAGAGAGCGGCAGACCGAGAGGTCGAGGATGATAACTATACGCCTCCCTCCGAAGACGAGGCAAGCCTCGATGACGACGAATTCATCATACCATCAGACCCCGTCGAACAAGAGCGTTTTAAACGTAGGCTTTTAGCCACGGCAAGCAGCCTCAAGAAAAAGCAGCAACAGCTTAAAGCTGCCCAAGATTTGCTAGCTGACAGATGGACTGAAGTCCTTACGGCCGAAGAGTATGAACTTGAACGCCCCTCCAAGAGTTACCCGAAGCGCAGGCCGCTACCCCGATCAGAGGAGGAAGCACCTACATCACCAGCGCATGACATGGCAGACCGGCCACCTCGCGGCCGCGACAGAGAGGCCCCTCGGCCCTCCACCCAAGCCATGCCCCGACGCTGCTCAACTAAGGCACGGGAAAATGCGCCCGACCTGCGAGACATACTGGAGGATAAGGCAAGACAAACAAGATCGATCTACGGATCGCGCAGGCGCCCTACGGCATGTGACAATGATCTTCACTCCGGATACAACCCGGCCGGGCCGAACACAACAGACATAGCGCTTCCGAGCTACGTCGTGATATAGCCCAGTACAGAGGCGCCGCACACCCGCTATGCTTCACGAATGAAGTAATGGATCATAAAATCCCAGAGGGTTTCAAACCCGTAAACATCGAATCATACGATGGCACAACAGACCCGGCGGTATGGATCGAGGATTATCTCCTTCACATCCACATGGCACGCGGCGATGATCTACATGCCATCAAATACCTCCCGCTAAAACTTAAAGGACCGGCCCAACATTGGCTTAACAGCTTGCCAGCAGACTCAATCGGTTCTTGGGAGGACCTGGAAGCCGCATTCCTCGACAACTTCTAGGGCACTTACGTGCGACCGCCAGATGCCGACGACTTAAGCCACATAATTCAGCAGCCAGAGGAATCGGCCAGACAATTCTGGACACGGTTCCTAACAAATAAAAACCAAATAGTCGACTGTCCGGACGCAGAGGCCCTAGCAGCCTTCAAGCATAACATCCGCAACGAGTGGCTTGCCCGGCACCTGGGACAGGAAAAGCCGAAATCCATGGCAGCCCTCATGACACTCATGACCCGCTTTTGCGCGGGAGAAGACAGCTGGCTAGCTCGCAGTAACAACTTATCAAAGAACCCTGGTAATTCGGATACCAAGGATAAAAGTGGCAGGACACGTCGGAATAAGCAAAAATGCCACGTTAACAGCGACAGCAATGAAGACACGGCAGTCAATGCCGAATTCAAAGGCTATAAATCCAGTCAGCAGAAAAAGCCATTCAAAAAGAATACGCAAGGCCCGTCCAGTTTGGACCGAATACTCGATCGCTTGTGCCAGATACATGGCACCCCCGAAAGGCCAGCCAATCACACTAACAGGGATTGTTGGGTGTTCAAGCAGGCAGGCAAGTTAAGGGACGAAAACAGAGACAAGGGGCTGCACAGCGACGACGAGGAGCCCAAGCCGCCGAACAACAATGGACAGAAGGGCTTTCCCCCACAAGTGCGGACGGTGAACATGATATACGCAATCCACATTCCCAAGCGGGAGCAGAAGCGTGCGCTACGGGACGTATATGCGATAGAGCCAGTCGCCCCAAAGTTCAACCCATGGTCCTCCTACCCGATCACTTTTGATCGAAGGGACCATCCCACTAGCATCCGTCATGGCGGCTTTGCCGCATTGGTTCTCGACCCAATCATCGACGGATTTCATCTCACAAGAGTCCTCATGGACGGCGGCAGTAGCCTGAACCTGCTTTATCAGGATACAGTGCGGAAAATGGGCATAGATCCCTCAAGGATTAAGTCATAAGAACGACCTTTAAAGGCGTTATACCAGGTGTAGAAGCCAACTGTACAGGCTCAGTAACACTTGACGTGGTCTTCGGATCCCCGGACAATTTCCGAAGCGAAGAGTTAATCTTCGATATAGTCCCGTTTCGCAGTGGCTATCACGCCCTGCTCGGACGAACCGCATTTGCAAAGTTCAATGCGGTGCCGCACTACGCATATCTCAAGCTCAAGATGCCAGGCCCTCGAGGAGTAATTACGGTCAACGAAAATACTCAACGCTCCCTCCGTACGGAGGAGCATACGGCGGCTCTCGCAGTGGAGGTACGAAGTAGCCTTCTCAGGCAATTCTCCAGTCCGGCCATTAAAAAGCCAGACACTGCCAAGCGCGCCCGGAGTAACGCACAGCAGGACCGCCTGGCACACTCTGAGCAAGCGTAGCAATTCGGCCCCAACCCCAGCTATCACGACATAGCGAAACCAGTACCTCACGTACATAACTACGCCCTTGAAATACCATTGCCACAGGGGAAGGGGCACAATAACGGCACGCCCGGAATACGGCTTAAAACGTACTAGGGGCTGCCGGATTCTCTTTTTAATTTTTTCTTACCTTCAGGACTCCATACTTCGGACGACCTGTTCGGCAATTCGATTGCCGCACAAACAATGCAAGATCCAGGGAGGCAGACAAGCCATGCCGCACTATGGAACTCCCAGGTGGTCTCTGTTACGAGTGGTATACCTGTTTTAAATACAATTCCACGGCTTGCCCCCGGTCAGGACATACTAAATAGTCCAATATCTTTTGCTTACCGCATTATTTGTATCGTTCGGCTTTGATAAATAGCCTTTATATAAACAATGCATAGCTTTTGTCTATTTTCTGCATTACTCTCTTTTATATATGTTCATTAATGACACGTTGCACCCGTACACTGTGGTACGGCAAGTACGCCAGGGGCTTCAGTACCCTTTAATATGGTGTGAGAAGTCCGTACACTTTCACAAGTGCGGCACCCCGAACTTATAGCACTATATGCATCGGCTCCGAATCATGATTTGGGTCAATAGTTGGGTTTGCCCGGCTCCTATGTTTTGGTGCCTTACGTTCCGCTATATCGGCTAAGGTAGCACTAGGAGAACCACTGCGATTGTGCCCCGGTTGAGCTGGGTTAAGCACCTCAGTGGAGAAAGCTAAAACTGACTGTCATGATGAGGTGAGAGACCGGTCGCTATTCGAGAGGTTTTTTCGAGTCCCTAAAGACTTATGCCGCTTCGAGCGAGGAGCTGGATTTGTCCGGCCAAGGCGTGGATAGCGCCCCGAACTCGGTCTTCCGAACTAGGGGCTTCGCCGAAATTTAAAATTATAAAGTTCTATGGCTAAGTGAGAGTGTTCAAGCATTATAGTCCGATTGCCTGGTTCGTTGTGCTGAGCGCCTCCCTCGAAGGACCCAACTATGGGAAAAAGAGCGCTCAGGTTTATCCCAAACACCCCAACACTAGTGGCATGGGGGCAGAAGCCGACGACTGGCCATCTCTCAATTTTTTGATGAATGGCCGCACAGAAAATAATATTTTAAATTCAACAAGCATTGCTTAAGCGCCTATGAACAAGTTTTCAGCGCACAGGATAAAAATGAGCGAGTTTATTCAAAAATTACATCCTTGGTACATTCATCCGCCACAAGGCGGGCACCCGCAAGAACATCCTTGTAATAGTTCTCAGGCTTGCGATGCTCCTTCCCCGGCGGCGGCCCGTCCTTTACAAGCTTCTCACCGTCCAGCTTACCCCAGTGCACCTTTGCATGGGCAAGGGCCTGACAGGCACCTTCGATGCAGACGGAGCGCTTGATGACCTCGAGCCTTGGACAGGCCTCCACCAGCCGCCGCACCAGCCCGAAGTAGCTCCCAGGCAGGGCCTCTCCGGGCCACAGCCGAACTATGAAACCCTTCATGGCCTGTTCGACCGCCTTGTGGAGCTCGACCAGCTGTTTCAGCTGGTCGCTCAAGGGCACAGGGTGTCCGGCCTCAGCATACTGAGACCAGAACACCTTCTCCGTCGAGTTGCCCTCTTCAGCACGGTAGAATGCGGCGGCGGTGGATACGCTGCGGGGAAGATCTGCGAATGCCGCTGGAGAACTCCGGATTCGGGTAAGTAACAAGTAGTTTACTTTTATATTTCTGCTTTGCATAAAGAATGCATTACGCGCTGCTATCTTCTTAATCTCCTCCAACTCTTGGAGGGCCTTTTGGGCTTCGGCCTTGGCAGACTTGGCAGTCTCAAGGGCCGCCGCGAGCTCGGACACTTGGGTCTTTGACTCAAGCTCCAAACTCTCATGTTTTTTCATGAGAGCCTGAAGCTCTTGCTGCACCTTGCCGACCTGAGCCCCAAGTTTCTCTCGCTCGGTGCGCTCCGCGGCCATTTTCTTTTCGGCCTCGGACAGCGCCGGCTTGAGGGTCGCCACCTCAGTCGTGGCCCCTATAATAAGCAGTGCAATCCTGTTATTTTTTGCAATCACGCCTCTCTATAGGCACTTTTTCTGTAAGGTATTTCCTACCTTCTTTTTCCTCGAGCTGCCGCTTGGCAAGGCCGAGCTCTTGCTCGGTCCGCTTGAGGTCCTATTTCAGGACACCCACCTCCGCAGTCAGTGCGGCGGTGGATAGCAGCGAAGCCTGCACACGCATATTGACTCTTTATTGTTAGACTCCTGCGAAATTTACTAGATCCTCTATTCGGCTTTTCTTTCCGAATGCCAAACAGAGCATCAGGGGCTACTGTCTATGCGGTTATATTTTTACATATTTTTACTTACCTCGAAGCCCGTTAGGAGGCTAGCGCAAGCTTCACTCAGTCCGCTCTTGGCGGACTGAACCTTCTGGATCATCGTACTCATAATAGTACGGTGCTCCTCGTTGATGGAGGCGCCGTCAAGCACCTCGAGCAGATTGTACGGCACCTCCGGTTGGACGGAGGCCGCCGGCTCAGAAGGCTTGCTCCTCTTGGAAGGAGTTCGCCTACCGCGGTCCAGAACTGTTGAAGATTCTGGCGCGGTGTCCGGCACAAAGCCGGACTTGGAGCCCAGGGGGGTCTTGTCCCCTTTACTCCTGGGGTCCGGGAGGTCGCCCTGCGGCTCCTCCAGGACCACCTCCTCCTGCCCCGGAGCTTGTTGCGACGCCAATTCGGCGTCGTCCGTAGTGCGGGGGGAGACAGCGGGCGGAACTGAGTTCACGTCCGATGAATCCAGGGAGCCGCTCGACGACTCGTTGAGTTCGGCCCGGGGCGGGCTGCATAATTATGTTCGACATTAGGGAAAGCCGTGCAACAAAGGAACATCATGAGTTATTCTGATATCCAAACTTACGATTTCGCCGGACGCTTGGCCCTGTTTGGCCACTCCTCTTTGCCCTCTTCGGCGTTGGGGGCGTAGTCCAACGGAGGGGTCTTCCTTTTCCTAGACCCGTCGTCCTCCCCCGTTGGTGCGGCCTTCCTCTTCTCTCCTCCCCCCGCTGGGGGGAGAGGTTTCTTCTTCCTCCTCCTCGTCTTCACGGGGGGAGTGCATCTCGGACTCGTCGGACGACGAGTCCGACACCACCATATGCCGGGAACTCTTTCGAGTCCCCGTGGCCTTCTTCTTCTTGGCCTTCTTCTCCGGCACCACATAAGGTGCCGGAACCAGCAGCTTCGCTAGTAGAGCGGGGGCTGGGTCTTCGAGCAAGGGAGCCGGACAGTTAATCAATCCGGACTTCGCCCGCCAAGCCTGTCAAAGGTAAGGGAGCTTAGATCCCGCATAGAGTCAAACTATGAAAAAACTTAACATTCCGTAAAGGGTGAAAATAGCTTACCTCGCTAGCGTGACGCTGCGAGCTGTATCCGTGGTCCTTGGAAGCGGATGTGGGAGCCTCGGCGCCTTTGGTTAGCACCTTCCAGACGTCTTCATACGTCGTGTCGAAGAGCCTGTTAAGGGTTTGGTGCTGCGCCGGGTTGAACTCCCACAGATTAAAGCCCCGTTGTTGACACGGGAGTATCCGGCGGACGAGCATAACCTGGACTACATTGACGAGCTTGATCGGCTTGTTCACCAGGGACTGGATGCATGTCTGCAGTCCGGTCACCTCTTTTTCGTCGCCCCATGACAGGCCCATCTCTTTCCAGGACATAAGCTGCGTGGGGGGTCCGGATCGGAACTCGGGGGTTGCGATCCATTTCGGATCACGCGGCTCGGTGATGTAAAACCACCACGATTGCCACCCCTTCAGGGTCTCCACGAAGGAGCCCTAGAGCCATAGGACGTTGGCCATCTTGCCCGCCATGGCGCCTCCGCATTCCGCCTGGCTGCCGCGCACCACCTTGGGCTCGGCGTTGAAGGTCTTGAGCCAGAGGCCGAAATGGGGGCGGACGCGGAGGAAGGCCTCGCACACGACGATAAACGCCGAGATGTTGAGGACGAAGTTCGGGGCCATATCGTGGAAATCCAGGCCATAGTAAAACATGAGCCCCCGAACAAATGGGTGGAGCGGAAAACCCAGTCCGGGGTGGGGAGAAGCTGCCCCTCCTCAGGAAGCCGGTGCGCGATGTCTTTGGACAAGTATCCGGCCTTCCTTAGCTTTTTGACATGGCCCTCCATGACGGAGGAGACCATCCACTTGCCTCCCGCTCCGGACATTGCTGGAGAAGGTTGAGGTGGGAAGTGCGGGCTTGGGCGCTGGAGCTCGGGTGCGCAGGAGATGGATAGGCAAAAGAGGAAGAAGGCGTAGGTAAAAGGGTGGATCCTTATCCCCTTATATGGGTGGATGCGGTTGTGCGTCCCCACCAGCCTAGTAAAACTCGCTTGCCTCCCAAGCGCCGTGATAAATGGCGCGGTTGGGTTACCCACGTCCGTATTGATGAGAATCCCGTAAAAGGGGGCACACGATCTCTGCTTTGACAAGACGTGCCAAGGGAACCGCCTCGCAAAACATGCTGAGGTGGAAAAGTAAAAACGATTCGAGTAAAGGACTTGGCCGTAGTGTGATGACGCACTGCGGAATACGTCGGCAGATTTGATTTGTGTCAATATTATTCTCTCTATGGCAATATGTGGAAACTTATTTTGCAGAGCCGGACACTACTCTTGGTGTTTACAATCTTCTACGAAGGACTTGGAGGAGCAACCCGCCTTGCAATGCCGAAGACAATTTGCGCGCCGGACTCATCGTCATTGAAGCCTGGTTCAGGGGCTACTGAGGGAGTCCTGGATTAGGGGGTGTTCAGGTAGCCGGACTATACCTTCAGCCGGACTCCTGGACTATGAAGATGCAAGATTGAAGACTTCGTCCCGTGTCCGGATGGGACTTTCCTTGGCGTGGAAGGCAAGCTTGGCGATGCGGATATTCAAGATCTCCTACCATTGTAACCGACTTTATGCAACCCTAACCCTATCCGGTGTCTATATAAACCGAAGGGTTGTAGTCCGTAGGCAATAAACTCCATACACAACAATCATACCATAGGCTAGCTTCTAGGGTTTAGCCTCCTTGATCTCGTGGTAGATCTACTCTTGTACTACCCATATCATCAATGTTAATCAAGCAGGAGTAGGGTATTACCTCCATCGAGAGGGCCCGAACCTAGGTAAAAAACATCTTGTCCCTTGTCTCCTGTTACCATCCGGCCTTGACGCACAGTTCGGGACCCCCTACCCGAGATCTGCCAGTTTTGACACCGACACTTGGTATTTGCGAACCGTGCCTCATGGGCCAGATGACTAAAATGCCGTTCTCCGGAACTATGGAGCGAGCAACAGATTTGTTGATAATCATACATACAGATGTGTGTGGTCCGATGAATATTGAGGCTCACAACGGGTATCATTATTTTCTGATCTTCATAGATGATTTGAGCAGATATGAGTATATCTACTCGATGAAACACAAGTCTGAAACATTTGAAAAGTTCAAATAATTTCAGAGTGAAGTGGAGAATCATTTTAGCAAAAATAAAATTTTCTACGATATGATCGCAGAAGAAAAATATTTGAGTTACGAGTTTGGCCTTCAGTTAAAACAATGTGAAATAGTTTCACTACTCACGCCACCTGGAACACCACAATGTAATGGTGTGTCCGAACATCGTAACCGTACTTTATTAGATATGGTGCGATCTATGATGTCTCTTACCAATTTACGACTATCATTTTGGGGTTATGCATTAGAGACAGCTACATTCACGTTAAATAGGGCACCATCTAAATCCGTTGAGATGACACCGTATGAACCATGGTTTGGCAAGAAACCAAAGTTGTTGTTTCTTAAAGTTTGGGGTTGCGATGCTTATGTGAAAAAGTTTCATCTTGATAAGCTCAAACCCAAGTCGGAGAAGTGCATCTTCATAGGATACCCAAAAGTAACTGTTGGGTACACCTTCTATCACATATCCGAAGGCAAGATATTTGTTGCTGAAAATGGACCCTTTCTAGAGAAGGAGTTTCTCTCAAAAGAAGTGAGTGGGAAGAAAGTAGAACTTGATGAGGTAAATGTACCTGCTCCCTTATTGGAAAGTAGTTCATCACAGAAATCTGTTCTTGTGACTACTACACCAATTAATGAGGAAGCTAATGATGATGATCATGTAACTTCAGATCAAGTTACTATCAAACCTCGTAGGTAAACTAGAGTGAGATCCGCACTAGAGTGGTACGATAATCCTGTTCTGGAGGTCATGTTACTTGACCATGATGAACCTACAAACTATGAGGAAGCGATGATGAGCCCAGATTCCGCGAAATGGCTTGAGGCCATGAAATCTGAGATGAGATCCATGTATAAGAACAAAGTATGGACTTTGATTGACTTGCCCAAAGATCGGTGAGCCATTGAGATTTAATGGATCTTCAAGAGGAAAACGGACACTGATAGTAGTGTTACTATCTACAAAGCTCGAATTGTCGCAAAAATGTTTTCGACAAGTTCAAAGTGTTGACTACGATGAGATTTTCTCACTCGTAGAGATGCTTAAGTCTGTCTGAATCATGTTAGCAATTGCCACATTTGATTAAATCTGGCAAATAGATATCAAAACTGCATTCCTAAATGGATTTCTGGAAGAAGAGTTGTATATGATGCAACCAGGAGATTTTAACGATCCAAAGGGTGCTAACAAAATGTGAAAGCTCCAGCGATCCATCTATGGACTGGTGCAAGCATCTCGGAGTTGGAATATACGCTTTGATGAGTTGATCAAAGCATATAGTTTTATACAAACTTGCGGTGAAGCCTGTATTTACAAGAAAGTGAGTGGGAACACTACAACATTTCTGATAAGTATATGTGAATGACATATTGTTGATCGGAGATAATGTAGAATTATGCTGCAAAGCATAAAGGAGTGTTTGAAAGGAGTTTTTCAAAGAAAGACCTCAGTGAAGTTGCTTACATATTGAGCATCAAGATCTATAGAGATAGATCAAGACGCTTGATAAGTTTTTCAATGAGTACATACCTTGACAAGATTTTGAATTATTTCAAAATGGAACAGTCAAAGAAAGAGTTCTTGCCTGTGTTGCCAGGTGTGAAGTTGAGTAAGACTCAAAGCCCAACCACGGCAGAAGATAAAAGAGGATGAAAGTCATTCCCTATGCCTCAGCCATAGGTTCTATAAAGTATGCCATTCTATGTACCAGATCTATTGTATACCCTACACTGTGTTTGGCAAGGGAGTACAATAGTGATCTAGGAGTAGATCACTGGACAGAGGTCAAACTTATCCTTAGTGGAACAGGGATATGTTTCTTGATTATGGAGGTGATAAAAGGTTCATCGTAAAGGGTTACGTCGATGCAAGTTTTAACACTGATCCATATGAATCTAAGTCTCAATCTAGATACATATTGAAAGTGGGAGCAATTAGCTAATGTAGCTCCGTGCAGAGCATTGTAGACATAGAAATTTGCAAAATACATAACGGATTTGAATGTGAAAGACCCGTTGACTAAGATTCTCTCACAAGCAAAACATGATCACACCTTAGTACTCTTTGGGTGTTAATCACATAGTGATGTGAACTAGATTACTGAATCTAGTAAACCCTTTGGGTGTTGGTCACATGGCGATGTGAACTATGGGTGTTAATCACATGATGATGTAAACTATCGATGTTAATCACATGGTGATGTGATCTATATTATTGACTCTAGTGCAAGTGGGAGACTGAAGGAAATATGCCCTAGAGGCAATAATAAAGTTATTATTTCCTTATTTCATGATAAATGTTTATTATTCATGCTAGAATTGTATTAACCGAAAACACAATACATGTGTGAATACATAGACAAACAGAGTGTCACTAGTATGCCTCTACTTGACTAGCTCGTTAATCGAAGATGGTTGAGTTTCCTAGCCATGGACATGAGTCGTCATTTTATTAACGGGATCATATCATTAGGGTAATGATCTGATTGACTTGACCCATTCCGTTAGCTTAGCACTTGATCGTTTAGTTTGTTGCTATTGCTTTCTTGATGACTTATACATGTTCCTATGACTATGAGATTATGCAACTCCCAATTACCGGAGGAACACTTTGTGTGCTACCAAACATCACAACGTAACTGGGTGATTATAAAGGTGCTCTACAGGTGTCTCCAAAGGTACTTGTTGGGTTGGCGTATTTCGAGATTAGGATTTGTCACTCCGATTGTCGGAGAGGTATCTCTGGGCCCACTCGGTAATGCACATCACTATAAGCCTTGCAAGCATTGCAACTAATGAGTTAGTTGCGGGATGATGTATTACGGAACGAGTAAAGAGACTTGCTGGTAACATGATTGAAACTAGGTATTGAGATACCGACGATCGAATCTCGTACAAGTAACATACCGATGACAAAGGGAACAACGTATGTTGTTATGCGGTCTGACCGATAAATATCTTTGTAGAATATGTGGGAGCCAATATGAACATCCAGGTTCCACTATTGGTTATTGACCGGAGATGTGTCTCGGTCATGTCTACATAGTTCTCGAACCCGTAGGGTCCGCACGCTTAACGTTTCGATGATAGTTATATTATGAGTTTATATGTTTTGATGTACCGAAGGTTGTTCGGAGTCCCGGATGTGATCACTGACATGACGAGGAGTCTCAAAATGGTCGAGACATGAAGATTGATATATTGGAAGCCTATGTTTGGATATCGGAAGTGTTCTGGGTGAAATCAGGATTTTACCGGAGTATCGGGAGGTTACCGGAACCCCCCGGGGACTTAATGGGCCTTAGTGGACCTTGGTGGAAAGAGAGGAGAGGCGGCCAGGGCATGGGCCGTGCCCCCTCCCCCTAGTCCGAATAGGACAAGGAGAGGGGGGCGGCCAGGGCATGGGCCGTGCCCCCTCCCCCTAGTCCGAATAGGACAAGGAGAGGGGGGCGCCCCCCCCCATTCCTTCTTCTCCTCCACCTCTTTCCCCTCTCTCTCCTAGTCCAACAAGGAAAAGGGGGAGTCCTACTCCCGGTAGGAGTAGGACTCCTCCTGGCACGCCCCTCTCTAGGCCGGCCACAACCCCCCTTGCTCCTTTATATACGGGGGCAGGGGGCACCCCATAGACACAACAATTGATCGTTTGATCTTTTAGCCGTGTGCGGTGCCCCCCTCCACCATAGTCCACCTTGATAATATTGTAGCGGTGCTTTGGGGAAGCCGTGCATCGGTAGAACATCAACATCGTCACCACGCCGTCGTGCTGATGAAACTCTCCCTCAACACTCGGCTGGATCAGAGTTCAAGGGGCGTCATTGGGCTGAACGTGTGCTGAACTCGGAGGTGCCGTACGTTCGGTACTCGATCGGTCGGATCGTGAAGACGTACGACTACATCAACCGCGTTGTGCTAACGCTTCCACTTTCGGTCTACGAGGGTACGTGGACAACACTCTCCCCTCTCGTTGCTATACATCACCATGATCTTGCGTGTGCATAGGAAATTTTTGAAATTACTAAGTTCCCCAACAGAAGAGAAGAGGGGGGGTATGTGTTTGTGGTAGGCACACTTGGCTAGAGAGGTATATCGACCGGTGTGTGCCGGGAAGAAGGAGTCGGGGGGCCTACACACACCGCGGGTGAACGACCTAAAGAGAAATAACAAACGTGCGCAATGGAGGGGACGCTGAGGGAGGGTGAGAGGGGGGCGGGTGTGTGCATGCACGATAGAAAATTAGTGCTAGCTAGCTACAAAGAGAAGAGGATTGTGAAGGTGTTAAAGACGAACATAGATCATAATTCATTATAAAAAAGTGGATACGAATACTTGAAGAAGATATCATAATGTAGAACATTGATTATAATTTGGGCTAATGTGTGGCTTTTGCAGCTCAGGGCTAAATACTTGTCATAATGTAGGGGGCGGGGCACTATACTTTGTGTGATAAACATGGTGTACGTTAGATTATGAATATCTAGTACATCAAATGTACTATTATTTGGAATCAACATCAAGTGTATTCAAAAAATTGAATTCGAGTTCATATAGTATACATAGTTCATATCTATCTCTATAGTAATCATGTGGTGTGTTGTTAAGGTAATACACGAATGATGGTTGAAGTTGGCAACAATCATGATTGTAGATTCTTATTGAAACAGAGAAACGAATTCAAATTCAGTTCGGATTGCAGCGTTAGTATTGACATTTGGAATGCACTAAAATGTTGGCATGAGTAGGTTACATGCATTATACAGCCAGCGAAAAAATTTAATTGGACATAACATGGATCCATACTCCCTCCTTCCATCTATAGAGGGCCTAATGCATTTTTAAGACCGCCTTTGACTATTGACAATATTAATAGTACATGACATGCACAATGTGAAAATTATATCATTAAAGCTCCTTTCACACACGAATTTAATGGTGTGCTTTGTGTAAGTTGCATGTCATATATTATTGCTCTAATATTTGGTTGGTCAAATTTAGCCTCGGAAAACGCATTAGGCATTATACAGATGGAAGGAGGGAGTAGCTTTGAATACCATCTGTATAGTAAAATGGGGCAAGACTCTCTCTTTGTGTGGTATGAATAGTTTTTATTTTTTTTGTTTTTTCGTTGAGGGAAGTGCGAATTGATTTGGTACGTACAAGTACAATATTACACGTTAGGCTTGTCCCTAAAATTCAATGCGCACCTTGTTATATCCCGAAAATTCAGATACTGTGCTCCCTAAACTGGCGCCTTCACAACCCGCGCCTTGCTATCTCGAAATTACAACGCACGCAAAAACTCCCTCTAGCTGCCAAATCCTGACACGCGAAATCCCCCTTCTAACCCTGAGCCGAAAGGGCCGCTAGTTCAAATTGGTGGGGGTACTTTTGTAACACACCATACATTTTGGACAAGCGCATCCCTAAGTCATGGTTCCCCCTCCCATCGCCTCCTTTTCACCATTCAAAATCCCAGGCTGCCATAACCTCTCTACTCCAGCCGTGAAACCCCACCCTCCTCCGTCTGCCACCTCATTGCTGCCTAGCTGGAGCCTCTTCCCCAATGACGTCGTCCACCGCAACAGCTCGATGTCCCTCATCCGCCTCCCCGGATGAGGATCCGTCGTCCATCCCGTCGTCACACTGGTTCAGCCGCCCTGTCCTCCACCTCCAAGGAGCTGCTCCAACGATCGCCTTGTCTAATGTGGTTGCTCCATCCCCACAGCGCCGCCTTAACCTTCTCCACCAGAACCGCAACATCCTCACCGACTCCTCAGACGAAGCCGAGGCCTACTCGGCGCCACTAAAGAGGTTGTACACTCATCGCATCGCATCTTCTCCTTAACTCGACCTCCCGATGTCGATGATGCTCCATCCCGCACCCCCATGGAGCGAGTACCTCAAAGCCGGCGCCGCGGGCGACATCTCCATGGTGTCTCTCCCCAGTGCGAGGCCCCTTCGGCGGCGGCGGCCATACCAGCCGGATCTGCTGCTGCTGCTCTGGCTGTCGCTCACGCTGCTGTTGTTGTTCCGGCTCTCGCTCGCTCGCCCAGCTGCTGCTGCTCCGACTCTCGCTCGCTCGCGTTGTTGCTGCCGCTGCCCGGGCTCTCGCTCGCTTGCTCACGCTGCTGCTGCTGCTTCGGCTCTCGCTCGCACTGCTAATGCTCCGGCTCTTGCTCGCTCACTCGCGCTGCTGCTCTCCCCCTCGCTCGTGCTGCTGCTCTGCTCCGATTTAGCTACACTTCAGTCGACGGAATCGACTTTTGGGTCAGTCGATTTTCAGGGGGTGGTGGGTCTCGCCGGAGTTAATGAACCACCCACAGCGAGGAGGGGGGCTTGCCGGAGAGGTACCCCACTATCTATCTTAGGGTTCTGGGTGGGGTGCTGCTCGCCGGTGGCGGGGGGCGCGGTGGTGGGTCGGTGGCGTGGGGATTGCCGGAGAAAAAGCTTGGCGCGGGGGAGGGGTGCTGGAGGGCTGGTCGAGGTGGCGGCGGACCGGCGGTGGGGAGTTGTTTCGGGGCGGCGAGGCGACACGGGGTTCGGCCGGTGGTGGCTGGCGGCTCAGGGGGGTGCAGGTTGAAGATGAACTGCAGGCCCTTCCTAAACTATCCCATGTGAAGTGCCTCTCTGCTACCATTGTGTTCAGTTTCGACAGTAACATTCAGATTCCACAGTAAATTTCAATTTTGACAGTTAAGTTCAGAGTCAACAGTTTTTACCTCATCTGTTGTAGTCAGGTGGTTTTTGGTGATGTAAATTTTACATCTATCACTTTTTGGTAATGCATTTTACATCATCTATTGGAAATGCTATTAGAATCCCACTGGAGATTAACGATGTCTGTCTTGTGCTGCTTCAGCCTTGACGTCTTATGGCTCACCGGAGCTGCTCCAAGGACGGAACGATCCATCACAACAGAGCAGTGCCCTGGACACCGTCTATAGATTCCATAGATCTTTCTCCACACCTTCGTCAGCCACCTCTGCCTCAACTTCTTCAGCGACCAACCCAATGATGCTGAGGTCGACACGGCTACGACAAAGAGGTTGTACACTTGTCACATCACTTATTACTCTACATTCATGTCGGTCCATTTGGGCTATTGTGGTTTAACGGGAAAACATAGAAATAGGAAATTTTCCTATTGCACTCTACTATTCAATTATTCATGCATTTTGTTGAAAGGAATGTAGAAAAACATCCACCTGGACCTACTTTTCGGAATCCTATGCATGAAAACAAGACCAAGTGCATTAGTGGCAGAATAACATTCTAACTGTACATGCTTCTATATGGTTTAACTTTATTTTGGCATGTTTCTTTGCATTCTCTGCTCCTCCTTTTCCTGTGAACCAAACACCCAAGTTGACAGAAATCCTGTATTCACAAATGCTCTGTTTCCCATGTGCATTCCTATCCTATTCAGGTGTTTTTCCTCCTATCCCTACGTTTTTAGAATCATGCAAGCAAAATGATCCCTTACAGAATTACTTTAGTTACTGGTAGGTGTCGAAGAAAACTTTGTGTGGTTTGTCCTGCTCCTGCCGCGACGTCGTCCACGTCACCTGAGCTGCTCCATCGATAGAAGCACCCACCAAACCAGACATCACGACTCCTGACCGTCTTTCGCCACCTCAGATCTACTTCCCTACCACCGGCACCCACTTCAACAGCATCACCATCATCGACTCAGCAGATGAACCTGAGGAGTACACGGTTCCACAAGAGAGGTCGCACTCTTTTGTTTCTGCTTATGTTATGCATTGCTTAATATTACCTGCTACTTTATTGTCCTGTTCACCTCTTAGACTCCAAGTTAGGTCCAAATTGATGTTCAAACTTGAGTTCTAAATTAGTTGTGGGGCACATATCGAGGCAGCAATGAATAGTATCTCTGTCTAATATCTGGTTCACCTAGGGTATGCCTATGTTGTTCATCTTGGGTGGGAAACAAATAGTAAAGCAATCATCATCTATTTTTTTATTAAATTAAAGCAATCATCAGCCTGATATCATTATTTTTGGATCCATCCACTGGTTGTTACCATTACTCTAGATTTATGCATGCTCTCCTTACATAATCTCACTATATTTTTTGTATGCATGTCGGATATTGTACACAGTCATGCTGAACATGTAGAGAAAAAGAGAAGAGTTTTGCGCGGCAATGCAATGTCATGCAGACATTGCTACATGGTGGGTTCAATGGCAAACCCTCCCCCCTCTCCAGATTGTAATCCAAAGGAAGATATCTGTTCTGAGGTGGACTCAAACGCAGGTGACCACTCCTATTTACCCCCCAAGGTGTTTGCTCTAACTTGGCATGATGATGTTAGTCAGATCATGCATATGTTGCCTTGCAGTGCCTACTTTCGACATCATATATGTCATCTTATTAGTTTAGACATGTTCTGTAATGCCACCTGTTTAGTTTCAATATCATATATGGGAATTATGCAGTCTCATGTCTTTTAGCCAGCCATAATATATGTGAAATGTGCAATGCCATCCTGTTTAACCAGGCATCATATATTTGAATAATATCTAGCCCATCATTTTCTTCATTAAATTTCCATTTGTCGACAATGTTTGAACATTAAGCTACTCTTCCTGTGAATCAGCCATTTGAGTGGGTGATGGAAAAATCTGGAGTGAAAACAAGGCCTTCAGAGCAGACAGTGCTACCTGTCGAAGCAGATCTCTTGTTGGGTCCCGATAGCTCCTCGGAGATGGATTTAGAGATAGATGACCCGTCCTATTCCCCCACCGAGGTGTATGCTCTAACTTGGCATGGTTCTACTACTCATATCATGCATATGGTGTCTTGCATTGCATAGTTTAGACATCATATACACAATATTCAATACCGTGTTCTTAGTTCAGACATCATATATGCGAATGCCCTCCATTTAGCATATAAATCACATATGTGAATTAAATCATGCGATCTTGGTTACTTAGATAACATGTATGTGAATTATGTCATGCGATCTTGTTTAGTTAGTCATCATATCTTTGAATTATGTTATGTTATGCTATCCAGTTTAGATAGACATCATATATGTGAAATTATGTCATGCTATCCATTTTAGTCAAACAATATACATGTCAATTATTTAATGCCCTCTTTTTTCCACACTATCTATTGCATCTGTCTCTCATACAATGTTTGTACATTCAATTATGTTTCCTGTTTATCAGCCATTTGAATTGGAGCGGGTGATGGCAGTATCTAGCAGAGTAAAAACACGGTCTTCAAATAAAATAGTGCTACCTCTTGGTGGAGATAGCACCCTAGTTGTACATGCACGAGAACCAGCCCTACCACACATAATCCAGACTCTCGCAGATTTTACCCCTACTGCATGGACAGAGAACCAGCTTCAGCCAATCTAACCCCAACCCCAACAAATAGTAACCATGTTCCTGTTGACACAGCACCATCTCCACCACAGAGATCCCAAACAAGAGCAGTTAGTAAGGCAGCTCCAGTGCTCAAAGCGCCAGTACTACCACGGCGAACCCCAACTCCACCAGTTAGTAGACCTATTCCTGTGGAGGAAGCACAACCAGCCATTCATAGTTTAGCATCTATCGCATTTGATGTTGTTAAAGCCTATGTGCGTATCTTCCCATCATGGAAATATTATACTGAAGATGAAGGAAAATGCCAGTTGCAGGTGTTTGTCCAGGAGTTATGTGTAAGTAATGTTATTCATGGCAATTACTTTGCTTTGTCCCATACATGCTACCTCTATGATGGTTATAATACAACAATTTTTTTCCATTTTTCTCTATAGAGAAGGACCGACTTGGAAACTTAGGATGAGGTAACATGTGCTAATACCTCTGCTATCTTCAAGAATGCTTGGTGGCAGTATCGGAATTACCTGAAGAAAACATACTTCACTGGCAAAGAAACTCATCAAATTCCCTTATGTTCTCCTGAGACACATTTACTGGACAATGACTGGGAACGTCGTGTTCTTTACTAGTCTCGAACCAAGAATGTGGTAAGGTCTATGAGCTCATTTTATTTTAATTACTATATGCTTGCGTCTTACTGTACTCTGTTCATGTAGAACAAGTGCTTAAACCTGAAGAACAACTGTTCTCATTTAAGATTCCATTGCTATCGTGCATACTGCTTTGCTCTTGTATCACTGTATTTACTCATACAAACTTATTTTTAAATTTAAGTACCCAATGGAAACTCCAATGGCACAACAGGTATGTTTACGCATGTTTCTTTAATAGGTTGCTCTTATAATTAGCTCTGCTAATTTCAATTTCAATTGTGTATACAGTTGACTTCTCATATCATGCACATTACTAGCATCATGACATGGACAATAGTGTTGTTGTACATGTAGACCCATGGTACCCATCTGAAATCTTGTTGTGCCGTTTAGTTTCCCACGCTTTGTATTCTTTGAGTGATGCTTTCTCTTGAACTGGTATGATTTGAACCGTGTCTCTATTTTGATTTGGCAAGACAATGCAGTGACCATAGGACATAGATATATGTTTGTTTTATGCTTTTATAATGTACTACTTGGCAATAGAAGACTTGGTAGTTTAATCTTGTCCACCTTACTAATGAACTGGTTCACCGAAATGAGTTTCATATACTAGTACATGCTAAACCTGTTATGTGTCTGCTTGTTTCTTCCTTTAGAATGCTGATAGAATATTGGGGAAGAGTGCCTTATTAAGCAATGATAAAGAAAGTAATGCAGATAAGGCTCAGGATCATGAGACATCCTTGTTGGTCTCCAACAAAGCTGATAGAACAACTAAGGAAAACTATCTTGAAGACAGTGAGGCAACCCCAAAGTCATGTCTTGGTTTACTGTTTGAGTTACTAGCCACTACCGCTTGCACAAGCTATTCAAACGCACTGTCTGAATCAGTTCGGTTTCTTCAGTCTCAACTACAAGCTGAAAGACATCGATCAGTTGTATTGCAACAAGAAGCGGAAGGACTGCGGAAGTCCCTGGAGCATTCAGATGCATACTTTCTAGTGCAACAGCAAGCATTGGAGGATTTTAGCGCCAAACAGGACAAAGATAATAAGCTTGCTAAGCTTATTGCTAGCATGGTGGATACCCAGGATAACGTTTCTTGAGCTCTTCTGAAGTTGTTTCAGTTATGGACTTGTTTTTCTGTTGCGTTTATTTGCACTGGTGGCCAATTTTGACGGACAGTGTATGTAATATGCTCCTTTGTTCCCTATATTTGCACTGGTGGCGAACTTTGATGCCCAGTGGATGTAATATGTGTAATAGCTATAATAGGCTAGCGTTAATTGCTTGCTTATTTATTTCCTTATTGTCTTGTTTAGTTGTTTGCTTGTAGTCACTGCAGTTCTTTTTCCGTGTTTTTTAGTGGCCACAATAACCTAGTTTTGGTAACTAGGCCACAATAATCATGGCAACACACGGACTGTTGTAACCATGGGCCTCCTGCGGGCCGTAGGATCTGTGGGCCTTCTATGGGCCGTAGGATCCATGGGCCTTTTACGGGCCATAGGATCCATGGACTTTCTATGGGTCGTATGATCCATGGGCCTTCTACGGGCCATAGGATCCATTGGTCTTCTACGGGCCGTAGGATCCATGGGCCTTCTACGGGGTGTATAATCATTTCGCCAAACATGGGTCGTACTATTCGTGGACCATAACGGGCCGTTAATAGGCCGTATTTGATAACGCTATGAAAACAGCCCAACGGGTTAACGGGCCACAAACGGGCCGAATGTAACCACGGGCTGTATTTGGCCCACAAATGGAACAGGCCAGTAACGGACCATATCTAACCGAATTCTAGAAATGAGCCCAAGAATAAATGCTCCCTTGGAAGGCCGAAAGTTAACACGGGCTGGAAATGGCCGACGGAATAATGGGTCGTTAATGGGTATAAAGCGATACACTCCTCATTATGGGCCAGTTTCATCTCGGGCCTTTAATGGGCCGAGAGTTACAAAGGGCCTCATATGGGCTGAAAGACATCATGGGCCATACATGGGCCGGAAGTTACAGCGGGTTGGAATCACATTGGACGGCCCAGATGAAGCTACTGGGCTTAATTCCGATAGGCCATAACAGGCCGGTGGTAAGCGGGCCGTAAATGGGCTATATACGGACAGGCCGTTAATAGGCTTTCCGTGGGCCGGCCCATTACCTTTTGACCAAGTCAAACATGTCGTCCTTTTCACCGGAATGGGCCTCTGTTGGGCCGTGCCACGTGTCGACGTATCATAGGCGCCTCCTGTCCAATGAGTGGATGACATCTGTCTGAACATTGAGCCGAGACGTGTTTCCTCCGGCCAATGAGAATTTTACACGTGGAAAATTCACATTGGTCTAGGATATTAACGGGTTATCGGATCCAAAGCCGGACCCGGTAGCTTAACGGCGCCTCGTTATGGTGGATGCCACGTGTCTTCACCCTTGACGAAAGCACTTATATGACGCATGATTTATCGTCATGGAAGTGGACACTTCCGTGATGATAATTTTGGTAATGTCATGGAACACTTCTACGACAGCACATGTATGACTATCTTGATTCTGTCATAAATTGGTCATGGATGTACATGCATGACAGAAAACGTGACCTACTATGACAAACACATATCATCACGGAAGTGTCTTTTTTTGTAGTGCACGGTGGCCGGCAGTGGGGTGGCGGCCACGACGGCCACCTCCCGCCTTCGGGCCGCGGCGGCGGAGCGGGAGATGGCCCTGGCTTTTGACAGTGGTGTGGTGGCAACGGCGTCCGCCAACAGCTGCCGACGGGCAGTGGCGGCGGAGCGTGTGGTGGGTGCTCCACGCACACCCAACAGTGATGCCACGGGCACTACACTATTCCGGGGATTGTGCTGCCACTGTGGGGTAGTATCCCAGCTGGAGCTGTCCTCTGATAATGGCGGAGTGGCTGAGCGAGGAATGACGGACCGGTGCCATTGGCGATTGTGGGAGAAGCAGACGAGATAAGCTACAGGGAGGGAGGGGAAAATGCGATGGAGGACTCGCTGGCCGTGAGGGTTTTTATAGCAGGCCGGCAAGCATTGGGATTTTGGGGGATTTCACCGAGTCAGGCGGGAAGCTCACGCGGGAACCTGCGAGGTTGCCTGGGAATGGGCTCACCGACGATTCATTGGCACCACCGTTTGGCCAAAAGAATGCCCCCACGCGGTGCGCAAGCTTGCGCTATAAGACATCTGCGATAGCGGGGTGACAAGATGTGCGAGAGGAGGACGAGAGGACACGTACACATACAGTTAATAGAAAAAAGTTTGCAATTTAATTACCTACTATACTCCCGTCCTGGTTTATAAGTAGGATTTAACTAGTAATATACGAATGCATGTCGCCATAGATTATATCGTTGGAGTTGTATTTGAACATAGTTTCCAGCTATGCAATTTTTGTAACATGCATTAACACTTTTTTGGTTAAATTTAAGGTTATACACCAGCAAGCGTTTGCCCGCAACACACACGGCTTATTCCATCACAAACAGCTCTGATCGATCAACTATCTGCCACGTATCGCACATGCAACTCTAATCTGATTCGTGCTTGATGTCTCCGAAATCGCTCGCATAGTTCGTCTTATTTGCCACGTATCACTGTGCCATCCTCTGCTCGTGTCCCTCGGCAAGCTCTGCTCATCGTCAGGCGCTGCAGCACGCTGTGCTCGCCGTTAGGCGCTGCGGCATGCTCTGTCGCGTCCGTTGGCGTGCTCTGCTCGCGTCCGTCGGCGTGCTCGGATTGTGGATAGCTTTTACTTGAGGCGGCCGCAGAGCGCTCTGCTCGTGTCCCTCCACGCGTGCTCTGCCAGCGGTTGGGCATGCGCATGATCACGTCGGGGGCCCCATATGCATGCGGTTGCGCCGCGCGTGTTGCCACGCGATGAAGTTACGTGTGGCACGATGGAGTTACGCGCTGCAAATTAGAACTGCCATCAGGGCCTGCCGATATTCCTGGCCTTCCGGCTTCCCTTTTAATTCCCGCGGCCATTATAACCTTAGTCTCTTCAACCTTTCGATCTCGCCCCACAACACATCAAGCACACCCACGACAACACATAGAGAGGGGATGTCCGGCGGCACTCCAATGGAGTTCGGCGAGCATAGAGTGGAGACCCACGCGAGGGAGACGAATCTCTTGGTGGTGTACACCATCAACCCGGCCGTGGTGGACGACTACATCAACAGTGTTGAGCAGTTGCTTATTGGAGACAAGTACAAGGTGGTCGGCATCGACCTCCAGTACACCGCTGGTCGTCCCGGCATAGATCAGAAGGTTATCGCCGCCCAGTTGTGCGTGCGCCATCATGTGCTCATCTACCACTACTGCATGGCCACAAAGCCTTGTGACCGTTTCAATAGGTTTGTCAACTGCACCGATTATAAGTTTGCCATGGTGGAAACCAAAGACGATGTAAAAGTGCTCAGTGTTATGGGCTTGGCCTACAAGAACCTTGTCGAAATCCGTGACCACTACAGGGTCTAGGGCAGCATGAAGCATGACTCCCTGGTCGAACTTGCCTCGGCCATCATCGACCCCTACTACGAAAAGATGAAGCAGGATGCCCAGAGAACAAGTCTCGTATCCTGGCACAAGGCCTGGATGTGGCAACTGGATGAACCTCACCTCAGGTTCGCGGCCAAGAGCATGTACACATGCTACGAGATGCATAGGCGGATCGTTGACATGAGGAAGTGCCTCGTTACCCAAATCGACGAGCCCGGATCGAGCCACAAGCAGAGCAAGCATCACAAGAAGTAGATGATGATCATATGATCATTTATGCTAGTTAATCATGCATGTAATATATAGTTTACTTTATTGGTGTATGTGGAAATGTCATGTGTGTAGTAGCCACCTATGCAATTATGCATGTAATAGTTTACTTTGGTGTGTGCAAATGCCATGGTTGTAGTAGCCACCTATGTAAGTGGATGTTTAATCTGGTTATGCAAGCATGTCCTTATAAGTGTGTGTGTGTGTGTGTGTGTGTGTTGTTGTTGTTGTTGTTCTGTATGCAATCCCATCGCACAACACACACGTCTTATTAGAAGCAACTGTATGTGTTATTATCGGTCTTCACACACATTTCTGATTACAGACCTGTTTGCCGCGTATCACACACATCTTGTTAAGTTGAACCATTTCTGTTCTCATGTCTCAACGCAAACAGTTCATCTGAGTGAACCGCATGCCGTATATCGCACACACCTTTGATCTGTCTCACCGTTTCTTTTGTGTTGCCTAATCACAAACAGTTCATCCGAGTGAACTGTATGTTGTGTATCGCACACGCCTTCATCTGGCTACCCGTTTCTTTTGCTCCTCCTCATTGCAAACAGTTCATTGAACTGAACCGTATGCCCTTCATCGCACACACAAATAAAACCTGAACCGTGTTTGATGCATCCGTCATCACAAACATTTTATACATTTTTGACGGTTTTCATACAACACCGTTTGCGATTATTGCATCGCACACAGTTTCTCGAAGGGTCTCTGATCGTAGTGTCACGTTAGCAGCATCCTGCAGTAGTGGCCCGCTGTTATTTCGGCCTAAACCGGCAATAAACAAGGTCCTAGGGGCGCAAGTAGGATAATTTTTCGGTGCCGGCGCTAAAAAGAGAGCCCTGGGGGGCATGTTGGGGGCGAGTGGAGATGCTCTAAGGCTATAGGCAGATTCTCGGTAGTAGCGCGGGTTAACAACTCAGGTTGCTGTTAAGTACTCCCTCCGTCCCAAAATAAGTGTCTCAACTTTGTACTAACTTTAGTACAAAATTGTACTAAGCTTGAGACACTTATTTTGAGATGGAGGGAGTAGTAAGTAGTGTCAGGGCAGAACAGGCGCAATAGGTAGAACTTAACAGTAGTGTTGAGTTCCCAGACACGCGCTTCGCAGTGCTCCCATGGGTTGGCCACAGTAGCAACGTGGGTCATCGGACCGCGCTACTGCTAAGCCCGTTAGTAGTAGCGCGGTGCCACCACCCCCGCTGCTACTCTGGCTAGCCCGGGCCCAGCTCCCGGCCCACTTAGCAGTGGTGTTGGTCCTGGGCCCCCGCCCATACCCCCGCGCTACTGCTAAACAAGCCCTGTCTTTTTTCCCTGTGGCCCATTCCACTACCTTGCTACCTCACACTCCGTCGCTTGCTCTCTATGCCGTCACCGTCGCCCGTTGATGCCCCCAAGGTATCTCACTCCTCCCTCGTGCCTCCCTCCCTCCATTACTCCCTCCTTTGGCCGCCCGCCGTCTACGCCCTCTTTCCTCCTCCTCTCGTCGCCCTCGTCCCTCCTCCTCATTACGCACCGTCCTCCTCCCTCCCTCCCCATCCTGGCCTTGATACGTCTCCAATGTATCTATAATTTTTTATTGTTCCATGCTATTATATTATCTCTTTTGGATGTTTAATGGGCTTTAATATGCTCTTTTATATTATTTTTGGGACTAACCTATTAACCGGAGGCCCAGTGCCAGTTTTTGTTTTTTGCCTATTTTAGAGTTTCGTAGAAAAGGAATACCAAGCGGAGTCCAAACGGGATGAAACCTTCGCGATGATCTTTCTTGGACCGAAAGCAATCCATAAGACTTGGAGTCCAAGTCTGGAACTCCACGAGGCGACCACGAGGCAGGAGGGCGCACCCATGGGGTAGGCGTGCCCCCACCCTCGTGGGCCCCTCGTAGCTCCACCGACGTACTTCTTTTGCCTATATATACTCTTACACCCTAGAAACATTGCAGAGATCCACGAAACCACTTTTCCACCGCCGCAACCTTCTGTACCCGTGAGATCCCATCTTGGGGCCTTTTCCGGCGATCTGCCAGAGGGGGAATCGATCACGGAGGGCTTCTACATCAACACCATTGCCTCTCTGATGAAGCGTGAGTAGTTTACCACAGACCTTCGGGTCCATAGTTATGAGCTAGATGGCTTCTTCTCTCTCTTTGATTGTTAATACAAAGTTCTCCTCGATGTTCTTGGACATCTATTCGATGTAATACTCTTTTGCGGTGTGTTTGCCGAGATTCGATGAATTGTGGTTTTATGAACAAGACTATCTATGAATATTATTTGGTTCTTCTTTGAATTCTTATATGCATGATTTGATATCTTTGCAAGTCTCTTCGAATTATCGGTTTAGTTTGGCCTACTATATTGATCTTTCTTGCAATGGGAGAAGTGCTTAGCTTTGGGTTCAATCTTGAGGTGTCCTTTCCCAGTGACAGTAGGGGCAGCAAGGCACGTATTGTATTGTTGCCATCGAGGATAAAATGACGAGGTTTATATCATATTGCTTGAGTTTATCCCTCTACATCATGTCATCTTGCTTAATGTGTTACTCTGTTCTTATGAACTTACTACTCTAGATGCATGCTGGATAGCGGTAGATGTGTGGGGTAATAGTAGTAGATGCAGAATCGTTTCAATCTACTTGACACGGATGTGATGCCTATATTCATGATCATTGCCTTAGCTATCTTCATAATTATACGCTTTTCTATCAATTGCTCGGCAGTAATTTGTTCATCCACTGTAATACATGCTATCTTGAGAGAAGCCACTAGTGAAATCTATGGCCCCTGGGTCTCTTTCTTATTATATTGTATCTATTTTATTTACATCGCATCTCATTTACTATTTTTCAATCTTTACTTTCCAATATATACAACAAAAATACCAAAAATATTTACTTCACTATCTTTATTAGATATCACTTTTGCGAGTGACCGTGAAGGGATTGACAGCCCCTTTATCGCGTTGGTTGCAAGGTTCTTGATTGTTTGTGCAGGTACTAGGTGACTTGTGCGTTGTCTCCTACTGGACTGATACCTTGGTTCTCAAAACTGAGGGAAATACTTATGCTACTTTGCTGCATCACCCTTTCCTCTTCAAGGGAAAACCAACGCATGCTCAAGAGGTAGCAAGAAGGATTTCTGGCGTCGTTGCCGAGGAGATCTACGCCAAGTCAAGACATACCAAGTACCCATCATAAACTCTTCTCCCTCGCATTACATTATTTGCCATTCGCCTCTCGTTTTCCTCTCCCCCACTTCTAAAACGATTTTCGAAAACCTTTGCCTTTTCTTCGCCCCTCTTCCGTTCGTCTCTTTTCGCTTGCTTCTTATGTTCTTGGGTGTTAGTGTGCCTATTTGCTTTGATGGCTCTACCAAAAAGCATTGATCCTCACCTTAGAAGGTTGGAAGAAATTGAAAACAACATTAGAAGCTTTATGTCTTTGCAATTTGAGCATATTAATTTCTTCGGAAATGAGCTTAAAGAACAAAAAAGTTTTATGGAGTACATGAATTAAGAGCTTGATGATATGTCTAAAGAATTTTATGGTTTGAAATCTCAGTTTGCTCATCTTGAAAATTTAGTAGGCCAAATTTTGGATAAGCAAGCCACCTTAGTTCATAAGATGACCGCTAAACTGGAAGATCTAGATGAAATGATGATGATCTAAAAGTGATTGATGTGACTCCTATTAAATCTTTGTTTTCCAATATGAATCTTGATAAAGATAGGACTGGAGATGAGTCAACTTTTTTTTGAGATTGGAGATGAGTCAACTTTAGTTAAAAGGCGTCCCAATGATTCGGAGTTTTTAGATCTTGATGCAAAAAATTAATAGAAGTGGGATTGAAGAGGTCAAAACTTTACATAGCAATGACCCCATTATTTTAGATTTCAAGGAATTTAATTATGATAATTGCTCTTTGATAGATTGTATTTCCTTGTTGCAATCCATGTTAAATTCTCCTCATGCTTATAGTCAAAATAAACCTTTTACTAAACATATCTTTGATGCTTTCATGCAATCCTATGAAGAAAAGCTTGAACTAGAAGTTTATATCCCTAGAAAACTTTATGATGAGTGGGAACCTACTATTAAAATTAAGATTAAAGATTATGAATGCTATGCTTTATGTGATTTGGGTGCTAGTGTTTCCACGATTCCAAAAACTTTGTGTGATGTGCTAGGTTTCTGAGAATTTGTTCTTTAAATTTGCATCTTGCGGATTCCACCATTAAGAAACCTATGGGAAGGATTAATTATGTTCTTATTTTTGCAAATAGGAATTATGTGTCCGTAGATTTCATTGTTCTTGATATAGATTGCAATCCTACATGTCCTGTTATTCTTGGTAGACCTTTGCTTAGAACGATTGGTGCAATTATTAACATGAAAGAAGGAAATATTAGATTCCAATTTCCGTTAATGAAAGGCATGGAACACTTTCCTAGCAAGAAAATTAAGTTTCCTTATGAATCTATTATGAGATCCACTTATGGATTGCATACCAAAGATGGCAATACCTAGATCTATTCTTGTTTTTATGCCTAGCTAGGGGCGTTAAACGATAGCGCTTGTTGGGAGGCAACCCAATTTTATTTTTGTTCTTTGATTTTTGTTCCTGTTTTGTAATAAATAATTCACCTAGCTTCTGTTATGATTGTGTTTTTTATGTTTAATTAGTGTTTGTGCCAAGTAAAGCCTTTAGGATCTTCTTGGGTGATTGTTGTTTGATCTTGCTGATAAAAGCAGAAAGTATGCGCTCATGAAAATAATTATCATTTTCTACCAGAGAGCGATAAAATACCAATTCCAGCTGCAGTAGATCAATATACTTTTTATCCTGGTCTTCCTAATTTTTCAGAATTTTTGGAGTTACAGAAGTATTCGAAATCTCCACATTGCTACACATTGTCCTGTTTTTGACAGATTCTGTTTTTCGTGTGTTGTTTGCTTATTTTGATGAATCTATGAGTAGTATTGGGGGGGTATGAACCATAGAGAAGTTGGAATACAGTAGGTTTAACACCAATATAAATAAAGAATGAGTTCATTACAGTACCTTGAAGTGGTGATTTATTTTCTTATACTAACGGAGCTTACGAGTTTTCTGTTAAGTTTTGTGTTGTGAAGTTTTCAAGTTTTGGGTAAGGATTTGATGGACTATGGAACAAGGAGTGGCAAGAGCCTAAGATTGGGGATGACCAAGGCACCACAAGTTAATATTCAAGGACAACCAAAAGCCTAAGCTTGGGGATGCCCCGGAAGGCATCCCCTCTTTCGTCTTCATCTATCGGTAACTTCACTTGAGGCTATATTTTTATTCACCACATGATATGTGTTTTGCTTGGAGCATCTTGTATGGTTTGAGTCTTTGCTTTTTAGTTTACCACAATCATCCTTGCTGTACACACCTTTTGGGAGAGTCACGCATGAATCGGAATTCATTAGAATACTCTATGTGCTTCACTTATATATTTTGAGCTAGATAATTTTGCTCTAGTGCTTCACTTATATATTTTTAGAGCACGGTGGTGGTTTTATTTTATAGAAATTATTGACCTCTCATGCTTCACTTATATTATTTTGAGAGTATTTTAGAACAGCATGCTAATTTGCTTTGGCTATAAAATTAGTCCTAATATGATGGGCATCCAAGATGGGTATAATAAAAACTATCATATAAAGTGCATTGAATACCATCTTGTCTGGCTTAAGCATGAAGCTTCGTTATCTACAGTCCACCGCCCCCGCTTGAACCACACTTGCGCACCAGTTTCTTGCGGCATCGAGCGAATTTTTTTTGCCACCGCGGAAATATCTATCTCCCCGCCCCCTCCCTCCTACCAAAAGCCACATTTCCACTGTTCCTCCTTGCTTTCCAAGTTCAAACCTTCACTGCTTCTTACTGGCAGCTCAGCCTCCTCGCCGGCGACCCTTCTTCTTGCAGCGCCACCTCCTCGCCGGTTATCGTTCTTCTTGCAGCGCCGCCTCCACGCTGGCGACCCTTCTTCTTGCAGCGCCGCCTCCTTGCCGGCGACCCTTCTTCTTGATGCGCGGCCTCCTCGCTGCAGACCCTCCTTCTTGCTGCGTGGCCTTGTCGATATGGTCAGGTAATCCACACCCACCCACACCATCCTCCTCCTTTCCCGTCCCACATGCCCCGACTGATGAAGCGACACCTTCCACCGAAATCACTACCCCCTCCTCCAATTAAGCGCCGCCCACAACCATTTTATACGCAGTATAACGTGGAGCTGAGTAGCATGCGGCCGCACACGCGAACGAGGTCGCTATGGCTGCCATGCGTGTCGATCGCCAGATCTTGGAGGAGCACCTCGTCTTCGAGGCCATCGTCGGCACCGCCACGTGGTTGTCTACTTTAAAATATAGTTCATGATGTTTTCTCGAGGCCATCGCTAGTGCTTTCTAGTGATTTGTCCTCTGTAATATTAATATGCAATTTGATGTTCAGTTAACAGTTTGGTCCTCTTTAATGTAATGTTCAGTTAACACTTTGGTCCAACAATTGCTACATTTCATAGTACTGTTCTCAAGCATTTTCTTTGTTTTGTTAACTGTCTTATCTTCTAGTACATGTTTCTATTCTGCAATGTCGTGCTCAGTTAACTATTTTGGTTCATTTGGTCTGCTGTCCATTTAACTGTTCGGTTCCGTTCTGTAATTTAATTTTCATTTGCTGTGGGTACAATTTTGTATTGTTATGCATGTGTCACCAATCGAATTTGGTTGTACTCAATACATATTCTACTGATAGTATGGCAACTCTCAGTTAACCTGATCAAGATCTTCCTTATGTGTGTTGCAGGGGAACAATGGGAGACACTGCGGTTTACCATCGAGGTTTGTTCAAGCAGGCTCCTTTGGCTAATATCACATTATTGTGCAGTTGCAGGAATCGTTCTAATATTTAGGTTTCTTACAATTTGGTCTTGCACATGTAGGTCCTGCTGTCAGAGGCTTAGAGCCACTGTTCGACTCATTTTGCATATGGAGAAATGAGATGTCCATAAATATCAGTCAAGTCAAGAAACTCAAAAATATTGTTAGGATGAAGAAACTTGCGACAAATAATGGCAAGATCTTTGTTTGCACAATGAAGAAGACATCAATCAACTATAGGATGGTACCAACTCTTTTACCTTGTTTTTACCCCTTGCGCCATTTCAAAATTTACAACAACGATTTACGCATAGCTTTGTTTTCAGTACTTTTCAAAGCAATTAGCTGATGATTACCTTTCAAACCACCTGCATGGTCAAGAGACGAGGAAGGTATTCATTCAACACCCACGGTACAATATTGAAGTCTTGCTGAAGAGGACGAAGGTTGGGTGGGCAATTATCCATATCCATTGGCCTAAAGTTGCAAGGACATTCAACATCACTGAAGGATCAATATTTGCCTTCCGCTTCTGAAGTTTCCCAGATGAGATTCATCTGTCTATTTACCATGTATGATGCTACTTTCCAAAGGTTTTTGATGTTGCATGTGAAACTTGGTGCTGTTGTGTAATGGCGTAACTGAATGCCGAAGCTATCTGATGTAATTCGATTATGAAATCCTGGTTGCTTTTATATGAATATGAAATATCTGCCGTGTTTTATAAGAGATATTAGTTTGATTAGTACATGTATTATCAATAATAATATAATTCCCCTGCTTATTGGGGTTTTCTATTGCAAACGGTTACTCAGGCAGCACCATGGGCGATGAACTCAAACTACCCACACGGTTTCTAGAAAGTAGGCGTGTTCGATCAACTAACAATCACACACGGCTTCCGGCAGCGAACTGTTTGCGTTAGGCCACCTTGCACAAACGTTTCCACACAAAGAACTGTGTGTGATATACATACCTACGGAAATGTTTTTCTAGGATTCACCGTGTGGGATGTACATACCTACGGAAATGATTTTCTGGGATTCACCATGTGGGATGTACATACCTACGGAAATGATTTTTTGCGATTCACCATGTGGGATGTACACACCTACGGAAATGATTTTCTTGGATTACCGTGTGGGATGTACATACCTACGAAAATGATTGGGTTTCGATGCCTCGCCCGATCGCACACGGCCCCAGTCTGGGTCCCAGGTGTGCCTATCCTCGACGATTTCTGGGTCGTGTGTGAAGGACACCCTATCGCACACACTCACTTGGCAACGGTTCCAAATGCCATCGCAGAAAGGGGTTAAAAACAGTTTGTTTAGGACGTCACTGTACCAGTGACATGTCATTGTCATTAGGGATGCCCAGTCCCAAAATGAAAAATGAATTTACTTTATGTTGTCAAATAATAAATTCCTTGGAAAGTGTTGGTATGGAGGGCAACCGTGGATATGGCTAGACATGGAAAGTGAAAGTATGATGGGAAAAGGAATAAACTTTATTTTCTGTTTGGGAACCACCTATGAAATATCTAAGCATGGAATGTATTGGGAACTCTAAGTCGTTTTCGTTGGTGGGATGGATACACCTCCCAAAATGTTTTTATCTCTAAGTTTTCCGCTTTGAGCTCTGGCACCTCTACAAATCCCTACTTCCCTATGCGAAGGGCCTTTCTTTTACTTTATGCAATTTTTTTCTTGAATTTGAGTCTCGATCTTCTCTTATAAAAGCACCAACTAGGAGGCAATATGATCGTACTTGAGTATTGGGTGTAGCTAATATGCGAGTGTGTTTCATGAATGGATCAATGGTTGAGCATGATGGGCTAGGGATAGCTTATTTTAGCATTGATATTTTGAAAGACATGGTTGCTTGTTGATACACTTGAGTATTTAAATTATCATGTCAAAACTAGACTATTGCTTTGAACAATATAAAACTCCAAATGTTCATGCTATAAAGAAAGAATTATGATATGACATGTTAGGCAGCATTCCACATCATAAATTCCGTTTTTATCACTTCCCTACTCAAGGACGGGTAGGATTTAAGCTTGGGGATGTTGATACGTCTCCAACATATCTATAATTTTTATTATTCCATGCTATTATATTATCAATCTTGGATGTTTTATAATCATTTTATAGTCATTTTATATGATTTTTTGGTACTAACCTATTGACATAGTGCCGAGTGCCAGTTGCTGTTTTTCCATGTTTTTAACATCGCAGAAAATCAATATCAAATGGAGTCCAAATGCCACTTTATGGAGAATTTTTATGGGCCAAAAGGAAAACAACGGGCCCTGGTTGCACCTTGGGGTGCCCCAAGGGGAGCGCAACCCACGATGGCGTGCCATTGAGGCCCAAGCGCACCCTGGTGGGTTGTGCCCACCTCGGGTGCCCCTGGACCGCCTCTTTGCTCTATAAATACCCCAATGTTCCCAAAACCCTAGGGGAGTTGACAAAATATTGATCCAGCCACTGCAGAGTCCAAAATCACCAGATCCAATCTAGACACCATCTCAGATGGGGTTCACCACCTCCATTGGTGCCTCTCCGATGATGTGTGAGTAGTTCTTTGTAGACCTTCGGGTCCGTAGTTAGTAGCTATATGGTTTCATCTCTCTCTCTCTCTCTCTTGATTCTCAATACAATGGTCTCTTGGAGATCAATATGATGTAACTCTTTTGCGGTGTGTTTATTGGGATCGATGAACCTTGAGTTTATGATCAAATCTATCTTTTTATATCCATGAAAGTATTTGAGTTTCTTTGATCTCTTTTATGCATGATTTCTTATAGCCTCGTATTTCTTCTCCGATATTTGGGTTCTATTTGGCCAACTTGATCTATTTATCTTGCAATGGGAAGAGGTGCTTTGTAGTGGGTTCGATCTTACGGTGTTGGATCCCAGTGACAGAAGGGGAACCGACACGTATGTATCGTTGCTACTAAGGATAAAACGATGGGGTCTATCTCTACATAGATAAATCTTGTCTACATCATGTCATCGTTCTTATTGCATTACTCCGTTTCACCATGAACTTAATACACTAGATGCATGCTGGATAGCGGTTGATGTGTGGAGTAATAGTAATAGATGCAGACAGGAGTCGGTCTACTAATCTTGGACGTGATGCCTAGGTAATGATCATTGCCTGGATATCATCATGATTATTCAAAGTTATATAAATTGCCCAACAATAATTTTTTCACCCACCGTTTGCTATTTTTCTCGAGAGAAGCCACTAGTAAAACCTACGGCCCCCGGGTCTCTTTCTCATATTATTTACCTTTGCGATCTACTTTCATTTGCTTTTATTTTCACACCTATTAATCCAAAAACCCCAAAATACTTTGCTGCACTTTATTTTATTTGCGATCTATTTATTCAATCTATTACAACTTTTTCCCGTCCGCGCACCAATTTCTGGCACCATTACCCGAAAGGGATTGACAACCCCTTTAACATGTCGGGTTGCGAGGATTTGTTATCTATGTGCAGGGGCTATTTACGTTGTGTTGCTTGGTTCTCCTACTAGTTTGATAACCTTGGTTTCATATCTGAGGGAAATACCTACCGTCGCTGTGCCGCATCATCCCTTCCTCTTTGGGGAAATACCGACGTACCTTCAAGCGACATCAACGGTTAGGTTGAACGGGCTAATGGCCTCATAATGAGCAACATTAAACCCAGACTGGTGCGCTCCCTACAGGAGTCAGATAAGCACTGGGTTGAGGAACTCGATTTCGTACTCTGGGGGCTCCGGACTACGCCTAACCGAATGACCGGATACACCATTTTTTCATGGTGTACGGGGCAGAAGCTATCTTGCCGTGCGACATTATTCATGACTCACCTCACGTGCATGTATGAAGAGAGAGAAGCTGAGCTTGATCGGAAGGACGACCTGGACGGCCTTAAAGAAGAGCGCGATACTGCACGAGTCTGTTCCGCATTTTATCAACAACATGCAAGGAGATACCAAAGCAGAGAAGTGTGGGCCAAGACTTATAATGTCGGTGAACTCGTTTTGCGTCTACCTGAGAAGAAGAAGGATAAGCTCAAACCAAAATGGGAGGGCCCCTTCATCATAGATGAAGTTCTTATAGGAGGAGCCTACTGCCTTCGTAATGCATCGGATAATCGCCTTGAGCCAAATCCATGGAACGCTGCTCGGCTCCGAAGATTCTACGCATAGTTTGGCCGCATCCTTTTCTTAGTCCCTTTTTTTTTTCTCTTGTTCCTTTTTTCTTATATACTTCCCAGTGTATGTTCGGATATGCCGAACTATTATGGGTACCCATCTTTAAATGTATACACCCGACTATGACTAGGGGCTTCTTTGACGAACCTTATTATTAAAAGCTTGGAGCTTACATTACCTACGTTGTTTGTTATATACACTTTTTGCCATTATATGCACCTCTATGACTTAAGATTTTGCCAAGCTAGGTTGCCTCGCTCTTGTGTTTATACCCTACGTTCCCGATTGTTCGGCTAGGGTGTAAAGGGAGCACCTTTGTGATTGTTACAACCAGGTAATCCAGACCTGTACCTCAGACGGGTGAAGCCGAAATCTAGCGTTCTTAAGAGAATAATTTGTTAGCAAGCAACGACAGATTGTTACGTTCTTGTAACTCTTTGAAAAAATAATGCGGGACAGGTTCCCCGAAATTCGGATCAAAGCCTAGGCACGCGCAATTAAGCTTGCAAACCCAAGGAAAGGAACCCTTAATGAAACTATTCTCCTTGGAAGATGTTTCTTACGTAAGTAATATAACATACCTCCCCGAACTACATTTTTGTCTATTCGAGCAATATGACTGGATTGCCTAGTTTCCGGACATAATGAATGTTTCTTACATTCCACAATACTATCCGGAAGCACTCCACCTTCTTGGCTCGGAGGCCGAAGCCGAAAGTCTGCGATGACAACTTTTCACATGTTTGGTCGGAGATAAAAATTCAAGAGTAGAGGTACATTGATACATCAAAACAAGCACCCACTCCTTGTCTATACCATCCATAAGACTGTCTAAACTACAGTCTTCTTGTGAGTACTTCATAGCTATCATCACTTGGTCGTATACCAAGTTCATAGGAATCTCCTTTCCGTCGGGCCCTCGAGGTCCAACTCGAGCCATATGATTTGGATCGAGTCCAGTATAGCGTGTTTTCACCATCGCCCACGCTTCTCGTGCACCTTCCCGGCATGCGGACACCTTCCATAGCTCGAAGCGGCGCCGGGCACCTTTGAACAGGTTCGTCAACCCCTCCATACTTTTTGTAGGGGCATCAGATGACCATAAAGCCTTCGCCATACTTCTCATAGCTTTCTAGGCTCGTTCATGCATCACGGACAGTTCCTTAAGCACGTCACCTCGAAATCCGGATACTTCCTCCTCAGGTCGACCGGTTAACAGACCTGCAATAACAAATTATGACAATCCGGACTATGGGATGCTCTATGTCCTTTAGAGGTGTCAAAAGGTCATACCAAATATGCCGCCTTTCAACTTCTTTTTTCTCGTTGTGAGGCCGATAACTGCGACTTTAAGCTCTTTATCTCTTCGGCTTGTTTACCCTTTTCCTCCTCAGGCTTGTTCTTCTGATCAGTGGTCATTGTGGCCTTTTTCATCTCCATAAGCTCTGTGGTGGCATCATTTAGCTTTATCTGTTTTGTCTTCAGCTCCTGGGACAATGCGTTGTTCTTCTCCTTGAGAACCTGCAGGTTGTAAAGATCCTTAAATCGGTTGGCCTAACCGCTTCAAGTCTCGGGGCTACTGGCATACATCTATTAAAATTTCACAAACTATTACCTACATATCCTTTGAAAACAGTTGAGTAACTCCCGCAAGTCCATCCCGGGCGGCTCGGATATATGCATCCACGGCGCTGAGTGCGGTAAATTCCTGCTTGGAGAAAACTGGAGCGCGTATGGCTTGTTTCAGTCGACGATGATTCATTACGCTCTCTACCTCAGAATTCGTGACCGATACGTCATCTGAATCCTCTTAAAAAGGCGGGGCCGGCACTGTATCAGCCCTCGCCCTAGTTGACGAGTCTGGTGCTGGATTAGCTGACATTCGGCTAGCAGGGCGTTTTCCCACGGTTTGCCATGTAGTCCTCCTGAAATAGAGGTAGAAGAGGAATTTAACAATCAGATCTCATGCTTAGGCATATATCAAAGGACATGCCTCCTTGAAGGAGGAGAAGGCTCGACAGTGCTCCCGGTTTCCTTTCATTTCGAATGATCGCCCTGCGTAGGGGCCGCCCTCGAGGTAGTACGTCTTGTCGAGCGCCAATCCTATGAAGTATAGTTTAGTGCGATGGATAAGGTGCAAGTAAGGGGTTCTTTTTGAAAAAGCTTTTTGAATATTTACGATGGAGAAGGAATAAGGGAGGGGGTAGTCGACTGTAATAGCCACTTCCAAGCCGTCAAGGCTCGCTTGATAAAATACTCCATCATCGAACTCTATGTATATATCCCGATACTCGCAGAGGCCAGGGTCTTTGTTGTGATTATGATCCTCTAGCTGTGGGGCAGGACAATGAACGTCCTCGATCATCTTCCTCCATGACTGTTTTAAGATAACAAAGACCAATTTAATTAGCGTGCCTCGATAGCAGTAAAGCAACACTGATAATCAAAATCTTACCCATTCAATGGGGTTGTACATGGAATAACCTTCTCGGCAGTTTAAGCGGAGGAAGTCTTCTTTTTTCCCTTATACAGATCGGCCAGGATCATGGCCAGTTCGGCCGGGGTGTCCGGACCCTTGCGTCTATAGTGAGATGCGTCGTCTTCTCCATTGTAGCACCATAAAGGAGTTACTCTGGACTGAAGAGGCTGGATACATCGTTTTATTGTGATGGCCATGACTTCGATTATCGAGATCTCTGTATGGGCTAGTAATCTGACCTTGCTAACCAACCTTTTTACTTCTGCACTGTCTTCCTCCTTGGGACTCCGGGGATGCCAATTGAGGCGTTTCTACAGAGGAGCACTGGAAAATTCGGGGAGGTCGCACCGAACTGGGTCCAGAAGTGGGACATCATCAATATAAAACCACTCCGAATACCATTCTAGGGATACCTCTTTGGGAGTTCCAATAGGGTAGTCTGATCCGGCTATGCACCATACTTCAGTGCCGCCCACTTCAATGGAGCCCCCTTGATGGAGAGGGACGAGGCAAAAGAACTTTCTCCATAATTTGAAATGGTCCTCGCAGCACAGAAACAGTTTGCAGAGAGCGACCAAGCGTGAGATGTGCAGAATCGAACCTAGGGTGAGGTTGTGCAGTTGGATGCCGAAAAACTCCAACACACTCCTAAGAAAGGGATGGATCGAAAATCCTAGGCCCCGCAAAAGGAACGAAACAAAGTACACCCTCTCCTCCTTATTGGGGTTGGGGAAATTTTCTGTTAGTACATCATTGCCAATCGAAGCCAATCCCGCTCGTACAGAGACTAGATCTGCGAGGGGGAGATATACCTGCATCTAGAGTCGACTCAACTGAAGATGGGACACTGAATAGCTCTATCAATCGCCCTCTTGAGGGCCATGGGGGCGCGAAGAAGAGCTAATGGTAGCTGGAACTACGTTGGTATTTCCCCGGAGAGGGAGGGATGATGGAGCACAGCGGCCGTAGGTATTTCCCTCAGTTATGAAACCAAGGTTATCGAACTAGTAGGAGAACCAGTCAACAAAACGTAAACAGCCCCTGCACACAAATAACAACACCTCGCAACCCGACGTGTTAAAGGGGCTGTCCATCCCTTTCGGGGTATGGCACCAGAAATTGCATGTTGACGGGAGAAAGCTGTAATATTTTGAAATAATAGATCACAAATAAAATAAAGTGCAGCAAAGTATTTTTGGATTTTTGGTTTAATAGATCTGAAAATAAAAGCAAGGAAAAGGTAGATCACAAAGGCAAGTATATGAGAAATAAGACCGCAAATATGTGAGAAATAAGACCTGGGGGCCGTAGGTTTCACTAGTGGCTTCTCTCGAGAAAAATAGCAAATGATGGGTAAACAAATTACTTTTGGGCAATTGATAGAACTTCAAATAATTATGACGATATCCAGGCAATGATCATTACATAGGCATCACATCCAAGATTAGTAGACCGACTCCTGCCTGCATCTACTACTATTACTCCACACATCGACCGCTATCTAGCATGCATCTAGTGTATTAAGTTCATGGAAAAACGGAGTAACGCAATAAGAACGATGACATGATGTAGGCAAGATATGTTTATCTATATGGCGGTAGATATAGATCTCGTCTTTTTATCCTTAGTAGCAACGATACATATGTGTCGGTTCCCTTTCCGTCACTGGGATCAAGCACCGTAAGAACGAACCCACTACCGGGCACCTCTTCCCATTGCAAGATAAATAGATCTAGTTGGCCAGAAAAATCCCAAATATCAGAGAAGAAATACGAGGCTATAAGAGATCATGCATAAAAGACATCAAAGAAACTCAAATATTTTCATGGATATAAAAACATTGATCTGATCATAAACTCGAAGTTCATCGATCCCAACAAACACACCGCAAAAAGAGTTACATCATATGGATCTCCAAGAGACCATTGTGTTAAGGATCAAGAGAGAGAGTGATGAAGCCATCTAGCTACTAACTACGGACCCGAAGGTCTACAAAGAACTACTCATGCATCATCGGAGAGGCACCAATGGAGATGGTGAACCCCATCCGAGATGGTGTTTAGATTGGATCTGGTGATTCTGGACTCCGCGGCGGCTGGATGAATATTTCGTCGACTCCCCTAGGGTTTTGGGAATATTTGGATATTTATAGAGCAAAGAGGCGGTCCGGGGGGCACCCGAGGTGGGCACAACCCACGGGGGCGCACCAGGGCCTCCTGGCGCGCCCTGGTGGGTTGTGCCCCCCTCGGGGCACTCCCAGGTGCAACCAGGGCCCATCTGCTTCCTTTTGTCCCATAAAAAATCATCATAAAATTTCGTGCCATTTGGACTCCGTTTGATATTGATTTCCTGCGATGCAAAAAACATGGGAAAAACAGGAACTGGCACTGGGCACTATGTCAATAGGTTAGTACCAAAAAATGATATAAAATGATTATAAAACATGAAGATTGATAATAAAACAACAAGGAACATCAAAAATTATAGATACGTTGGAGACATATCAGCATCCCCAAGCTTAACTCCTACTCGTCCTCTAGTAGGTAAGTGGTAAAAACAGAATTTTTGATGTGGAGTGCTGTTTATCAAGTCATATAATATTTTTTTTCTTTATAGCACGGACATTTGGACTTTTATGTGATTCAAAGCAATAGTCTAGTTATGACATAATAATTTAGATACTCAAGCATATCAAGAAGCAACCATGTCTTTCAAAATATCAATGCTAAAATAAGTTATCCCTAGCCCATCATGCTCAAACATTGATCCATTCATGAAACACACTCGAATATTAACTACACCCAATACTTGAGCACGATCATATTGCCTCCTAGTTGGTGTTTTTATGAGAGAAGATGGAGACTCAAATTTCAAAATAAAAATTGCATAAAGTAAAAGAAAGTCCCTCTGCAGAGGGAAGTAGGGATTTGTAGAGGTGCCAGAGCTCAAAGCGAAAATTTTGAGATAAAAACATTTTGGGAGGTGTATCCATCCCACCAACGAAAATGACTTAGAGTTCCCAATACATTCCATGCATAGATATATCATAGGCGGTTCCCAAACAGAAAATAAAATTTATTCCTTTTTCCACCATAACTTTCACTTTCCCTGGCTAACCGTATCTACGGGTGCCCTCCATACCAACACTTTCCAAGGAATTTATTATTTGACAACATAAAGTAAATTCATTTCTTTTTGCATTTCGGGACTGGGCATCCCTAATACCTTTGCCTTACTGTCGTGCAATGACAAGTGAATAAACACTCATCTTGAGAATAACACATCTAGCATGGAAAATATTAGCCACCCCTTACCGCTCTGCGAGCGAAACAAACACACAAAAGAGAAGTTTATTTTGAAAATTAGAGATGGCCCATGCAAATTTGCTTAGAACGGCAAAAGGATACCGGCATATAGGTAGATATAGTGGACTCATGTGGCAAACTGGTTTAAAGGATTTTGGATGCACAAGTAGAGGTCATACTTAGTGCAAAATGAAGGCTAGCAAAAGATTGGGAAGCGACCAACCAAGAAACAAATAATCTCATAAGCAAGCATTGAGCATAATTAACACTGAATAATGCACCACAAGTAGGATATAATTTTCATTGCATGATTATTGACTTTCATGCATGCATAGGGAATCACAAACCTTAACACCAGTATTCTTACTAGAGCACAATTACTCATCAACATAACTCACATATCACATCATCATATCTCAAAAACTATTACTAAGAATCAAGTTTATTTTGTCCAATGATCTCCATGACATTTCCTTTTTCTTTATCCTTCTTGGATATGTATCACTTTGGGACTAATTTTCATGAGTTTCTTTTCATAAGCTCAACCAAATATAAGTGAAGATCATGAGCATAACAATTTTATTTCTCTCAAAATAATTTAAGTGGAGCAAGAGAGAATTTCTTCAAAATTTTACTAACTCTCAAACTAATCTAAGTGAAGCAAGAGAGCATTTCTTCAAAAATACTAAGTGCTACCTCTTGAGCACTACGTTGGTTTTCCCTTGAAGAGGAAAGGGTGATGCAGCAAAGTAGCATAAGTATTTCCCTCAGTTTTTGAGAACCAAAGTATCAATCCAGTAGGAGACTACACACAAGTCCCTCGTACCTACACAAACAAATAAGAACCTCGTAACCAACGCGATAAAGGGGTTGTCAATCCCTTCACGGTCACTTAAGAGAGTGAGATCTGATAGAGATAATAATAATAAGATAAATATTTTTGGTATTTTTATGATATAGATTGAAAGTAAAGATTGCAAAATAAAATAGATGGAAACTTATATGATAAAAGATAGACCCGGGGGCCATAGGTTTCACTAGTCACTTCTCTCAAGATAGCATAAGTATTACGATGGGTGAACAAATTACTGTCGAGCAATTGATAGAAAAGTGCATAATTATGAGAATATCTAGGCATGATCATGTATATAGGCATCACGTCCGCGACAAATAGACCGAAACGATTCTGCATCTACTACTATTACTCCACACATCGACCGCTATCCAGCATGCATCTAGAGTATTAAGTTCATAAGAACAGAGTAACGGAGTAGGCAAGATGACATGATGTAGAGGGATAAACTCAAGTAATATGATATAAACCCCATCTTTTTATCCTCGATGGAAACAATACAATACGTGCCTTGCTGCCCCTGCTGTCACTGGGAAAGGACACCGCAAGATTGAACCCAAAGCTAAGCACTTCTCCCATTGCAAGAAAGATCAATCTAGTAGGCCAAACCAAACTGATAATTCGAAGAGGCTTGCAAAGATAAACAATCATACATAAAAGATTTCAGAGAAGAATCAAATATTGTTCATAGATAAACTTGATCATAAACCCACATTTCATCAGATCTCGACAAACACACCGCAAAAAGAGTTAGATCAAATAGATATCCAAGAAGATCGAGGAGAACTTTGTATTGAGATCCAAAGAGAGTGAAGAAGCCATCTAGCTAATAACTATGGACCTGAAGGTCTGTGGTAAACTACTCACACATCATCGGAGAGGCTATGGTGTTGATGTAGAAGCCCTCCATGGTCCATTCCCCCTCCGGCGGAGCTCCGGAAAAGGCCCCAAGATGGGATATCTTGGGTACATAAGGTTGCGGCAGTGGAAATAGGGTTTCGTGGTGCTCCTGGATGTTTTTGGGGTATATGTATATATATAGGAGGAAGGAGTAGGTCGTTGGAGCTGCGAAGGGCCCATGAGGGTGGGGGCGCGCCCAGGGGGGCAGGTGCACCTCCCTGCCTCGTGGCCGCCTCATTTCTTTCTTGACATCTACTCCAAGTCCCCTGGATCATGTTTGTTCCAAAAAAACTCTCCCGAAGGATTCATTCTGTTTGGATTCCGTTTGATATTCCTTTTTTGCCAAAACACAGAAATAGGCAAAAAAGCAGCAATTTGCACTAGGCCTTGGGTTAGTAGGTTAGTCCCAAAAATAATATAAAAGTGTATAAATAAGCCCATTAACATCCAAAACAGATAATATAATAGCATGGAGCAATCAAAAGTTATAGATACATTGGAGACGTATCACTAAGCACACCGTGCTCAAAAAGATATAAGTGAAGCACTAGAGCAAGTCCTAGCTCATAAAAGATTTAAGTGAAGCATAGACAACAATTCTAACAAGTCATGACATAATTTTGGCTCTCTCAAATAGGTGTGTATAGCAAGGATTGATAACTTAAAACTCAAAATATAACAAGAAAAGACACATATCATACAAGACACTCCAAGCAAAACACATATCATGTGACGAATAAAAATATAGTCTCGATTAAAATACCGATAGTTGTTGGAAGAAAGCAGGGATGCCACTCGGGGGAATCCCCAAGCTTAGTTGGTTTCTCATTCTTGGATAATAGCTTGGGATGCCGGGGCATCCCCAAGCTTAGGCTCTTACATCCTTCCTTCATCCATCGTAAGATAACCCAAAACTTGAAAACTTCAATCACACAAAACTCAACAAAGCCTTCGTGAGATCCGTTAGTATAAGAATAATAAACCACTACTATAAGTGTTGTATCAAACCAATTCATATTTTGTTTTTGTATCATATATACTGTATTCCAACTTTTCTATGGCAAAAACTCATCAAAGAAAACCATAGAGCCATCAAAATAAGCACACAACACAAAGAAAACAGAATATGTCAAAATAGAACAGTCTGTAGCAATCTGACTATTTTGAATACTTCTGTAACTCAAAAAACTCTGAAAAATTAGGACAACCTGAGAAATTTGTATATTGATATACTACAAGTGGAATGGGTATTTTATCGCTCTTTCGTAAAAAATGAAAATTAATTTCATGAGCGCAAACTTTCTGTTTTTTTCAGCAGAATCAAACAACTATTGCCCAAGAAGATCATAAAGGCTTTACTTGGCACAAACACAAATTAAAACATAAAAAACACAACCATAACAGTAGCATAAATGTGGTAACACTCAAGAACAGGAAGCAAAAAAGCAAAAATAAATTTTATTCTTTGGGTTGCCTCCCAACAAGCGCTATAATTTTACGCCCTTAGCTAGGCATAAAGCAAGGATCTAAGTTTTGTCATCCTTGTTCCTTGAAAAGAAAAGAGAAAAAATTCTATAAATGGCATTTAGTTTTCTATCTTGTGAAAGCACATGGCCATTGATAGCGGAAGAAAGATTAAGCACGTTGCAAAAATTCGTATCTAAACCAGCCTTCATCTCTTTAATTATTTCATTTCGATAAAAGCACATAAGAGTAGTTGATTCAACATTTTCTCCTTTGGGGTGCCCAAATATGGCTTTCATCTTCTCATAAGTATCTGATACGTCTCCAACGTATCTATAATTTTTTATTGCTCCATGCTATGTTATCTACTGTTTTGGGCAATATTGGGCTTTACTATCCACTTTTATATTATTTTTGGGACTAGCCTATTAACCGGAGGCCCAGTCCAGAATTGCTGTTTTTTTTGCCTATTTTAGTGTTTCGAAGAAAAGGAATATCAAACGGAGTCGAAACGAAATGAAATCAACAGGAGAAGTTATTTTTGAAAGGAAAGCTACCGGATGGACTTGGACCCCCATGTCAGGAGCCAAGGGAGGTGCTCACGAGGGTGGGGGGCGCGCCCCCCTAGGGCGCACCCCCTACCTCGTGGGGCCCCCAAAGCTCCACCGACGTACTTCCTGCACCCATATATACTCACTACCCTAAAACTTCCAGAACAGACAATAGATCAGGAGTTCCGCCTCCAGAAGCCTCCGTAGCCACCGAAAACCAATCTAGACCCGTTCCGGCACCCTGCCGGAGGGGGAAATCCTTCTCTGGTGTCCATCTTCATCATCCCGGTGCTCTCCATGACGAGGAGGGAGTAGTTCTCCCTTGGGGCTGAGGGTATGTACCAGTAGCTATGTGTTTGATCTCTCTCTCTCTCTCTCTCGTGTTCTTGAGGTGATACGATCTTGATGTATCGCGAGCTTTGCTATTATATTTGGATCCTATGATGTTTTCTCCCCCCTCTACTCTCTTGTAATGAATTGAGTTTTCCCTTTGAAGTTATCTTATCGGATTGAGTCTTTAAAGATTTGAGAACACTTGATGTATGTCTTGTCGTGCGTATCTATGGTGACAATGGGATACCACGTGATTCACTTGATGTATGTTTTGGTGATCAACTTGCGGGTTCTGCCCATGAACCTATGCATAGGGTTTGGCACATGTTTTCGTTGTGATTCTCCGGTAGAAACTTTGGGGCACTCTTTGAGGTTCTATGTGTTGGTTGAATAGATGAATCTGAGATTGTGTGATGCATATCGTATAATCATACCCACGGATACTTGAGGTGACATTGGAGTATTGTAACGCCCTCGATGCGACTATATCTCCCACGTGTCGAGGCACGACTTAGAGGCATAATCGCATTGAAGGCATATGTCGCAAGTGAGGTAGTCTTCACACAACCCATGTAATACATAAGGGAAAGGGATACATAGTTGGCTTACAATCACCACTTCACACAATTACATAAATAAACATTACATCAATCAAATACACTCATGGTCCGACTACGGAACCAAAATAAAAGAAGAACCCCAAATGCGACAAAGGTCCATGATCGACCCCAACTGGGCTCCACTACTGATCAACTAGAACGAAACAGCACAAAGGACAAGATCTTCATCGAGCTCCTCCTGAGCTTGGTTGCGTCATCTGCTCGGTCTCATCGGCACCTACAAACTGGTTTTGGAAGTATCTGTGAGCCACAGGGACTCAGCAATCTCGCACCCTCGCGATCAAGACTATTTAAGCTTATGGGTAAGGTAAAGGTATGAGGTGGAGCTGCAGCAAGCGACTAGCATATATGGTGGCTATCATACGCAAACGAGAGCAAGAAGAGAAGGCAGAGCACGGTCGATAAAAGTATGATCAAGAAGTGATCCTATAACAACCTACGTCAAGCATAACTCCAACAACCGTGTTCACTTCCCGGACTCCGCCGGAAAGAGACCATCACGGTTACACACGCTGTTGATTCATTTTAATTAAGGTCAAGTTCAGGTTATCTACAACCGGACATTAACAAATTCCCATCTGCCCATAACCGCGGGCACGGCTTTCGAAAGTTCAAATCCCTGCAGGGGTGTCCCAACTTAGCCCATGACAAGCTCTCACGGTCAACGAAGGAATAGACCTCCTCCCGAGACATTCCGATCAGACTCGGTATCCCGGCACTCCAAGACATCCTCGACAATGGTAAAACAAGTCCAGCAAGACCGCCCGATGCGCCGACATCCTGATAGGAGCTGCACATATCTCGTTCTCAGGGCAACACCAGATGAACACTATGTACAGCTAAAACCATCCCTCAAGTTTCCCCGAGGTGGCGCCGCAAGTGGCTCTAGTTCG
>NC_041390.1:470218055-470247977 GCF_002162155.2 Triticum dicoccoides
TTTTATTCAAAGCGAACTGTCAAGGGGTTCCCATTATAACCCAACCGCGTAAGGAACGCAAAATCCGGGAACATAACACCGATATGACGGAAACTAGGGCGGCAAGAGTGGAACAAAACACCAGGCATAAGGCCGAGCCTTCCACCCTTTACCAAGTATATAGATGCATTAATTAAATAAGATATATTGTGATATCCCAACAGGTAAACATGCTCCAAAAAGGAAACAACATCTCCATGTTCCAACAAAGAACAAACTTCAATCTTCACCTGCAACTAACAACGCTATAAGAGGGGCTGAGCAAAGCGGTAACATAGCCAATCAACGGTTTGCTAGGACATGGTGGGTTAGAGGTTTGACATGGCAACTGGGAGGCTGACAAGCAAATGGTAGGCATCGTAGCATTGACATGGCAAAGAACGAGCAAACTAGCATAGCAAAGATAGTAGTGATTTCAAGGGTATGATCATCTTGCCTGAGATCCCGCAAGGAAGAAGAACGAGTCCATGAAGAAGACAAACGGACGTAGTCGAACGGATCCTCACAAACTCGACGTTAACGGAACCAACCCGAGGAAGCTACACCGAAAAGAAGCAAACAATCATGGTAAACAACCATCACATAAACATGGCATGATGCACAATCAAGTATGATGCATGTCCGGTTTAATGAAGCATGGCATGGCGAGGTGCACAAGCAAACCTACAACTTAAATGAAGCTCAATATGCATCGGTGTGCATATTGACAAAACACCACATCAATTATTTAGTTCTCTCTCGTTTATGTGCCCAACAATATTAAATGTTGTTAAACATGGCAAGAGAGTGAAGCAAAGTAAAACTACCTATCTAGTCAAGGTTAAATGAGGCCGGAAGCAACGAACAACAATTCCGGAAACTCCTCATGAGCATATATTAGGTTCGGTCCTGTTCTGCCCTAAACATTATTTTAGAGTTGTTAAACATGCAAAGTAAGGCCGCCATGTTAAACTAGGAAAAATTCTACCCCATTTACATATAAAGATTATTTAAATCCGATCTACGGTTATTTGGTTATGAATTAAATCATTTTAACATGGCATAGGAGCAAATTAATGCAAACAACATTTTTAACCTTTCGAACATAGATGAAAGTTGGATATTATTAATCTACACAAAATTCTGAGCAAGTTTCATATATAAAACATTTTAATCCAATGCACAGTTAGTGAGTTATTAGATGCATGAACTAGGAGGACTAAACTGCAAAACTGGCAATCCCTGGATAAATGGGCAAAATCGCTCCGCAGAAAAAACAACATGAATCGGGCCGAATCTGGGCAAGCCCAACAGCAGAAGGAAAAAAAATGGGGCGCTGGGTGCTCTCTCACCACGGGCTTCGGCCCGGCTGGAGGGGAAGCAGGCCGAGGCGGGGGCGGCGTGCTGGGCCGGATGGAGCTGGCCTAGGAGGCCAAGGCGGCGCTGGGCCTTGGCGCCTGCGACTGGAGAGGAGGCCTGGCGCTGGCTGCGGGAAGCTGGGCCGGCGATGCTGGGCCTTGGAGCTTCGGCCCATGCGGGGAGGAGGCGGAGGCGCTCGTCTCCCTCGATCCCGATGGGATCCCAGGAGGCAAGGGCGGCGGCGCCCGAGGTCAACGGCGAGGCGGCAGCGGCGGCTTGCCGTCGGGGAGGAGCAGAGGAGGCCCCTGAGGTGCGGATCCGGACGGGATCCGTCCGTTTCCGGCCGCGGTGGTGAAGATCCGGCGACGGAGACAGCGAGGCGGTGAGAGTCGGCGCCGGCGACGAGGCTCGGAGGCGGCGGCGGAGGAAGACTCGGGCGGCGGCGGATCTGAGTGTCGGCGGAGACACTCGGGCGGCGGCGACCGATTGGGCTCCGCGGGTCCGATCCGGGCCCGGCGGGCCTGGCGCGGTGGAGGAGGAGAGAGAGGACGGCGGCGCTGACGTGGCACGCCGTGGTTGGTCGCGGCGGGCGGCGTGGACATTTCCGGCGCGGAAAGAAACGTCCGGCGGCGCGGATCTGAGAATTTTTAGGGTTAGGGGAAGAATGAACCGCGAATTTCGGAGGGGGTGTATATATAGGCATAGAGGGAGCTAGGAGAGTCCAAATGAGGTGTGGTTTTCGGCCACGCGATCGTGATGGAACGACCGAGATGATGGAGCAGAGTTAGGTGGGTTTTGGGCCAAATTGGAAGGGTGTTGAGCTGCAACACACACGAGGCCTTCTCGGTCCCTCGGTTAACCGTTGGAGTATCAAACGAAGTCCAAATGATACGAAACTTGACAGGCGGTCTACCGGTAGTAAACCAAGACTGCATGGCAAGTCTCGGTCCAATCCGGAAATGTTTAATCCCCACACACAAAAGAAAGCTCGAAATGACCACCTGAGGAGAACGAAGCGCTGGAATGCAAAACGGACAACGGGGAAAATGCTCGGATGCATGAGACGAACATGTATGCAGATGAAATGCGCATGATGACATGATATGCAATGCATGACACGCAAGCAATGACAAGGCAACACCAGCGAATAACTGAACGACACCTGTCACATCGGTCTCGGGGCGTTACAAGTATCTAGGTGGCATTAGGGTTTTGGTTGATTTGTGTCTTAAGGTGTTATTCTAGTACGGACTCTAGGGCTGTTTGTGACACTTATAGGAATAGCCCAACGGATTGATTGGAAAGAATAACTTTGAGGTGGTTTCGTACCCTACTATAATCTCTTCGTTCGTTCTCCGCTATTAGTGACTTTGGAGTGACTCTTTGTTGCATGTTAAGGGATAGTTATATGATCCAACTATGTTATTATTGTTGAGAGAACTTGCACTAGTGAAAGTATGAACCCTAGGCCTTGTTTCCTATTATTGCAATACCGTTTACACTCACTTTTATCACTTGCTACCTTGCTGTTTTTATATTTTCAGATTACAAATACCTTTATCTACCATCCATATACCACTTGTATCACCATCTCTTCGCCGAACTAGTGCACCTATACAATTTACCATTGTATTGGGTGTGTTGGGGACACAAGAGACTCTTTGTTATTTGGTTGCAGGGTTGCTTGAGAGAGACCATCTTCATCCTACGCCTCCTACGGATTGATAAACCTTAGGTCATCCACTTGAGGGAAATTTGCTACTGTCCTACAAAGCTCTGCACTTGGAGGCCCAACAAAGTCTACAAGAAGAAGGTTGTGTAGTAGACATCAAGCTCTTTTCTGGCGCCGTTGCCGGGGAGGTTAGCGCTTGAAGGTATATCTTTAGATCTTGCAATCGAGTCTTTTAGTTTCTTGTTTTATCACTAGTTTAGTTTATAAAATAAAACAATAAAAAATGGAATTGAGTTTGTCTCATACACTTCATCTTTTTAATATCTTTCGTGAGTATGATGGAAAGGAAAATTGTGCCAAAGTGTTAGAAGAAGAATGCATTTAAATGTTTGGCACTAAATCTTTGAATGATGAGCATGATTGCAATGTTGTTAGTACGAATTCCTTTAATATCCATGGTGCTAATGATATGCAAAGCCACAAGCTTGGGGAAGCTATGTTTGATGAAGATTATATTTTTTGTCCCCCAAGTTTTGATGAGAAAATTTATTATGATAAAAGCATGCCTCCTATTTATGATGATTATATTTATCAAAGTGGATTTGGAGAGGTCATGACTTTATTTTGTGATGAATCCACTATTCCGGAAGAGGTTCCAATTGATTATGAGAACAAAGTTGCTATCTATGATGATTATTGTGATGACTTGTATGCTATAAATAATAATGATATCCATGAAACTTGTCATCATGATTTTAGTTTTCAATTCGATTATGCCTCACATGATAATTATTTTGTTGAGTTTGCTCCCACTATTATTCATGAGAAGAATTTTGTTTATGTGGAGAGTAATAAAATTTCTATGCTTGTAGATCATGAAAAGAATGCTTTAGGTGCTGGTTATATTGTTGAATTCATTCATGATGCCACTGAAAATTATTATGAGGGAGGAATATATACTTGTAGGAATTGCAATAATATCAAGTTTCCCCTCTATGTGCTTAAAATTTTGAAGTTATGCTTGTTTCATCTTCCCATGCAAGTTGATTCTTGTTCCCACAAGTTGTTTGATCACAAAATACCTATGCATAGGAAGTGTTTTAGACTTAAATGTGCTAGTCATATTCTTCATGATGCCCTCTTTATGTTACAATTCTTATCTTTTATGTGAGCATCATTGAAATCATCATGCCTAGCTAGGGGCGTTAAACGATAGCGCTTGTTGGGAGGCCACCCAATTTTATTTTAGTTCCTTGCTTTTTGTTCCTGTTTAGTAATAAATAATTCATCTAGACTCTTTTTAGATGTGGTTTTATGCTTTTAATTAGTGTTTGTACCAAGTAGAACCTTTGGGAAAGTCTTGTTGATCTTGTTGTAAAAAACAGAAACTTTAGCGCTCACGTGAATTGCTGCCATTTTTTATTGAAGAGTGCTATTTAGTTAATTCTTTTTGCATATGATTAATAGATAAATTTATCAGGTCCAGAAATTTATTTAAGAATTTTATGAGTACCCGAAGTATACGTTTGATCCATATTACTACAGACTGTTCTGCGTTTGACAGATTCTGTTTTCATGTGTTGTTTACTTATTTTGATGAATCTATGGCTAGTAAAATAGTTTATAAACCATAGAGAAGTTGGAATACAGTAGTTTTAACACCAATATAAATAAATAATGAGTTCATTACAGTACCTTGAAGTGGTGATTTATTTTCTTATACTAACGGAGCTTACGAGTTTTCTGTTAAGTTTTGTGTTGTGAAGTTTTCAAGTTTTGGGTAAGGATTCGATAGACTATGGAATAAGGAGTGGCAAGAGCCTAAGATTTGGGATGACCAAGGCACCCAAGGTAATATTCAATGACAACCAAAAGCCTAAGCTTGGGGATGCCCCGGAAGGCATCCCCTCTTTCGTCTTCATTCATCGGTAACTTTACTTGGAGCTATATTTTTATTTGCCACATGATATGTGTTTTGCTTGGAGCATCAATTTATTTTGTTAGGATTTGATTGCTGTTATTTATAACAATGTTTTTCATCTTTTATTCTAATAAAAGTGGCATTGATAGTCTTTACTATGCCTATGTTACAAGTCCACATGTTGCTGTTTGAAAACAGAAAGTTTACCGCTGTTGCAATAATTCCCTAGAAAAGTCAGAATGTGATAAAATGTTGAAACCTTTTGCATATTAAGCTCTGATAAATTTACTACAGTGGGAAGTTTCTTTCATAATTGTTGGAGCTAGGGAAGTATGGATGTTGCTGCATTCTTTAGAGACTGTCCTGTTTAGGCAGATTACTGTTATGTTTGCATTGTTTGCATATGTTTGCTTCTTTAATGATTCTATTTGAGGATAGGACTATTAAATATGCAGAGGCATTTAGTATGCAATGTTGAATAATAATTTTAGTGATTTGCTACAGTAGAGTATGATAAGGTTTTTTCAATGGTTTATACTAACTTATCTCACGAGTCCTTGTTGAGTTTTGTGTGGATGAAGCTTTTGAGATTTAGGGAGACGGTGATATGAGAGGAATTAAGGAGACACAAAAGATCAAGATTGGGGATGCCCAAGGCATCCCAAGATAATATTTCAAGAAGTCTCAAGCATCTAAGCTTGGGGATGCCCCGGTTGGCATCCCACCTTTCTTCAACAACTATCGGTTAGTTTCGGTTGATCCTAAGTTTTTTCTTCTTCACATGATGTTTGCCATTCTTAGAATGTCATTTTATTTTGCTTTGCTTGCTGTTTGAATAAAATACCAATATCTGAAATTATTAAATGTTAGAGAGTCCTCACATAGTTGCATAATTATTCAACTACTCATTGATCTTCACTTATATCTTTCGGAGTAGTTTGTCATTTGCTCTAGTGCTTCACTTATATCTTTTAGAGCATGGTGGTAGTTTTATTTTGAAGAAATAGATGAACTCTCATGCTTCACTTAGATTATTTTGAGAGTCTTAATAGCATGGTAATTTGCTTAAAATCCTAATATGCTAGGTATTCAATAATAATAAAACTTTCTTATGAGTGTGTTGAATACTAAGAGAAGTTTGATGCTTGATGATTGTTTTGAGATATGGGGGTAATAATATCAAAGTCGTGCTAGTTGAGTAGTTGTGAAATTGAGAAATGCTTGTGCTGAAGTTTGCAAGTCCCGTAGCATGCACGTATGGTAAATGTTGTGTAACAAATTTGAAACATGAGGTGTTATTTGATTGTCCTCCTTATGAGTGGCGGTCGGGGACGAGCGATGGTATTTTCCTACCAATCTATCCCCCTAGGAGCATGCGCATTGTGCCGAGGTTTTTGATGACTTGTAGATTTTTGCAATAAGTATGTGAGTTCTTTATGACTAATGTTGAGTCCATGGATTATACGCACTCTCACCCTTCCATCCTTGCTAGCCTCTTCGGTACCGTGCATTGCCCTTTCTCACATTGAGAGTTGGCGCAAACTTCGCCGGTGCATCCAAACCCCGTGATATGATACACTCTTTCACACATAAACCTCCTTATATCTTCCTCCAAACAGCCACCATACCTACCTATTATGGCATTTCCATAGCCATTTCGAGATATATTGCCATGTAACTTTCCATCATTCCGTTCATCATGACACATTCATCATTGTCATATTGCTTGCATGATCATGTAGTTGACATCATATTTGTGGCAAAGCCACCGTTCATAATTTTTCATACATGTCACTCTTGATTCATTGCATATCCCGGTACACCGCCGGAGGCATTCATATAGAGTCATACTTTGTTCTAGTATCGAGTTGTAATCATTGAGTTGTAAATAAATAGAAGTGTGATGATCATCATTATTAGAGCATTGTCCCAAGTGAGGAATGAAAAAAAAGAGAGAGAAAGGCCATAAAAAAGAGAAGGCCCAAAAAAATGAGAGAAAAAGAGAGAAGGGACAATGTTACTATCCTTTTACCACACTTGTGCTTCAAAGTAGCACCATGATCTTCATAGTAGAGAGTCTCTCATGTTATCACTTTCATATACTAGTGGGAATTTTTCATTATAGAACTTGGCTTGTATATTCCAACAATGGGCCTCCTCAAGTGCCCTAGGTCTCCGTGAGCAAGCAAGTTGGATGCACACCCACTAGTTTCTTTTGTTGAGCTTTCATACATTTATAGCTCTAGTGCATCCGTTGCATGGCAATCCCTACTCCTTGCATTAACATCAATCGGTGGGCATCTTCATAGCCCATTGATTAGCCTTGTTGATGTGAGACTTCCTCCTTTTTGTCTTCTCCACATAACCACCCTCATTATATTCTATTCCACCCATAGTGCTATATCCATGGCTCACGCTCATGTATTGCGTGAAAGTTTATGAGTTTGAGATTACTAAAGTATGAAACAATTGCTTGGTTTGTCAGCGGGGTTGTGCATGATGAGAGCATTCTTGTGTGAAGAAAATGAAACATGACTAAACTATATGATTTTGTAGGGATGAAATTTCTTTGGCCATGTTATTTTGAGAAGACATAATTGCTTAGTTAGTATGCTTGAAGTATTATCATTTTTATGTCAATATGAACTTTTGTCTTGAATATTTCGGATCTGAATATTAATACCACAATTAAGAAGAATTACATTGAAATTATGTCAAGTAGCACTCCGCATCAAAAATTCTGTTTTTATCATTTACCTACTCGAGGACGAGCAGGAATTAAGCTTGGGGATGCTTGATACGTCTCCAACGTATCTATAATTTTTCATTGCTCCATGTTATGTTATCTACTATTTCTGGCAATATTGGGCTTTATTATCCACTTTTATATTATTTTTGGGACTAACCTATTAACTGGAGGCCCAGCCCAGAATTGTTGTTTTTTTTGCCTATTTCAGTGTTTCAAAGAAAATGAATATCAAACGGAGTCGAAACGGAACGAAATCAACTGGAGAAGTTATTTTTGGAAGGAAAGCTACCGGATGGACTTGGAACCCAAGTCAGGAGACAAGGAAAGTGCTCACGAGGGTGGGGGGCGTCCCCCCTAGGGCGCGCCCCTGCCTCATGGGGCCCCCGAAGCTCCACCGACGTACTTCCTGCACCCATATATACACACGTACCCTAAAACTTCCAGAACAGACAATAGATCGGGAGTTCTGCCGCCAGAAGCCTCCGTAGCCACCGAAAACCAATATAGACCCATTCCGGGACCCTGCCGGAGGGGGGAATCCTTCTTCGGTGGCCATCTTCATCATCTCAGTGCTCTCCATGACGAGGAGGGAGTAGTTCTCCCTCGGGGCCGAGGGTATGTACCAGTAGCTATGTGTTTGATCTCTCTCTCTCTCTCTCGTGTTCTTGAGGTGATACGATCTTGATGTATCGCGAGCTTTGCTATTATATTTGGATCCTATGATGTCCCCCCCCCCCTCTACTCTCTTGTAATGAATTGAGTTTTCCCTTTGAAGTTATCTTATCGGATTGAGTCTTTAAAGATTTGAGAACACTTGATGTATGTCTTGTCGTGCGTATCTATGGTGACAATGGGATACCACGTGATTCACTTGATGTATGTTTTGGTGATCAACTTGCGGGTTCCGCCCATGAACCTATGCATAGGGGTTGGCACACGTTTTCGTCGTGATTCTCTGGTAGAAACTTTGGGGCACTCTTTGAGGTTCTATGTGTTGGTTGAATAGATGAATCTGAGATTGTGTGATGCATATCGTATAATCATACCCACAGATACTTGAGGTGACATTGGAGTATCTAGGTGACATTAGGGTTTTGGTTGATTTGTGTCTTAAGGTGTTATTCTAGTACGAACTCTAGGGCTGTTTGTGACACTTATAGGAATAGCCCAACGGATTGATTGGTAAGAATAACTTTGAGGTGGTTTCGTACCCTACCATAATCTCTTCGTTCGTTTCCGCTATTAGTGACTTTGGAGTGACTCTTTGTTGCATGTTAAGGGATAGTTATATGATCCAACTATGTTATTATTGTTGAGAGAACTTGCACTAGTGAAAGTATGAACCCTAGGCCTTGTTTCCTATCATTTCAATACCGTTTACGGTCACTTTTATCACTTGCTACCTTGCTGTTTTTATATTTTCAGATTACAAATACCTTTATCTACCATCCATATACCACTTGTATCACCATCTCTTCGCCGAACTAGTGCACCTATACAATTTACCATTGTATTGGGTGTGTTGGGGACACAAGAGACTCTTTGTTATTTGGTTGCAGGGTTGCTTGAGAGAGACCATCTTCATCCTATGCCTCCTACGGATTGATAAACCTTAGGTCATGCACTTGAGGGAAATTTGATACTGTCCTACAAACCTCTGCACTTGGAGGCCCAACAAAGTCTACAAGAAGAAGGTTGTGTAGTAGACATTAGTATCAACGGAATCCCCTTCAAGAAAACCATTTTCAAATATAGAATCTAAGACTTGCTTGAAACAAGAAGGTAAACCATCATAAAAACTTTTCAAGTATATCTCTATCTGATATTGAGGCACATAGCTAGCTCGAATTCTCAACAACCTATCCCAAGCATCTTTCAAAGATTCATCAAGTAAATAACGAAAAATTATGAGATCATCTTCATCACAAGGGTTAAGATTTTCCTTAACAAACCCGGTAGATCCTTCCAGAGCATCATTGTTTATGAGCTTGGAGAAGACAGAGGGGCTATCCAAAATACTATGACTCGGGAGAAAACCCTTAGCTCTTTTAAGATCATACATGGCAAGAAATGGCAAATGAAAAAGAGAGGTGAATAAAATGACAATTTTTTGTGATGTGGGGGAGAGGAAAATGAGAGGCAAATGGCAAATAATGTAAATTGCAAGGAGATGAGATTTGTGATTAGGAACCTGGTTATGTTGAAGATCCTCCCCGGTAACGGTGCCAGAAATTGGCGAGTTGGCAGGAGGCTATCTTGACTTGATTCTACTCGACAACGGCGCCTGAAATTCTCCTTGATGGCAGCTGGAACTGCGTCGGTATTTCCCCGGAGAGGGAGGGATGATGCAGCACAGCAGCGGTAGGTATTTCCCTCAATTATGAAACCAAGGTTATCGAATCAGTAGGAGAACCAAGCAACACAACGTAAACAGCCCCTACACACAAATAACAACACCTCGCAACCCACGTGTTAAAGGGGTTGTCAATCCCTTTCGGGTTACGGCGCTAGAAATTGCGTGTTGATGGGAGAAAGTTGTAATAGATTGAAATAATAGATCGCAAATAAAATGAAGTGCAGCAAAGTATTTTTAGATTTTTGGTTTAATAGATCTAAAAATAAAAGCAAGGAAAAAGTAGATCGCAAAGGCAAATATACGAGAAATAAGACCCGGGGGCCGTAGGTTTCACTTGTGGCTTCTCTCGAGAAAAATAGCAAATGATGGGTAAACAAATTACTATTGGGAAATTGATAGAACTTCAAGTAATTATGACGATATCCAGGCAATGATCATTACATAGGCATCACGTCAAAGATTAGTGGACCGACTCCTGCCTGCATCTACTACTATTACTCCACACATCGACCGCTATCTAGCATGCATCTAGTGTATTAAGTTCATGGAAAAACAGAGTAATGCAATAAGAACTATGACATGATGTAGACAAGATCTGCTTATCTATATGGCGGTAGATATAGATCTCATCTTTTTATCCTTAGTAGCAATGATACATACGTGCCAGTTCCCTTTCTGTCACTAGGATCAAGAACCATAAGATCGAACCCACTACCGGGCACCTCTTCCCATTGCAAGATAAATAGATCAGTTTGTCAGGACCCCGATCCTAAGTCACACCGATCTAGCATGTAACACGTCATATCACTTTGCGGCCTCAGACACGGTATTCCCACGGGTGCCACCTTACCTGGTCCGGGACCGTTTGTGCCTTTTGGCTCACGTATATGATAGTGTCGCTAGCATCCATACGACAAAGAACCCAGGCCGACATGACTAGTCGTAAACCCAAAGTGGCACTAACTTATAGGGACAGGCATACATGACCCAGCAACTAACGTGTCGGTCATCAACATATGAACCTAAGTCGTAGCAAGCTACAGGGACTTAAAGGAATAACGCGTGACGTTTCCCCGAAGGGACTGACACAGGAATGAAGAAGGACACATGCCGGCCAGCCTAAGTGTTCCGGAGCAGTAGCAAGCTACCATGGCTCAGTGGAAGCACTAGGAGACATTTCCCGGTAAGAGAGGCTACCAAGAATAAACAACTAGGTTGTTGGATCCCACACATAGCAATCATTTCAAAATCATACACACAATATGCTCGATATGTGCAAATACAACATGGCATCACAAAAAAACTCTATGACTCAAAATATTTATTAATTAGGCTCTGAGGAGCCAGATATTACAAACATGGGTCTGATGACCCAGCATTCATGTCATATAAGTAGTAAGCACATGCGGAAGCTTAACTTGTCTGAGTATAGACAACTACAAATGAAAAAGGCTGAGAAGCCTAACTATCTACAAGACTCTGCCGAGGGCACAAGATCATAGCTGAAGTAACAAGCTAAACATCGAAGTTCACGCGAAACTATTAGCGAGACTTAACTCTCTTTGCAAAACATAAATTAAGCAAATGTGAGTACAAATGTACCCAGCAAGACTTACATCGGATCTAGCTACATATGCATCAGTATCAACAAAGGGGGTGGTGGAGTTTAACTGCAGCAAGCCAGCTTTGACTCGGTGGCTATCCTGAACTACGTCTGCAAGTAACTCTTTGAGGTGGCGCACTCGAGTCCACATATTCACTATATCAATACACCACTATGGATCCGTTCCCGTCTCCCTACGAGAACGCCATCCATAGCACTCACGCTTATCTTGTGTATTTTGGAGTATCCACTTTCACTTGTCTATGAACTGTACATGCAACCTAGAAGTCCTTTACCGTGGACGCGGCTATTCGAATAGATGGTGTTAATGCTGCAGGGGTGTACTTCTTCACACACGCTCTCACCACTTACCACCATGTACACGTCGTGTATCTCGGCAACCTTCAAGCGGAAGCCTGGCGAGGGAGTCGGCCACGACCTGACTAACCACACAAGCCTCTAGTCCAAGTTTATCGCCTATTCGGGTTCTATCCGCAAGGAGATCCGGCCGGGGTGTCGCTCACGGCCCCAAACGATGTGTACAGAGATCAAGTTGATTAATAAGTCAAGAGGGGCACTTAAGCATTCCAATGCGTGGTAGTAACTGTTCATGGATCATAAACACAGAACTTAGTTCCTGAGGACGGTTTCAATGGGACAACCCACCATGTACTCCTACATGGCCTCTCACCACTACCTTTACCAAATTGTGTTCACACACTTAGCTCTCAACAGTAGAACATGTTCACAACTTTCCAATTCACCCCCCTGAATCAGGCCTGACACAACTCTAAGCAATAGCAGGTATGACAAAAAAGCATGAATGAGTAGGCACATCAGGGTTGAAACAACTCCTACTCATGCTAGTGGGTTTCATCTATTTACTGTGGCAATGACACGTCATGCAGAGGAAAGGGGTTCAACTACCGTAGCATGTAACAGTTGAAACATTGTTGTCCTAATGGAGTAAAAGAGACCAGGAGCGAGAGAGTGGGATTGTATCGAAATGAACAAGGGGGTTTGCTTGCCTAGCACTTCTGAAGATAGTATAGCTCTTCATCGGTGTCATCGATCTCATCGTCGGTACCACGTCTATTGAGGGGGAACAAACATCGGAAAACAAGAGAGAACACAATCAAATGCAATGCTACAATATGATTCATGAATTTGCATAGAAATATGTTGTGATTTGAGCTAATGCAGCTAGCAACAATTTAAATGAAGTCCATATGAACCAAGGGTTCGTATGCAAACTCCATATCAAGCATTTAAAATTCCATTATCATGTTTTGATTTAAACAGCAAGGTTAAATTGCTTTATCATGCATGAAACTAGTACCAATGGATAGATCGGATTTTCCTGATCATTTCTCATATATAATTTATTTCATTTGGAGTTACGGTTGAATTTCTATAAATTTTTGAATTTTTGGATATTTTCTGAAATAAATAAATCATTTCTGATTTATTTGAAATCCCAGAAAATATTTGCGTCAGAATGACAACAACATCGCGTCGACAGGTCAACTAGGTTGACCCAGGTCAAACCTGACGTGCGGGGTCCACTGGTCAGTGACTCACTAGACAAACCCGGTCAAATCTAGCGCTGACTGGGTTTGACCAGGGGTGGGGCCCGCTGTCAGTGGCAGTGAGGTGGCTAATTAGGGGGGTTAGTCCTAATGATGCGCCACGCCGGCTGTCGCCGGGGTTCGGCCAACGGTGACCAAACAATGGTGGAGGCTCACCGGACTTGAGCTACAGGCGGCGGATGGACGCGCGGAGACCACCGGGGCGTAGCCCGTGCTCTGCCGCATCCAGAGGAGCAGGTGGGTGGCCGCGGGGGTGCCGAAGGTCGCCGGAATGGAGCTCGCAGCGGCGGCCGGAGCTCAGGCACGAGCGAGCATAATGCTGCGGTGTGCTAGGGAAGAAGCCGGCGGTGTCGTTGGCCTTCTAGGATCACGCTGAGCACAGTCACGCGCTCAAACGCTGGCGGCAGCAGCTCTGGCCGTGGCGACGACATGGCCGGTGGAACAAGGCTCTCGGCTACGACGGCGGAGCTAGCTAGATGAAGAAATCGACATGGGGGTAGAGGGGAAAGATGGCAGGGCTCACTGCGAAGTCGACGAGAAGGCAGCGGCTCAGGGGAAGCTCTGGAGGCGACGGAGCGACAGCTGCGATCTCGTACGCCCACGGTTGAGGATGACAGAGGCGAGGTCGAAGAAGTGCTTCCGGAGACGCGTGGCTCGGTGGAGAGTACGAAGACGGCGAGGCAGAGACGCGTGGGACGGAGAGGGAGCGAATGGGTGGCTGTGGCCGAGGCGGTGCACGATGGCGCTCTCTGACACGTTCGGGTCCGGGCAGGAGAGAGAGCAGAGGAGAGGGAAGACACGGGGGGAGAGTGAGGGGGTACGGGGCTGGCGCGTAGTGTCTTCCAGAGACATCCGGGCAAGCAGGCAGAGAGGAGGTGGTCGGGTGCGTGCGTGCACGCCACGAGCACGCGCCTCTTGCCTACTAGCACGAGGTTGAAGACAGGGGAGGAGTTGGGCTGGGCTGGCGACAGTGCTGGGCTGCACAGGTGGGCTGCAGGTAAGCCAGGTAAGTCCTCTCTCTCTCTCTCTCTTTTATTTCTGTTTTTCTATTTATTTGCTCTGTTTTGATTTAGTTTATAAACCAAATCATTTTTATAAATCCTGAAAATATTTGTGGGCAGTAATTGAATTAATTTAGATGCCCTCAGTAAGTTTCAGAATATTTGGAGCTACCAAATGTTTTATAGGAATTAATAGCTCCAATTCAAATACAATATGAGTTAATTCAAAAATCCATAAATGACCTAGAAAAGTGTGCACCATTTTTGGCAGAGGTTTTATAATAATTCAAAAATCATGAACTTTTCTGAAGGGCATTTTGGGTTCATTGATAATATTTTTATTTTGATCCTAGTTGCATTTCATTTGGTGCTAGTGTTTGAACATCCCCATTTCAAGTTTAAGCAAAATTTAAACATGATGCAACAACCAAGACTAGTCACAAGCAAAGATAAAGCTAGGGTTGTGACAACTCAGCCCCACTAAACAAGAATCTCGTCTCGAGATTCAAGACGTGAGGTAACAAGATGGAGGGGACACCAATCTAACACGATCTTCATGGTCCAATTGCCATCTCGAAGAAATTGATTCATTGCTTCATATTGATCTTTGACATCTTTGCTTTCAAGATCTTCATCCAACACGGTGATGACAGAAAGAAGCTCTACAAGAATCGATCTTCTTGAAGATCGAGCAACTCAAGATCAACTCATGGAGTGAGATGTAGGAACATCTCTTGAGTTGAGACATAAAAACACACATCAGGTGGATGGAAAGAAATAGATGAAGAAGGTTCAATTTGGTAGGCAGGAATCCCACACATAAGTAAGACATTGCATAGGTTTCAAATTAGAGACGAGGTAATTGCCATGATTCCATAACGGGACACCTAGGGGAAGGTGACTCATAGAATTATTCCCTTAAGTGCCAAAAAGAATTACTTTTGATACAGAGATCATTGAAACTCTCTGTACCAGCCTAAGGCAATCATAATCGATCATTTCAAGGAGTTCGAAAGAATGGCATACTTGGACTAGAATGGATGATTTGGACTACCTTGTTGAAGACAACGCAAAGGATGATTTTTGCTTACCATCGGAAGTAGATGGGACCCATTGTAAGCCTACTTTTGAATATGACCCTGAATAACAATTACTGAAAGTGCAGACCATAGCAGAATGACACAATGGCAAGTGCAAGCTGGGAGCCAAATGCAAATGCTGGGAATGTTCCAACCATCATATCTGCCTGAGATTCAGATCTAGTTGGTAACAGGATACTTCAGACTCAACATGTCTGAAAAGAAGAATTCCAACACAAATCGATGAGATGCCGTTGCAAGATTCTCGAGAAATGAACTACGATAGCAAGTTCCAAAACATGAGCTGGTTCTGCTACATACATGTGAACACGCTGTCCCAGACAAGCATGACCACATAGATAGTCTTACAACAAGCACTACCAAGTTCAGGTGGAAGCCATCATTGAGGATATCGAAGTCTTGTGCATTACCATGGATTAGTAGTTAACTTCTTTTCCTGGAACAATTCAGTCAGTGGCTTGGTGTGCTAGGGAATACATATGGAATGGAGATGACCAGTCTATCAAACCACAGAATACTTTGCACATGCTTGACTGACTTGGGATGATTCCAACAGGAGCAAAACAAACTTTCTCGAATTCACGGTGGCAACTTGCTTCAAATGCACATGAACTAGAGGAAGTCACTTCTTTCATCCAAACATATACCTCATGAATGGAACATGAAGGCAATGCTTAAAAAGTTTACAACACTATGTTCAACACGAATCATGGACGAGATAAAATGCTGCTGATGGGCTCAACAACAAGTCATTGGGATTTCCATATAAATGGAATTCCACAATTATGTGAACATGATGATAGCATTGGTCAGAACAAAAGATATAATGGAGTATGCTCGAGGAAAAACCACGACTAAGACAACATTACGAACGTCGTTAGTTCGGATTTGATTTGAGGATAGCCCACACTCAAATCAAAGTTTTTGATAAGACAGTAGGTCCAAGAACTGATCACGGGGACCAATCGATGAAGATATCATCTTTCTTCAACACACGAATATATCCCGTGAAATGAACTAAGCTAGGAAAGCTTTTATCTTCCAACTCTCCAAGTTGTTGTTTAGCTTAACCAACTAGCTCAAGGTATCCAACACAGATTCTTGGAGAAAGAGTGGTTTATAGGAAAACCATTTGATCACGAGCTCAACATAATGGTCAGGGGACAACCTGGTGATACTTCCAACAAGATATTCGGAAAATCATGGGCCACCGATATGTTATGAAGATCGAGAATAATCTTGCTTTTCAAGGCAAGACGATATGATCAAAAAGAGCAAGGGTTTGACAAAATCCTAACCCATCGATCGAAGAGTGCACCAGGAAATATGGACTAGTAGCACGATCAATCTTAGGAGGATGTCTCATTAACCAACATGCTAAGAATGAGAGTGTTGTCCATTAACAACCAAGCAACAGGGTTGCTAGGAGTATTGATTTCACACATCATGTCGGTGTACAAAAAGAGGGGTACACTTTTTGTACACCTATAACTGTGCACGGGCAGTCTGAGCCACGGGCACCACCACATTGAGCAAGGCAAGGGAGGTGAGCCAAGGTAAGGCCGAAGCTCAGGAGAAGCAGGACGACGCCAAGACCAAGACCACAAAGAGCAAAGGGGACGAAGCGGACACCCCCGGCAAGATCCTTGCCGGGAGGCGGTTCTAGCAAACCCTGCAAGACCCTTGCCGTGGCAGCTCGCCCCATGCCCACGGAGTGAGTCACTTTTGAGTCCACTGCCCCCATGGGGCAAGGATTCAGGAGACATCCCCGTAGTGGCATGCAAATCTTTGTGAAGGCATTCAAGATCAGATACACCCTTTAGAAGATGATGATCCTTGGCGGGATCCCAGCTAAGGAGGACCACAAGGCCCCCGGCAAGAGCCTTGCCGGGGATGACAGCAGGCGCCACGGCAAGACCCTTGCCGGGGCCCCAGCAAGGCCCTTGCCAAGAACACTCGTAGGGCCACCATCAGGCCCACGCCAGTCAAACCTCCACCGCCGTTCGCATGCGTCTGCCAACCCAACCAGCTGGGCAGGCACCTGCGTGGCGGCATGCGGATCTTCGTGAAGACCCACCACTGCGCCACCTTAGCTGCATGCCTGCCTACATGGCACCGCGGGCGCCACTGGCCAGGACGTGTGTTGACACAAGAGGGAGCGGCGACGGACGAGACATGGCTCTCCCCCGTCCCCGATAAAGCAAGGACACCTGGGCAAGACGCATTAAATGCGCCTTGTCATGTAATGCGGGGGATAACCTCGCATCACTGTTCCCTTTTCACCTCCTGTGTGCCACTGTGGCTACCCCTTCTCCTATAAAAGGAGGCCCGAGGTGACCAGGAGAAGGATTCGGCTTTTTGGAGCTCCTCACGCCCCATAGCTAGCTCAAGAACACAGATATACAATCCACCAAAGCAGGAGTAGCGTTTTACGCATCCTCGCGGCCCGAACCTGGATAAATGAACCGTGTGCTATCTGTTTGATCCGCTCTTCTCATGACCCCGCGCCCCGCAACAGTAGTAGGGATTCTTGTGATCCCATAGGTGTCGTTCCCACCGATATCTTTGGCGCGCCAGGTAGGGGCGCAGTTGTGAGAATCGGCTTTAGCAGTTAGTTCGACGCTTGTTCATCATCATGGCGCCCAAGAAGAAGACGACGGTGGCGGTTGGCCTGTCGGAAGCCGGACATCCTGTCCCGACGCGGGCGAGCAGCGGACCGGTCGCAAAAAGGACCCGGGGCGCCATTCGCGAACACCAACACCGTACCAGCAGCCGGAGTTTGGGAGACGGTGATGTTCGTGCACCTGGTAATGGGCCGCACGCCGCCAAATCCAAAGACGGAGCCAGGCCCTCCACGGGTGGCGCGGGGCCTTCCAAGACCTCTACCGTCCCGCCCGAAGGCGATGCGAGGGCCTCCAAGACTCCCACGCCGGCGCCGACGGCGCGCTCCTCTCAAACGGCGCGCGACGAACGACACAATCACGCCGAAGACCCCGGGCGTCGCCGCGGGAAGAGCCCCGAGCACCACTCCCGGGAGGTAGAAGACCTGCCCGCTCGCCGAGGCGCTAGTGAAGATGGCATGCGACCGCGGGGTCGTGATAGAGCTCCTTCTGACATGGTCAGAAGTCGAAGCGCGTCGCGATCCGTGCAGGTTTCGCTGCCACCAACGCCAGCAGAAGCCCTGGCGCGCGCGCAGTTGCTCCTCGATTTTCCTCCCACTACGGGGAAACTCGACGAATGGAGAGCCACTATCCGAAGCCTTGTTGCGGTGGCCAACAAAGACGAACCGAGTCCGGTGGAGCCCCCGGGTCGACGCTCCAACGGAGTCCCACGCACCAGTGGCAGGAAAGCCGACGATGCCGCGAGCATGGTGCACTCACCTCCTCCTCGCCCGGTACCGCGGATGCCAGCCCGTCGCGACGTTGCGGGCGACGAAATCTCCATAGCGTCGTCCGACCCGCGGACCCACTGTGACCAGCACTAAGTCCTTCGGGAACGAGAACATGAAGACGCTTGAACCACTATCGAGCGCCGGCGCGGAGCGCGCCACCAGTCATACAGGCGAGCAGGGCCTGCTGTGACCCACCCGGCACCGGAGAGCCCTGGAGGCCTACCTTACGAGGTAGGCTGTCCGGCTTTTACCCGTGAGCTGCGGCAGTTCCAGTGGCCCACTCACCGCACTTTCAAACCTGACATGGGCGAAAAGTACAACGGCAAGACTCACCCGTCCGAGTTCCTCAGCGTCTACACCATTGCGATGCAAGCTGCCGGAGCTCGCGACGATAAGGTGCTTGCGAATTACTTTCCGTTGGCTCTTAAACCCAACGCCATGTCATGGTTGATGCACTTCCCGGTAGACTCTATTTCCTCCTGGTCGGATTTGTGCCATGAGTTTGTGGGCGCCTTTACTGGAGGCCACCAAGCCCATGGCCAAGCGAGCGACCTGCATGTCATTCCCCAGAAGGGAGGCAAGAGTCTCCGCAAGTATATACAGAGATTCAGCCGGATACAGTACAATATCCCTGACGTTCACCCTGCCGCCATCATCAGCGCGTTCCATCAGAACGTGCGTAACCGCAAGATGCGCAAAGAGCTGGCAATGAACAAGGTGAAAGATGTAGCTGAACTCTATGTTCTTGCTGACAGATGTGCCCGGGCTGAAGAGGGAAGGAAGTACCCCAGCGAAGACGCCGGCATGGAAACCGACTCCTCAGATGAATATACTGCCGCCTCGGCGAAGAAGGGCCGGCGCCGCAACAGGAAGTGCAAAGGTAAAGCCATGCTTGCCGTCGAGGGATCTGGTGACACTGGCTCCACCAAGAAAACCAAGGCAGATGACCCCGGCAAGCAAATTGCCAGATGTGTCGCCTGCCGGGCCTTGGTGGTTGCCGAGAAGCCAGGAAACTCCGACAAGCAATACTGCAAGATCCATCGCACCAGAGGCCATGCTCTCCAAGACTGCCAGTAGGTTGAGCTCCTCGCTGAGAAGCAGAGGGCTGAATATGAGAGGCGGGACAAGGAGAAGGGCCAAGACGGTGCTGAGGGGTCCGGCAAGAAGCGTGACAGCCAGGCGGGCCGTTGCGGCAAGGATAAACAATAGGAGAGGTCCGCCCGGGGCCGTGACAAAAAGCCAGAAGACGACAATCATGAAGAGGACGATGAATCCAGCGACCAAGAGTTTCAGAAAGCTACAGAGGCCATGTGCATCGACGGCGGCGCCTCGCTGCATACTTCTCACCACCAGCTTAAACAGTGGGCGCGAGAAATTACAGCGGCAGAGCCGTCATTTGATGCCCAAAGGCCGCTGAAGTGGTCCAGCACACCTATCATTTTGACACTGAGGATCACCCTGATCGCACTACTGCGGTCGGGTGCTCGCCATTGTTAGTTTCACCAACAATACACAACCTCAAGGTGACAAAGATGCTAGTCGATGGCGGGGCCAGTCTGAACTTGATCTCGCCTGCCGTGATCGAAAAACTGTAGATTCTTGATGGAGACCTCAAAGAGACGGGCACGTTTCATGGGTCAACCTAGGAAGAAGCCAACCTAAGGGAAAGGTCACACTGCCCGTGACTTTTGGAACCGATCTGAACTACAGGACGGAGAGGATCGTGTTTGATGTTGCCAAGATCCCCTTGCCCTACAACGGGATCCTTGGCCGCCTAGCGCTGGCCAAGTTCATGGCGGCGTCACACTATGCCTACAACACCCTAAAGATGCCAGGACCTATGACGATCATCACCATCCCCTCGGATAAGAAAGATGCGCTGATTTGCGCTGACCAACTATACCAGCAAGCAGTTGCAGCAGCTACCGCCACTGGGGCACTTGCTCCTACCGCTGGGACCCCGGGAGGGAAGAAGAAGAAGAAGACCGGTGAGACCTCGGACACCCACTCCGGCAAGCGCACCTCTTCGGAGTGTAGCGCTCCCATCGAGGACGTGCCAGAGAGCTCCACCGGCGGAAACAAGAAGCCCATGGCCATACCGCCGGGAACCAAGAAGGTTTCTGTCAACGAGGACGGCACAGGAGGGGCTTTCACCATAAGCTCCACCCTTGACGACAAATAGGAAGACGCGCTCATCACCTTCCTGCGGGCGAATGTCGATGTGTTTGCATGGCAAGCTTCCGACATCCCCGGCGTTCCCAGGGAGGTGATTGAGCACCACCTTGCTGTTTGTCCTCATGCGCGGCCCGTCAAGCAGAAGGTCAGAAAGCAAGCTTTGGAACGACAAGAGTTCATCATAGAGGAGATCCGGAAACTGGAAGCAGCGGGTTTGGTAAGAGGAGTGCTCCATCCAACGTGGTTGGCCAATTCGGTCATAGTGCGCAAGGCTAATGGGAAGTGGAGGCTGTGTATTGATTACACAGATATCAATAAGGCTTGTCCTAAGGACCCCTTCCCGTTGCCGCGCATCGACCAGATTGTTGACTCCACAGCTGGGTGTGATCTGTTGTCATTCCTCGATGCCTACTCCGGCTACCACCAGATCTTCATGGCAAGAGAAGACGAAGAGAAAACAGCATTCATCACCCCATGTGGTACGTATTGTTTCATACAGATGCCTTTCGGGCTAAAGAGTGCTGGTTCGACGTTTGCGAGGGCGGTCCAGATTGGTTTTGAACCCCAGCTCCATAGAAATATGGAAGCTTATATGGATGACATAGTGGTCAAAATCAAGGACAGGGCAACCCTCATACCGGATTTGCAAGAAACATTTGCAAACCTGCGCAAGATCAATCTCAAGCTGAACCCTGAGAAGTGCGTCTTTGGCGTCCCGTCCGGCAAGCTTCTCGGGTTCTTTGTGTCACAGCGTGGGATAGAGGCCAATCTGGACAAGATCAAAGCTATAGAGCAGATTGAAGCACCCAAGCGAATCAAGGATGTGCGTCGGCTTGCTGGTTGCGTCGCCGCCATGGGCAGATTCATTTCCAAGTCTGCCGAGCGCGCCCTTCCCTTTTTCAAGGTCCTGAAAAAGGCGGGCCCGATGGAGTGGACGCCAGAAGCCGAAGCAGCATTGCAAGATTTGAAGAAGTACCTCTCCTCCGTGCCGATACTAGTTGCGCCTAGGATACAGGAGCCGTTGCTGCTATACCTAGCGGCAACGAACCAGGTGGTCAGCGCCGCACTAGTGGCGCAGAGAGAGGTTGGCGACGAGGTAATGGCAGCGACAGAGCCCAACACCACCAATGCAGAGACGACACGGCCAGTTGAAGTGCCGCCGAAGAAGAAAATGATGCAGCACCCGGTCTACTTTGTTAGTTCCCTCTTGCAGGGAGCTAGATCAAGGTACTCCGGCATGCAGAAACTGCTCTTCGGCCTTCTTATGGCCTCGAGGAAGCTACGTCACTACTTCCAGGCACACGAGGTTACTGTCGTCACTCGCCTCCCTCTGCAATGGATATTTCACAATCCAGATGCAACGAGAAGAATTGTGGAATGGGCACTGGAGCTGTCCAGCTTTGGCCTCAAGTTTGAAAGTACTTCGACGATTTAGAGCCGAGTCCTGGCGGAGTTCATTGCAGAATGGACCACAACACCTGACGAAGAATCCCAAGAGACTACTCTCCCCGGCAAGGAGGCAAGTTGCAGTTGAATCATGTACTTTGATGGAGCTTTCTCCTTACACGGCGCCGGGGCTGGCGTACTGCTTGTCGCGCCCACCGGAGAGCACCTCAAGTACGTGATCTAGATGCACTTCCCTAGGGAGGTGTCAACAAACAATACGGTAGAGTACGAAGGGCTGCTTGCCGGTCTTAGGATCACGGCGGACCTCGGAATCAAGAAGCTCATCGTCAGGGGCGACTCGCAGCTCGTCGTCAAGCAAGTCAACAAGGACTACCAGAGCCCGTTGATGAAGGCCTACGTCGATGAAGTGAGAAAGCTGGAAGAGCGTTTCAATGGTATACAGGCTGAATACGTTCCCCGAGCGGAGAACGATATCGCCGATTACCTGTCAAAACACGCTGCCCTCAAGCTACCTGTGGAACCAGGTACCTTTGTGCTCCAGCTAACTCAGCCATCCGTTGATCCGTCAACAGAGCAGAACAAGAGGAGGAAATCAAGACCCAGCAAGTACTTTCCCGCCGAGCTCCCCGGAGCCGCTGGCAAGGATGTTGCCAGGGACACTAAGCCCGCCACGGGATGGCTAGCTCCGGCGGAGCATCAAGCTCTTGCCGTCGAGATAGCCGCTCCTATAGCGGAGGAAATGCCTTTAGTCCTCGCCATCGAGCCCCAGGCTCCAGTGTAGGCACAGCATACCGTCCGATTCCTCCAAACAGGGGAACTTCCTGAAGAGCAGGAAGAAGCGGAAAAAGTAGCCCCTCGCTCTACCATGTACCAGTTCGTCGATGACGTCCTGTACAGAAAGAGGCCGAACAGTGTGAAATTGAGGTGTATCCCTCGGGAGGAAGGACTGGAGCTGTTGGCGGAGATACACAGAGGCATATGTGGATCCCACATCGGGTCAAGGGCCATTGCCGGCAAGGCATTTCGGCAAGGCTTCTTCTAGCCCACCGCCCTCCAGGATGCAATGACACTAGTCACCAGGTGTGAAGCGTGTCAGTTTGTCACATCCCTAGTTCTGGCCTGCCCTATGCTTGCTTCCATGTGTGCATCATGTTTAAATTTAAATGAAATTTGAATTGGGGGATTTCCAAAGCCTCAGAAACTTTCTAAAAATGATCAACATTTAAATCTTCTCAAATGAGTCCAAGAAAATGTTCCTGTTATCCCATAGAAATGTTGGTAAGAGGTAAAATTCAAACCAATATTTTTGGAGTCACAGAAATATTTATTTTGGCCATTTGAATTAATCCAATAACTATTTGCTTTGGATTTATATTTAATATATATTAAATATGACTCCAATAATTCTGGAAGTTTGTGAGTGGCTTTGTATATATTTTAGCAAGCCACATAAAAACCTACAGAATTTATTAAATGATTTAGTGTCTAAAACTAAATCAAAACAAACTACAGAAAATAGAAAACAGAAATAGGAAAAGCAGAGAGGAGAGAAACCTTACCTGGCGCTCACCTCTCAGCCCAGCCGGCCCAGCTCCTGTGCGGCCCAGCCCGCCACCGCTAACCCCCTGTCGTCTTCCTCCCCTCGCACCGAAGCAGCTCGGTGGCGAGCGCCGACGCCGCCCTGGCCACCTCCTGCTTGCCACCGAGGCACCCCCGACGCGTCTGGATATGCCCCGTAGCCCCCTCTGTCTCTCCCCTCACTCTCTGCTCTCTCTCGACTCCTTTCCCCTCCTCTGCTCTCTCTCTCTCTCACGCAGCCCGAACGGAGCTCGTTGCCGCCGTTCGCCATAGCCGCGGCCACCGGCCACCCCATGCCCCGCCGACGCGCCAAGAAGCTCCACAAAGACGCCCTCGTCCTCCTCGACGTCTCACACAACCAGAAGGGCCCCGAGCAGCCGCCATCATCATCATCTTCAAGCTTCGGCCCCGGCGCCCTTCTCCGTCGATTCGGCCACTCCGGCGCGTCCTCGAGCCCGCTAACCATCCCTACGGCACCGCTGTGAGCTCCGCCACCGTTTCCCCCTCTTCCCCTCTTCGTTTGATTGCCGTAGCCGTCGCCCCCTTGATGACCGGAATGCACCGCCGCCTGAGCTCGCCGCCGACGATGCTCTGGTGACCATATGGTCACCCTGGAGTGTCCAACCTACTCCTCGCGATGCGTAGCGTCCTCCTAGCCCCTTGCCCCGCTCTTCTACGAACTGAAATGCAATCTCGCGCGCAACCGAACTCCGGTCGCCGCCTAGGTCGTCGCCGGCGCCAACTCCGGCCACCCCGACCCCAACGGACTCCACCAAGAGCCGCGGTTCGTCCTCAGCTCCACCCCGATGCCCTCCGTGACCCATTTGGTGGCCGAAACGGCCAAAACCACTCTCGCCGCTGCGTCGGGCTCGCCGGCGGCTAAACGCCGGCGCAGCTGACGTTGGCTTTGACCACGGGTGGGCCCTGGTTGACTCCGATGAGTCACTGACAGGTGGGGCCCAGCCCTGTTAATTAACCCAGTTTAGTTCAATTAAATTCTAACTAAACTAATCTCACTGACACACGGGGCCCACAGGTCAGTTTGACGTGGACGGCGCCCGTTGACCTGCTGAGGTCAGCATGAGGTCATGCTGACGCAATAATTCCTTTCTGGAATTAAAATAAATTAGGAAATGATTTATAAATTCCAGAAAATTGTATAAACTTCAATAATTCATAGAAATTCAACCGTAACTCCAAATTAAATAATTTATATATGAAAAATTATCAGAAAAATTCAAGGAATCCATCTGTACCATTTTCATGCATGTTTGAACAATGTTTGTCCTCTGTTTTGGACAAAATAAATTAAATGGCATTTAAATAACCACATGTGGAGTTTGAATTTGAATCTTGTATTCAAACCAACTTCATTTAAATCATAGCTAAGTGCATTAGCCCAAAACACATTCATATTGCCATGTCATAGCATGCATCATATTGTCGCATTGCATTGATTGTGTTTTTCCTTGTTTGCCGGTAATTGTCCCCTCTCGATAGACGTGTACCGGTGATGTGATCGTTGACACTGATGAAGACTCAATGTTATCTTCAGAAGTGCCAGGCAAGCAAAACCCCCTTGTTCATTCCGATAAAATCCCACTCTCTCGCTCCTGCTCTCTTTTACTGCATTAGGACAACAACGACATATTTGTTACTTGCTGCGGTAGCTGAACCACTTTATCCTCTGCATGACCTGTCATTGTCACAGTAAATAGATGAAACCCACTAGCATGAGTAGGAGTTGTTTGAGCCCTGATGTGCCTACTCATTCATGCTTGTTTGTCATGCCTGCTACTGCTTAGAGTTGAGTCAGGTCTGATTCATCGGGGATGAATCAGAGGCGTGTGAACATGTCCTACTGTGTGTGAGCTAAGTGTGTGAACACGATTTGGTAAAGGTAGCGGTGAGAGGCCATGTAGGAGTACATGGTGGGTTGTCTCATTGCAGCCGTCCTCAGGACCTGAGTTCTGTGTTTGTGATCCATGAACAGCTACTACCACACATTGGAATGCTTAAGTGCCCCTCTCGACTTATTAATCAACTTGATCTCTGTCCAGGAGTTGCAACTAGTTTCTGGTGTTTGTAGGTAGTGTTAGTAGTCTACCAAGTGGCACCCGGTACAGGTGGGCTTGGGACAGACTAGGCACAGTGGCACGGTGTACCAAGTGGCACCCGGATGGTGGGCTTGGGAACCCTGCTCACATCGTTTGGGGCCGTGAGCGACACCCCGGCCGGATCTCCTTGCGGATGGAACCCGAATAGGCGATAAACCTGGACTAGAGACTTGTTCGGTTAGTCAGGTCGTGGCCGACTCCCTCGCCTGGCTTCCGCTTGAAGGTTGCCGAGGTACATGACGTGTACAGGGCGATAAGTGGCGAAAGCGTGTGTGAAGAAGTACACCCCTGCAGGGTTATCATTATCTATTCGAATAGTCGGGTTCCTCGGATATGGAAACTTGGACCCCTTGCATAGTTCATAGACAAGTGAAAGTGGATACTCTAAAATACGCAAGATAAGCGTGAGTGCTATGGATGGCGTTCTCGTAGGGAGACGGGAGCGGATCCATAGTGGTGTATTGATATGGTGAATTTGTGGACTCGTGTGCGCCACCTCAAAAGAGTTACATTGCAGTCGTAGTTCAGGTTAGCCACCGAGTCAAAGCTGGCTTGCTGCAGTTAAACCCCACCATCCCCTTGTTGATAATGATGCATATGTAGTTAGATTTGATGTAAGTCTTGCTGGGTACATTTGTACTCACGTTGCTTAATTTATGTTTTTGCAGAGAGACTTCAGTCTCACTAGTAGTTCCACGTGGACTTCGACGTTTAGCTTGTTACCTCAGCTACGATCTTGTGCCCTCGGCAGGATCTGGTAGATAGTCAGGCTTTCAGCCTTTTTCATTTATAGATGTCTGTACTCAGACATGATAGCTTCCGCTTGTGCTTTGACTTGTATGCTCTGATTGTTGGGTCATGAGACCCATGTTTGTAATTTCTCGCTCCTTGGAGCCTATTGAATTAAATACTTGAGTTGTAGAGTCATGTTGTGATGCCATGTTGTATTGCACATATCGAGCATATTGTGTGTATGTTATTGAAATGCTTGGTATGTGTGGGATCTGACTATCTAGTTGTTTATCCTTAGTAGCCTCTCTTACCGGGAAATGTCTCCTGGTGTTTCCACTGAGCCATGGTAGCTTGCTACTGCTCCGGAACACCTAGGCTGGCCGGCATGTGTCCTTCTTCGTTCCTGTGTCTGTCCCTTCGGGGAAATGTCACGCGATGAATACCGGAGTCCTGTTAGCCCTCTACAGCCCGGTTCACCGGAGTCCTGCTAGCCCAGTGCTACAGCCTGGATTCACTCGCTAATGACCGACACGTTCGTTGCTGGGTCATGTATGCCTGTCCCTGTAAGTTAGTGCCACTTTGGGTTCACGACTAGCCATGTCAGCCCGGGTTCTTTGTCATATGGATGCTAGCGACACTATCATATACGTGAGCCAAAAGGCGCAAACGGTCCCAGGCCAGGTAAGGTGGCACCCGTGGGAATACCGTGCGTGAGGCCGCAAAGTGATATGATGTGTTACATGCTAGATCGGTGTGACTTAGGATCGGGGTCCTGACACAGTTCCATTCAAATAAGCTTCATCAGCCATCTCAAGCCCTTCAAACCATTCCTCTCTCCTGGCCCTTCTCGGTCTGGGGGCTCGACATACTGGGCCCTTTCCCCTGCGCTGTCGGGGGCTTTGAGTACTTGTACGTTGCAATCGACAAGTTCACAAAGTGGCCGGAGGTGGAGGCAATGAGGAAGGTCACAGCTCAGTCAGCTGTCAAGTTCTTCAAGGGACTAGTGTGTCGTTTTGGTGTACCCAACAGGGTCATCACCGACAACGGCACACAGTTCACAAGCCGCACCTTCATGCAGTATATCCAAGACCTCGACAGCAAAGTCTGTTTCGCTTCCGTTGCTCACCCACGAAGCAATGGTCAAGCTGAGAGGGCAAACGCTGAGGTACAGCGAGGCTTAAGGACCAAGACCTTTGACAGGCTGCACAAGAGTGGAAGGCGCTGGATTGATGAGTTGCCGACGGTTCTTTGGTCGATCAGGACGACGCCAAATCGAGCCACCGGCCAGACACCCTTTGCCCTGGTATACGGGGCAGAAGTAGTTCTCCCCACTGAACTCATATACAGGTCACCTCGAGTGCTCGCTTATGATGAGCTTGAGCAAGAGCAACTGCGGCAAGATGATGCAATGCTCCTTGAGGAAGATCGTCTTCGGGCGGCTGTGAGAGTAGCACGCTACCAGCAAGCCTTGCGCCGCTACCATAGCTGCAAGGTTCATGCCCGAAGCCTTGAGGAAGGCGACCTTGTCCTTCGGCGCGTTCAATCAGCCAAGAACTCCAACAAGTTGATGCCAAAGTGGGAAGGCCCTTATCACGTAATACGAGTCACCAGGCCCGGCGCAGTCCGCCTGGAGACCGAAGATGCCGTTCCGGTGAGTAACTCCTGGAACATCGAGCATCTTCGCAAGTTTTAACCATAAGGCGCGGCTTGCTGGGCCCCCCGGCAAGCCACCTTTTGTACAAGCATTGCCGATGATGCATGTAACCCTTTGTACAAAGCCAGGCGCAGACCCTAAGCACAAATAAATGAACCGCTGGCGCCCTAAGCAATAGTATGCATGCCAGGTCAAGTCTCGTCCTTGGTTAGGGTTGATAGTGCTTAGCGGCGACTAAACCCTAGCTTAGAGGTCGAGTGTGCATCTCTTTGTCTTTCTTTTATCTTCTTTGGTTCACAGGACACACGGATATCCGTGCCGAACCACTTGGGGAGGAAAAGAAGATGAACAGACCAGCATCTAGCCCCTGGCAAGCCAGCATTGCCGGGGGCTGCAAGAGCAAAGATTCACCCACGACGAACCAGGGTTGCCGGGGGCTGCATCTTCAGATAAGTTCTTCATCCCTTATCATGCATTCCATTATGGACTGAGGTATGTGAAACCTCGTTTTCCCCTAAGCTACCGTGCTCCCATAACTCTAGGCCCTAGGGCTCGTTCCTGGGGCCAGGTTTGGTCGTAGTCGTGGCAGCGAGAGGATGAAACAAGGAGCCTGAACCCACCTCATCCCTGCCTCCGCCAAAGGTGTGAGAAACGTCGAGCGAAGTGGGGAGACGGTAAGGCCTGTTGCCGGGCAAGGAAATGTTTATCTTAAAGATATCAAGGATTTACTCCTTGTCGTGGGTTTTACCCACAAACAAATGACCCGGCAAGCATCCCTTTTTCATTAAAAACATTCCACTCAGGTACAGTCCGTAAGGAATGAAAAACATGAATGATGGGATTACAAGTTTTAAATTCAGCTAAGGCCCGAAGGCTTACAAACTAAAAAGAGATAAGGTGCCCGTAATCCCTTTCTTGTCCCTCTCCTCAGGAGGCAGGGCAAGGAGGCGAAAAGGGCAAAAGGAGCACCTAGGCGAGCTACGGGCGGTAGAAGGCACCAAGAGAACATCTCGCTGGCCGTCCGAGGGCTAGATGGTGATGGCGGCGCCGGGGGCAGAGCTTGAAGACGAGGTGGCAGGACGTCAACACGCGTCGAAAGCGTCGGTGCCGGCGTACTCCGACTTGACGGCCTTGCCGCCCGCCCTCTTCCTCTTCCGCAGCCTCCCAACGCCAGCCGCCCAAGGAGACGACCCCGAGAAGTTCAGGGAGCCGGCGACGCGGATGATGGGGTCGCCAGTGCCGCATGGAGCGGCACCCGACACCTAATCAGACCCGTCATCCTGCCGCCTGCTACCCTCGTCGTCACTGCCGCTGTCCTCCTCATCACTCCCACCCGAGGAGGAGTCTTCACTATCAGAAGAGCTCTCCACGCAGCACCTTGCACGGGTCCCAAGATCTCAAAGACCTTGATGGAGAGAAGGCCACCCTCCATCAGCTTAAAATGGAGAGTGAGCCCCTCCGTCAAGCGGTGGATATGGGCAAACGTCTTCCATCCCCGAC